>NC_083226.1:28383756-28698756 GCF_032191835.1 Heteronotia binoei
AAGTTAGAAAACAGAACGCATCATGAGATTTAAAAAGAAATTGCCCATCTGA
Organism: Heteronotia binoei; assembly: GCF_032191835.1. Lineage (NCBI taxonomy): Eukaryota > Metazoa > Chordata > Lepidosauria > Squamata > Gekkonidae > Heteronotia > Heteronotia binoei. The sequence goes on from NC_083226.1 coordinate 28,383,809, forward strand.
GTAAGTTTGGCCATTTAGACCTGAGATTCCATTATGGCTGCTTTTTCCCCCGCACTGTGGTCACAGATTTCTGTGAAATTCACCTTCTGCTTCAAGCCCCTGGTGCATTAATTTTATAATTGTAAAACAGTCTGTACTGTTCGAGGCAATGTGCCATGAAATATGCAGATTCTTACCATGAAATAAGCAGCTGATTGCCGTGAAGGTAAGGCAGAAAGAAAGAAAGAAAGAAAGAAAGAAAGAAAGAAAGAAGAGAAAAGAGAGAAAGAAGAGAAAGAAGAAAGAAAGAAAGAAAGAAAGAAAGAAATAGAAAGAAGAGAGAGCGAGAAAGAAGGGAAAGAGAGGAAGAAGGAAAGAGAGAAAGAGAGAGAGAGAGGAAAGAGAGAAGAGAGAGAGAGAAGAAAGAGAGAGAAGAAGAGAGAGAAAGAGAGAGAGAGAAAGAGAGAAGAGAGAAAGAGAGAGAGAGAGAGAGAGAAGAAAGATGAGAGAAAGAGAGAGAGAAAGGAGAGAGAGAGAGATGAGAGAGAAAGAGAGAAAGAAAGAGAGAAAAGAGAGAGAAGAGAGAAAGAAAGAGAGAAAGGAAAGAGAGAAAGAAAGAGAGAAAGAAAGAGAGAAAGAAAGAGAGAAAGAAAGAGAGAGAAAGAAAGAAAGAGATGAGAAGAAAGAAAGAAAGAAAGAAAGAAAGAAAGGAAAGAAAGAAAGAAAGAAAGAAAGAAAGAAAGAAAGAAAGAAGAAAAGAAAGAGAAGAAGAAAGAAAGAAAGAAAGATTTTCTTAAGGAGCATGAAACCCAATAGATTCTGTGTGCCACTGGGGAGGTGTGCTTACCAGCTTATTTACAAGGGGGTTCCATTTGTGGCTTTAAGAGAAGAATCCTAGGGAACCGTGCCACTATTTAGAAGGATATCAGGGCTTCTGCCAAAGAAAGATCCAGAAGGGGACAATATTCTCTGAAGATGACAACATACTTCTTACTGCCACTAGGCCCCTGGCAATGTGCACAGAATTCTAGGGCACATTCTAGAACAATGGAAGAACCAACAAGTAGGGACAGCACCCTGTGAGAGGCCACAGGCCTCCCCACCACCCAAAGTGGGGACAATACCCAGTGGAAGGTCACATCAACCTTTCCACAGTCTGGGACCTTCAGCAACACATAACATCTCTGCTGCAGATGTACGGTGTTCCTTGAAGGCAGGAAGCTTCAAAATGCCAACTCAAGTACTTGTTCCAAAGACACAGGAAAGGGCATAAATGTTAAAGCAATATTTAGCCCCTAAGTCCCACTGCATTCTGAGGAGGGAAAAAATGTCTAATGTAACAATGGTTTCTCACAGCCCTCTCCCTTGCAATGTATGTAATTTTTAGATAGCATTTCTAGTTATTTCTTTATGCAGTTCAGCTCCTGGCAAAAGCAGTTTCAACTTTTCCCATCATTTTGGAACGCCTGCCAATCCCTGTTCCGCCATGAAGCCCACAAGTGACCTCGGGCCAGCCTCTCTCTCAGCCTCATCCACTGCACAGGATTGTGAGAGGGTGGGGGCAATGACGAGTGACATGGACAGCAATAAAAACGTTAAAAACCCTGGTTTGCTCATTTTGTGCATGGCAATTTGCCCTAGGAGAGCAGTCTACATATGCACTTGAAGCTCCCCACAGTGGCACCATTACCATGGAGGATAAACAATGAAGGAACAGTGTCTTTCCAAGGAAAAGTTACAGCAAGCTCTCCACTGCTGGCCACAATTTGAGGCCCACCAGCTTAATGCTGGGGGTACCAGACCATTTGCAGTTCTCACTGCCCACATTTAATTTTAACATTTTTTAAATCCACTTCTTTGAGGTGAGACTGAAGATGGGACAGCTTCGGAACTATTCAAGGAGCTTTCTAAACGAGCAGGAGCAACACACAGAAGGGTGAACAAGCTTTGAGAACCACAGTACAGGAGGGTATTAGATGCACGAGCGACTTCATTTGGGCCCATTTGTCTTGCTCAGGAACCATTACTGAAGTCGAAATTTACCTCTGAAATTACACCTGCCATTCTTTCTCGGCTACATTTGTGGACCACTGAAAGCTCTGTGACGCAGTCTTCATCCAGACGTCCGAGCTGAAAAAAAAGCCACTTTGACATTAGATTTCATCCTCCAACACTCACAATCTTGTGACTTGGTGCACCTCCAACACCTCTTTCCAGTTGTATGCTTATTCATACACTGGACTGCTTGGAAGACTTTTGCCACCTGGTCATTTTCCTTTTCTTAACACTACCTGAAATCCTGCCCTGCCCTGGATAGCCCAACCTTATAAGAATGTAAGAGAAGCCATATTGGATCGGGCCAATAGGAGTCAAGCAAGGCTGCGCGCTGGCCCCTTCCCTTTTTGCCATCTTCATTAATGATATGATCAGCAACCGCCATCTAGTCGACACTCATCCCCCCTCCCTGGCAGATAGGCAACTGGTAGCCTTACTCTTTGCAGATGACACAACCTTGCTGTCTAGAACACCAGTAGGCCTTAGAAGGGCATTAGCTCAATTTGGTCTTTATTGTGATCATAACCTCTTAGAGATTAATTATCAGAAAACCAAAGTAATGGCTTTTGGCCCAAAACCCAGGCTAAGGAGATGGAATACAAATGGCCATAGTTTACAACTGGTAACAATTTACAAATATTTGGGGGTCATGATTCAATCCTCAGGGTCAAAGAAGGCTCACCATGAATATGCTGCCAATTCTGGTCGCAAATCGACCCAGGCCACTATTAGGTTTTTTCTCACGAAAGGGAGGCATTTTATACCAGTTGCATTAAAACTCTACTTGGCCAAAACAATACCCCAACTCACTTATGGAACTATGTTGGGTCCATCCTTATCAAGTTTTGATCCCCTTGAGAAAATTCAGTCCAAATTCTTGAGAGCCATTTTCCACTTTCCAGCCTGCGTTTCCAATGCAGTACTACGCCTGGAAACTGGCTTGCTAAGGATAGAGGCTAGGGTGAGCCTACTTTCAATCACCACTTGGCTTAATCTCAGCCATTGCCCCACGAATATCACATCGTTGATTTTAAAGGATAGTTATTGTTCCTCTTGGGTTAGAGCCATCCATCAGAAATTGTCTACGCTTGGCTTTTCACCTGAATCTCTCCAGATAATGGCCCTGGATCAAGCCAGGGCCATAGTCAAACAGAGATTACAAGACATTGAGAGACAGAATGATATTGCCAAGGTTCCAGATTATCTAGCTCCCCCTCAAAGGAGATATGTGTTAGCTCCAGCCCCCTATCTCTCAACTCTAACAATACCATCCCACAAAAGGGCCTTTTCTTGTAATATCTTTCCTTCAGCAGTCGTTGAGGGCCACTTTAGAAAGGTGCCTATGGCTGAGCGGGTTTGTCCTTGTGGTGCAGATAAAGTTGAAACGATTGACCATGTTTTGTTTGGGTGTGGCCTATACCCTGGCATACGAGCCAGGTACATTTATTCTTTGTTGGAGGGATGTCTCGGGTTTTCTGATTTCAAAATCAGAAATAGGCTGTTATCAGATTTTAACCCCCAATTCACAATTAATTGTGCCAAATTTATGGCGGCAGCTAGGAGAATTCGTGAGGATTATGTAAAGAAGGGGTCCTGAACTGACTGTTTTTTGAATATTTCCAAGCTTGTATTTTATCTTTTCTTAAATGCCTGAGTACTCTGTATACCATCACAAATGCTACTGAAACTGATATAAATACAGAGACCATGCATAAAGTTGCCAAATTTTGTTCCCATGCAATCAAATTGCATTTTATGGTTCTTACAAGTTAATGTCGAGGTAAACGATTGTAATTTTAACCAGTGTATTCTAGTTAATATTTCTTCTGGAGCTGTATAATTTTTAAATTTATTATATGTACTATATTTATTAAGCTGGAGGATGTTTGACCACTACTGTATTATTTGTCTTATCTCATTATTCATACTAATGTCCTATATTTTATTTTCACATTTATTTTTAAATATCTTACGTTTCACCTATTTAGGTCCATCTTGATTTTTACAATTTTTATGTGGTTGTTGTTGGCCTGCATTGTGCTGTGTATTTGGTCATGGACCGTAATAAAGCAAACTGAACTGAACTGATCAGGCCAATGGCTCATCCAGTCCAACACACTGTGTCACATACTGCCCCAAACCCAGGTGCCATCAGGAAGTCCACCAGCAGGGCTAAAATCCAGGAACCCTCCCACTGTTGCCCCCCAAGCACCAAGAATACAGAGAATCACTGGCCCAGACATAGTGTTCCAATGATGCTTTGTGGCTTAATAGCCACTCATGGACCTCTGCTCCTCATCAGATCTTGGAAGCTAAGCCAGGTCAGCCCTGCTCAATATTTGGATGGGAGACCTGCCCCCCCCCCCGCCAAAGAATCCCAGGGTCACTCTGAAGAGGCAGGTAATGGCAAACCACCTCTGAATGCCTCTTGCCTTGAAATGCCTAAATTGGCTGCAACTTGATGGCAAATAACACAACTAAAACCTGAAATCCTGGATAAGCTTACTCATTTAAGCACACATTTGTACAGCTCTGTGAATTCAGCTTTGACCACAGCCTGATCTAAGAGAAACGGGCGCTATCAGCTCAGTTGCAAGGATTTCTAGATGCTGAGAGCGAGCGCTCCAGCTTGTTTTTCCATGCCTGAGCTACCAAATTCCCAATTCCAGACCGAAGAAAGAGGTTGCGGATAATCTGCCATAAATCTTGGTGCTGTAACATGTTGTTCTTTTGGGCTGGGGGAAACAAAACTGAAACAAGATCTCTCGGAGTTAAGAAAAAAAATAAGAAAACTGGCATGTTCTCCAGAAGAGAAACAGTGACACTCAATGGACACGAGGAGGCCTGAACAATTGCATCTGGTCACTCGGCAACACGTTATCAACTGGATTTCAGATTATGCCACTGCTTATCTTTATGTAGGTTCGCCCTCACGTTTCACCAAATCCCCAGCTCTCTAAACATTCGTCCCAACTTTCTATTTTATTAATACATGTCAATATTAGAAGGTTAGAAATAATTCTAAGCAGTTGGTGAGAAAGGCGGTGGAACCTTTTTGGGAAAGGAAAACATTCTTATCAGTTCTTTAAAAAGCATCAATACAAGAACCGGTTACTGTGAAAACTTGATTTTGTTGGCATTCAATAGCTGTTTCCTTTGTAATAAAGCCAAGTGTGATTTTAAAAAAGAAATGCAAGGCCCACCTAATATTTGCATGTATAAAGAACACTTCCAGACATTTCACACACATTCTTAGTTAATTCTATAAGCAGGGGTGGAATTCTAGCAGGAGCTTCTTTGCATATTAGGCCACACACCTCTGATGTAGCCAATCCTCCAAGAGCTTACAAGGCTCTTTTTTGTAAGCTCTTGAAGGATTGACTACATCAGAGGTGCATGGCCTAATATGCAAAGGAGCTCCTGCTAGAATTCCACCCCTGTCTATTAGCAAGGTACGGGCTAGCCGGATATTGTCAGGATCTGGAAGCTACGCAGGGCCAGCCCCAGTCAGTAGTTGGATGGAAGTCCACCATGAAAGTCCAGGTTTCCTGCCTTCGAAAGACTCAGCTGTGGCTTGAAGGCCCTTTCCACCACAAGCAGAGAATAAGGCTGCAACCTGCCATTTGCCTCCAGCAATTAAACCTGCAGGGTCTCCAGCAGGCCTCAGGTAAGGCAGAACACACCACACTTGTGCATGGATCATCTTTCACTTTCTTCTGGGTAGAGTTTTAAAGTCAAGACCAAGAAAATCAGCATTTAAGTGCTATGTCCCCTTTTCAGGAAGGATGGTGGCCCATTCTACATCTGTCAGCTCACTTTTGGCACAGTTTAATTTGACATTCTAGTTCAAATGAATCATTTCCTCACCGGGTATTTACTTTGCCACTGGACAGCAAAAGGGTAGCCTTGCATGAGCCAGGGGTGATTTAAGAGATGTTTCACCGTAATTCGTCTCTTTGGGTCCACCTAGTGGGCAAGAAGAGAAGAGCATTTTCCAAAGATGATACTGTGATTTTGATAAACAAATATGCCATGTATCTTAACATTTTATTCTTAAAAGTGGAGAGGGGAACTGCGCAAGTAGACCCTGACAGTAACCTTCTGATGGATGAGGACACCTGGAAAGAAACATTCCATTAACTCAGGTGTCCGAGATCTAGGGCTCTATACCTTTGCTTTAATGCACAACCCGTCTTCTAGTTTTCAGCAGGAAGTGCATATAGTGAGACTTCTTCCAATGACCAGCCAAAAAAAACCTGCTGCTCAGTTCTTACTTGGACTCCCTAAACACAGCTGGCTGCAGCTGGAAGGTGAAATCAGGGTCCTTCAGCAAAACCGAGGGCTATAAAGCTTTTGTCCTACTTACGTTAGGAAGCTGAAGGGTTTTTTGCTGTTTGTTTGTTTGAAAATGAAAACTTAGAGATTTAAAAAAATCCCACTAGTGGAATCGATTGGCTAGAACAAAAATTGGGATGCCCCTAAAAAAAAAGAAAAAGCATTCTGCAAAATTGTTTTATCTGACTTGTAAGCCACCTTAAACACTTCAGGCAGGAAGGCAATTGAAAAGTGTCCTGAATCAATAAATCTAAAAAGAGAGACAGAAGCAGCTACTTTTGTCGTTGCTTTGAACATCTCCATCAGAGCAAAACGCCTGCATTTTCAGAACAAAGATGCTTCCAATTCAGTCCCTTAAAACCGCTTCTAGTTTTCTGAAAGCCAACACAAGGGGGGGAAAGATGTTTAACAAAAGGAAGTGGGGGAAAATGAACTTGGGACAATATTTTTTTTGCTATATTTCGGCATTTAAGATGAGGACATCTGAAGATTTGTTTGCAATATTTTGGCAGCACTTCAATCTAGGATACCTGATGCTCTCAAAGATTTACCTGCAACATCTGGTGAAGCAGCAGCACACTGCCAGGCGACAGCCATTTGGGAACCTCATATTTCCCCCTCTGTCGAGGAAGAGAGTTTAACATTAGTGCAAGTAGACCCGACAGTGAGTGTTAGACTAGTCGCCGATCCATCCAGTTATAGCAGTGCCCATGCCCCACGCAGCACCCCTCACATTCCCCAGGGTCAGTCCTAAAAAGCCCGACAGCGAAAGAGCTTGACCAGTGATTGGCAACCTGGCTGAACCTTTAAGAGAGTTTAAGTGTGTGATTGGTGCTTTTGAAGCGGGTGTCAACACGACTGCAGATTAAGCCTGAGGCAGACAAGGTTAGCCACGAAACCCCTTGCTCACCTTGAGAAGACTGGAATCAGGAAGCGTGAATGAAATTCGTTAATAGCCAGCTTAATTCCCAGCACTTCATATGATTGAAGTGTCATTCCCCCAAACTCTGCAACCACCCAGGTTCGCACCATAGCTCGATCATCACAGACATCAGCTGGATGTTTGACAGTCAAGGGCATTTTATTCCATTCATACAGTGCCTCAACGTCGAGTGAGAATCTGCCACGCCTTTCGGCCATCTGCTTTTATCTCTGACATCGCAGAAGACTGGGAGTTAAGAATCAGAAACGATTTGACTGGAAGACTGACTTTAATGTACTGACACCAAGAATGCTGAAAAGATTCTGTGCTTTCTCCTCCCTCACAGCCGACCTTGCAAAAGGAACAGTCATCAGGGGAAAGCACCTTCAGCAGAAGGGAGCAGGGGATGCTTCCCTCTGACCTTTCAGAAGTTGCAGTCAAACAGATGGATCTTTCCCTGACCGCATGACTTTCAAGCTTGTCCACTCCAACATTTTCCCTTGGTAACCATAGGAGTGTCATTTAAATATGAGAACGGGCCATTATACATCCGTCTGTATGTATTGTGTTATGTCTGTATGCAGGGGTGGAATTCTAGTAGGAGCTCCTTTGCATATTAGGCCACACACCCCTGATGTAGCCAATCCTCCAAGAGCTTACAAAAAAAGTCTTATAAGCTCTTGGAGGATTGGCTACATCAGGGGTGTGTGGCCTAATATGCAGAGGAGCTCCTACTAGAATTCCACCCCTGTCTGTTATGTATATCGTGCTGTCAAATCACAGCTGACTTATGGCGACCTTGCAGGGTTTCAAGGTTAGAGGCAATGAGAGTGGTTTGTCATTGCACAGAGGACTGGAACTTCCTTGGTGGTCTCCCAGCCAAATAGTGACCAGGGCTGACCCTGTTTAGTTTCTGAGATCTGACAAGATCAGGTTAGCCTGGGCCATGACATCACACAACCTCTCTACTGTACAGCCAACCAACATTGCTCCTCAATGCAATATGAATAGGTGAATAAGTTATGAATGCACCTACAAACACCAGATTAACGGAGTTCCTTCAGCCAGGATCTGGTCCCAATGGATATTTAAAGGGCTTGAAGACAGTCAGCTCCTTCAGGACTGTAAACGTTACCCCATCAAGGACAGTGTCCCAGGCACCAGCGGGACTAAAGGGTTTTTTCTTTACATCCTAATGGGGCTTTGGGCTTGCATTTCCCAAATATCAAAGCAAGCCACCATTCATGCTGAAGGGGGCTTACCGGAGGGCCTTGTGGTAACCAGAGGCAAAAATCCCACCGCAGCACGGCCCCAACTCATCAACAAGCCTGGAGTAGTCTTTAGAGCCTGCCCATGTAATACTGAACCCATATACACATTAAGCTGTGACTCAGCAAACAAGCAAGTTGCACATACACAGGTGTGAAACAGCTCTATGTCTTAGCCCATTTAACTTGCACATTAAAGATCAGATGTTCCGCCAGGCTTTTGGTTGAGGACAGCAAAGGTTTTCTATTGCGGCTGGCACCTCTCTCGCCCGCCCCTTCCCATAATTTTCTGACTCTCCGTTCCCTCTCCTTCTGTCTAGAAAGCGGCCAGATAGCCCAGAACTGAGATGGAAATTTACAAGGATGCATCTTGGTCCTTTTAATCTGATGTCCTCTATTTATTAGTTTTGTTATATTGAATTTTAATGCTCTATATCAGGGGTGGCCAACGGTAGGTCTCCAGATGTTTTTTGGCTACAACTCCCATCAGCCCCAGTCAGCATGGCCAATGGCTGGGGCTGATAGGAGTTGTAGCCAAAAAACGTCTGGAGAGCTACCGTTGGCCACGCCTGCTCTATATCAGGGCTGGTCAAACTGCGGCTCAGGAGCCACATGTGGCTCTTTCATACACACTGTGTGGCTCTCTAAGCCTCCACCGCCCTGATGACCAGCTTGCAGAAGGCATTTGTTTCTTTAAATCACTTCTCCAAGCCAGCTGGCAGCTTGGCGAATGTATTTAAAGTTGCTTTCTTTCCGCCTCTCTCTCCCGGCTTTCAAACTGCTGATGTTTATTTTCTGTGGCTCTAACGATAAGCAGGTTTGGCCACCCCTGCTCTATATGTTTGTTTTGTGTCGGAATGCCTCTATTGTACTTTGCTCAGAGCCTGGTGCAAGCTGGGATAGAGTGAATAATAATAATAATCTTTCAGAATCAAAATGACAGCTGTCAGAGTTTTAGGTGCTATCCTAAACACATTTAGACAGCAACTCCCCTCCCCCACGGAGTTTTGCCGCAACTGAGATTTTTTTTGGTTCTGAACATTAAAATGCTTTTTAAAAAAAAAAGTCTTGCTATGAAGATGCTTTGTTTTCCTAGACTCCTGCTCCAGCAAGCGGCGGTGAAAGGGCAGAGGAGAGGCAGAGATAAAAACAAGCCTCTTGACAATAACCAAGTTTTCCACTCTACAGGAGTCCTCTCCTCTTCATTTCACTCCGCGACGAGGATGCCAGGAAATCAACACGCCGCCCCTGAGAATGTCACAGCCATCATTTAAAAAAGGAATTACACACTGGGCCAGGGTGCAAGAGAGGAAATCGTCTTGCACAGATTAGATTACGTGGGTGCTTAAAACCACTGGGCCGCGTCTGCGCGGTGAAGATGCCGCACCCGGCCCTTTATCACGCCACGGGAACCTTTAACAGGTTCTCCTGCAGGGCTGCCCTATGTGGAAATCAGAGGCAGGCATGTTCTACACCCTCCCCGCTAGTCTTAACAAGACACAGGGAAAAGCAAGCAAGCATCTGGATCTCCAAAACTGTTCCAAAGCGGTACAGAAAGATTCTGAGCGTCATGCTTAAACCCCGCCCCCCCCCACAGGAGAAAATTTTAAAAGGAATTTTAAAAAATTAAAAGTGCCAAAATAATACTGTAGATTGACGGTACAGGGGAAACAGAACTTTGCACAGTAAAACCCTGAATACTGAGGCACAAAAGCCTGAGCCCCAGAGGAGCACCTCTGTCACACAGGGTTATATCCAATCAGGTTTCCTGCACAATCTCTTCTGGCGCTCCTCCTCTCTGAAAGGACCACCCAGTGTAGCTTTTGTCTGCCTTGTGTCTCATGATCCCGGATGTAATATTTTCAGTGGCCCAAAAGAGGCACTAGTGGAAATGGTGGTCAGATATAGCATTGTGCCAGGATACACATACCACTATTTTTTTGTAGAGGGCCATCACGTTATCGTCATCGAAAGGCAGAAATCCACAGAGGAGGGCGTACAGGAGGACTCCCATGCTCCAAATATCTGCCTGGAACCACAAGCAGAGAACATTATCAAGTGCAGAATCAAGGCAGGGATGTACTTAAAAAGGTTACTTTGGCTCCACACGCTGCACTTAGAACTGATTTGCTTTGGACCAGAACAGGAAAGTATACTTGAATTACCATTCAAGATATGGATACCTGCCTACATATATATGAAGCTGCCTTCTACTGAATCAGACCCTTGGTCCATCAAAGTCAGTATTGTCTTCTCAGACTGGCAGCGGCTCTCCAGGGTCTCAAACTGAGGTTTTTCACATCTCTTTGCCTGGACCCTTTTTTGGAGATGCCAGGGATTGAACCTGGGACCTTCTGCTTCCCAAGCAGATGCTCTACCACTGAGCCACCGTCCCTCCCTGTTTTAAAAGGCTCTGAGGAAGCCTGTTCCACCTTCTGAGGAAGCCTGTTCCACTGAGGAACCACTTTGACTGTCAGGAAGTTCTTCCTAATGTTTACCCAGAAATTCTTGATTTAATTTCACCCTGTTGGTTCTGGTCTGATCTTCTGGGGCAGCAGAAAACAATTCTGCACTATCCTCTATATCAGCGTTTCCCATTAGGGTCTCAACCCGGCCCCGGGCCATGGACCTCTGGGTCATGGGGTCCCCTCCCCATTTAAACACCTGACGGGTTGTTGAAATGCGAGGGGAGGCAAATTGCCTGCCTTTGCAGCCTTCCCGCGAGGCGGGAAGATGGCAAAGGCTGGAACTGCCTTTTAAACACCATTTAAACATCTGCTGGGATATTTAAATGGTGTGTGTGTGGGAAGCATGGGAGGGAACTGCCTTTGCCCTCCCTCTGCCTAGGGCAGAAGGTGATTTCAAATGAGGCTTCTTAAGCACATCTCTGCCTTGTGTTATGGATATTGGTCCTATGTTGATTAATTATTGTAATATTATTGCAGTGCTAGAGCTAAAATGTAATATTTATGCTCAATCACTGAAGAAGACCATAAGGCCAAAACACATTTGGTCAAGATTGCATAAGGTCTATGCTTGAGATTACTGTATGATTTTAATTATTTATTTATTTTTTAAAATTTCTATCCCACCCTCTCTGCAAGCGGACTCAGGGTGGCTAACAACATACATTTTTACAATTTAACCATTAAAACTACAATTTAAAATTATTTAAAACACTTAAAACATTTAAAACATCCCATCTGAACTGAGATTATATTTGGGCCTATGTGTTAAATTATTTTGTAATAATGTATTTTTGCATAATTATATATATATATATATATATATATATTCATGTTCTATATTTAGCTATTTTCTGGGGGGGTTGTAGAAAAAACCCTGCAGGCAGTCATTTGCATATTAGGCCACACCCCCTGATGCCGAGCCAACCAGAACTGCATTCCTGCTCAAAAAAGCCCTGACTATTTTAATACTGAGCCCTTTAATTTGGATTCATTTAACCTTTTCAGTTCTTAATTCATTCTTTTGGGTCAAGTTTTCTCCTCCCCCCACTTTTTGCTCTGCAGGAATGGCCTGAGATCAGGATTACTACTAAGCAGAGGATGCTATGGTGGAGACACCCCCCCCCCGCCCACACGGCATATATCACAAGAGTACTTATTCTACAGCATCAGAAAACTACACATTTTTCATTAACGAAACCTGGAGCCAGGAAGATGAGGCGGAGGCCAGCCAAGAAGAGCTTAGAGGAATATTCAAGTGAACAGGCTAAAATTACCTCTGAACCAATGTAAGCTTTGCCCTGGATCAACTCAGGCGCTGCATAAGCTGGACTTCCGCAACATGTGTTTAGATGGTAATCCAAGCCACCCTACAGCCAGAACAGAGCAATATGGCCATGTTGACAACAGGATCATTTGCATTTTGTACATGCAGGAATCGGGAGACTGCTCAAATATTGCAGAGAAGTTTTTTTTTTTTTTTAAACACATCCTTGCCACCACCCATTCAGCTACCTCGTCCACGTATATGAACCCTGGAAAGTTTACTAGATGCCTCTGAGAATATACTCCCCAAAGGACACTTCCCAAAAGCACTTTTATCATGCCCAAAAGTGTTGAACTGAAGGCAACACTAATGCGGAAAGTTGGCTAAGGACCCCCAGCAAAGTTCTGATCCAAATCTGGAGCCTTGCTGTCCAAGCTTGCAATCTGTTGCCGGCCAGGCTCTGGAATTCGACGATTATACCACATATTTTGCTATGCTTCAACATTACGTCTCATGGGCATACGGTTTCAAATTATCTTGATCAGCTGAACTGGAGGGAGGGGCACTGGCATGATGGAAGGAAGGTCAGAAAAAGCAGCATCCCACTGGAATGCAAATCAAGGACACAAGTGCTTAACTACGGAAGAGGGCGTATCACCCGCAGCAGGGCAAGACTGTTGGTTGCTTCCCACTGCCAATAGCAAGGCTATTCAGAGATGGCTGCTTCCAGGCACTCACCTTCGGCTTTGCGCAGAGACCAAAGTCAATCAGCTTCAAGTTGCGCTCAGCATCAATCAGCAAATTTTCCTGACCAAAGAGACCGCATGTTAGCATAACTGATTTGACCAGAACTCAGCACAGCAATAAGCCTGTCCCTTGGGCAAGAGTGCAGTTGATGGCCAGTGTGGTGCCTGCCGTGGTTTCCTTGTGACCCATGGCTTCTTCCCCAAAACTAAGAGGCAATCCTGACTTTCCTCCACTGAAGCAAAAGGAGCTTTGGGTCTGCAGGGAACATCCATTTGGAAACAGCTACCTCCATCATAGGGGGATGGCTTGGCTTAGAACGCCCCTAACGCACTGTGGAACATCCCAATGTATTGGTAACTGACCTGCTCCACTGCCCCTGCATGGCAACCATTGTGTTGCAGTGCCCACAACCTGTTCTTGGAATACTAAGAGTGCCCACAAGTTCTATGAGGCTGGGGACTGTGCAAAGGAAGAAGGAACAACGGTTGGGTCCAAGCGAGTATGAGCACATGCCAGTTTGCACCCTGGCATACCAAAGGTTTCTAGACAACAATTAAAGGTGAAGGAGTCCTTCCATCTCTTGTAGCTTGTCACCCTTGGTAAGCCCACAGACTATTTTACAACCTTTCCCCTCCAAGAGAAAACAGCTGAATGCCTGTCACCTACAGTTTAGCAACACTGCGTTGAAGGACCTGGATAGCTCAGGATGGCCCGATTTTGTCAGATCTTGGAAGCCAAGCAAGGTCAGCCCTGATTAGTATTTGGATGAGAGACCTCCAAGGAAGTCCATGGTCACGACACATAGGCAGGCAATGACAAACCACCTCTGAACGTCTCTTGCCTTGAAAATCCTATGGGGTTGTCCTAAACTGGTTGCAACTTGATGGCAAAAAAGAGGCGCAAAAGCACAAAAGCTGCTGACACAACATACTCATTACCTAATTGTTGGACGTAGCCCAAAGGGAATGGGTAATTCAGACTCAGCCATCTGGGATTTAGCATAAAACTAGTTTACTTCTACAGAAGCCCCAGTGCCGCCCTTCATACTTACAGGCTTGAGATCCCTGTGAGCGTAACCATGATTGTGCACATATGCCATCGCTGAGACGATCTGACGAAAAAAGATACGGGCTTCTTCTTCCGTTAGCCGATCTTTTGCTATAATATAGTCAAAGAGCTCTCCTCCAGGGCAGTACTGCAGTGGAAGAGGAGGCGCGAGTGTTTCAGGTAGGGTACCGGCTCAGCCAGAGAGAAATTAAGGAGTTCAGCCACAGATGTGAAGGATCAGGATGCCCCCACTAATGCCAGAAAAAGAAGGCTTGTATCGAACAGTTAAAGGGCACATTCCCGTCCCTCTTCAGGCCCTGGAACACTACACCCCTCTCACAAAATGGTCAGGTCCTCAAATAGAGCTAAATATCAGCCGCTGCTCAAAGCTTCATATAAGAGATGGCCAACAAATCCCAGGCAACAGGTCACCACGGCACGGAGAAATTTCATCATACCACCAACTATTTCCAGCAATATTTTTATTGTAGGGTTTCTCAACAGTCCCAGGTTCAGTTCTCTGTATCTTTAGTTAAAAGATCTGGCAGCAAGCAATGTGAAAGACCTCTGCCTGAGACCTTGGAGAACGGCTGCCAGTAGGAGTAGACTAGACTGACTTTGATGGACCGAAGGCCTGATTCAGTATAAGGCGGTTTCATGTGCTCAAAGCTTATTTATCATTCCACATCAGAATAGATTTTTTTGTTGTTGTATGACATAAAAACACATGGATATAAAGTGCCTGTCACCTCTGATGAAATCATTTCTTAACCACCTGCTTTTTACACGGGTTCCAATATTCAATAAAACCGACTTTTTAAAGAAACAACAAAATTAGAGACACGTTCGGCTAGGGTTAGAGGTTAGCTTTTTGTTGAGGTGATGACAGCTGAGCATTTATTTAAATGCAATACTTTTATCATAGTGTCAACGGAATTATCAGAAACTGAAGAGTAAGCGACTAGGTGCTGTGGTAGCAATATTTAGAAAATATGGTCTTTGACATACAAAATTCCAGGGGATGAAAAATGAGCCAGACTCCAAATTTTAGGGCTGGCTCTTAGAGCCAAAGAACATCTGTCAAGGCCTATCTCAGATGGGGTGTATGAACCCCATTCAGACCCTCAAGCTACCTTCCTAGAACGGCTATGAGACAAAAATATAACATCCATTGAGAAGCACACATTCAGCCGCCTATAAACAACCCACTCAGATCTTCTGTGGGCTTATCTACTTTACTTATATCCTGCCTTTCTCTCAAATGGGGACTCCAAAATCAGCTTACATCATTCTCCTCTCCTTTTTACCTTCACAACAACTTTGAGGAGTAGGTTAGAATGTGTGGCTGCCTCAAATCCAGGAAGCTTCCATAGTAGAGTGGGGATTTGAGCCTGGGTTTCCAACACTCTAGCTCAGGGGTGTAAAACTCATTTGTTAGGAGGGCCAGATCTGACACAAATGGGACTTTGTGGGGCCGGGCCACGAGTGTCATAAAATATGGTGGAGATATAAACTTTATAATGGACACAGACAAACCCAATTAAAGATATTTTTTAAAACTTAAAATACAAACATGCTTAAAACTCTTCCAGTGGTTTAAGTTGGAAAGGTGGGGGACTAGTGGAATTTGGCAATGCAATTTTTTAAATAAAGCATCAAGAAAAAGCACAAGGCTCTGACTCTGTGGAAACAATGAAATGGCATTGTAAATTTCTCCCCACCAGTCTACTCAGATTGGCAAAGCCTTTCCAGTATAATATCCCACTTTGGCTGTGGGTTCCCACATTAGAGTACTCACTAGGTTAGGTCCATTCAGGAGAGATAAGATGGCTGAAAGAATCAACTCTTGTTTGCAAGGACACTACTCCAGGAAGCATGAGTTTCAGCTAGCTATAGAAAAGCTGAAAATGAAACCATCTCCACTCCATTTGAAACCTTTGCAGAGTACAGACAAAGCTGCAAGGAAAATGTGGAATGGATCTTAAAATCCACCCCACATTTTTCTGCAGTAGTCAGCAAAGAAAGGTAGGAAGAATCTGGGACTCAGCCTGCAAGCTTCAAAGGGTGCTTCAAAAGTCTTTGAAGCACCCAAGCTGAAACTGAAAGAGTCTCAGCCTGGAAGCTTCAAAGAGCCTGGGAGCTTCAAAGGGTAAGAACAGGAGGGGGAAGAAAAGAGCCCCGCGGGCCTGATCAAAGCCTTGGGCAGGCTGGATTCGGCCCGTGGGCCGGGTGTGTGACACCCCTGCTCTAGCTACTATACCACACTGGATCTTTGGGTTCCCCTTCCTCCAGAAACGAAAAGGATGGTCATTGAAGTCACAGCCTTTTTTGTTCTGGCCCCATGTCTCCTGACCCCGTTACGGTTAATATCCAGATTCCCTCCCCCCACCAAAAAAAAAAATACTTGGCAATTCTTATGCTTTTTGGCTAAATCCTTAGCAAGATGCTCCCCTCTTAACTCATTTCACCTATTGCCACTCTCTTATCAGTTTGTAGTACAAAAGGCTGTTTTAGGACATTCCAAGTTGTTTTTATCATTACTTTATTGTTAGACACTTTAGCTTTGCTGAAATAGTTTAAGCCAAAAGGTAGCATCTGAGAAAGACATGAAAAGCAGACCAACCTACAAACTACTGATAGATCATCACTTCTTCACTTGCAGTTCCAGCTGGATGCTGAGAGCCCCTTCCCCCTTGCACCTAGATGTTCTCTGCCACTCTCATCCCCATAGCCGTTCACAGATGTGGGAGTTTTTATTACATTGCACACCCTAACTATGAATTATTTCACCTGAACATAGAGCAGGAGTCCCCACCAAGTTGCTTGACTGCCAACACCTTTTGTGGTGCCCACCGAGTGTTTTTAGGAAGTAGGCGGGCGCAGGTAGGGCTTTCCTCCAGTGGGGGTTCTGAAAGGCTACAGGAGATCTGATTAGTCAGGCAGATTTTTAAAAATGTTGCTTTGGCAGCAGCTGCCACCACAACACAAAAATCTGCACTGTGTTTTGAAGTAAAGCTATGGAAATTATTTTGTGGCTGACTCCACCTCCAGCACTGGCCATTTTGTGGCTGGCTCCGCCTCCAGTGCCAGCCATTTTGCAGCTGCACCCATCATGCCACGGCAGAATTTGAAAGGTGCCTGCAGGCTAAAAAAAAAAAAAAAGTAGGGGACCCTTGGCATAGAGATTTGTAAAACACCCTGATAGTGCAGTCCTAACCCCTTCCAAGTCACGGACTTCCACACATGTTAGGAGGGGTGCAACTCTGTTTAAGATTGCCTTGGCAGAATCCCTGTTTATCATACTGAAGACTCAGGTGGGTACCAGCAGCAGAGCCCCAGCATGGGGTGGTGGTGGTGGAAGCATTTGTCCCTATTCCACTGTGGCCTGAGATAAGCACCAAAGAGCCCCACCTCCCCAAAAATAGGCTAGGATCTCATCCTACCAAGTCCTCAGCTTGCTCCTTTCCCCTTCCTGGTTTGCTCTTGGCCTGGTGGTCACTTAGCAGATATCCTATTCTGCCTCGATTAAGACAGAAGCAAAGTAATTACTTTTATTTTTAGGTGTGAAAACTCAATCTGGAAAGCAAAGCTTCCTGTGCTTTCTTGGGGAGGGCCAGGTAGGGGGCTCTACTTCTGCAGATCTGCCAAAGGTGAAAGTGGATAATCAGACCAAGAGCACCCCCCCCCCCGCAAGCATTACTCAGCCCTTTCAAGCCTACGCGATGGCCACCACTGCAAGAAGATAAGTTTCTAGGAGCTCCGTGCTAATTCTGGCCATGGAGGGAAATCTGGACAGCCAGGAGTTTTTAAGTCTTACCTCTAGCACCATAAATATTTTCTCTGGCGTCTCAATCACCTGGTATAACCGACAGATGTGCTGGTGGCTTAAGCTCTTCATGGCTTCAATCTCTGTCTTGACACGGGGCAAGTCACCCTAAGAGGGGGAAAGAGTCACTGCCGTTTTCCAAACAGCTTTTATGCTGTTCTCAGCATCATTACCAATTGAAGCCACAGCAGAGACTCTTCTCAGCAATTGTGTTTTTGGCTGAGAAACTTCACATGAAAATAGGAGTCTTGGGGCATTTTAAAAACAACTGCGACTCACAGGATGGGGGAAAGGAAATACCCTTGACCAAAGAATGGTACACTCCTCTCTGGTATGGTTGTCCTCTTCCACCGAGCACACACCTTCCGGAGGGATGCACGTGGAGCGGTGAGAGCGGTAGGGGACACCCGTCCAGCCAACCAGATCAGCCGAATCAACCTTGGCGATTAATGGGGTGACAGATGTCACAGCCAGATCGCCCTCACATCCGGAAAGGAAATACCCCAGTCCTAAGCACTGAGCATCAGTGAAGGGGAAAGCAGTGCCCTTAGGAAGGGGCTTTAGAGCCACCAGGGTTGCTGCCCCATGCAGGCATGCCAAGTATTGAGAGTCTACTTGAACACAGTGGCAGCAAATCACGTCATTGCTGTCCCAGATTCCCCAAACTGTGTCTCAAGCCATGGCTGCCCTGCCATTTCTTGATGCCCACTGGCAAGGATACCACCTCTCCTTCAGTGGCCCTCAGTGACAGGAGCTGGGACATTCCCTGCAGCCCATTTGCTTTAAAAAACCCCAAACTTATTGTCGCATAAGCTTTCATCACACCCACTGTTAGCAACCCTCTGTCCTGCATCTCTGTGAGTGCAATCATCCCCCTTTTCCTCCAAGGAGGGTAGAACAGGGAGAAGCATCATTCAAAAACTGAGAGCAGACTGTTTGTAAAACCTGCCACCTTTAATCTAAAGGAACACCTCCCGTTCTTCTTCCTCCTAAAAACCGCATAGGGGAACATCAGTGCTTTTCACAAACTTTAGGGGGTGGGGGGTGGGGGACAAATTGCTTTTGTGACATCTTGTGCCATGAGGGATGTCAGCCTCTAGTTGGGATTTGGGAATTCGCCAAAATTAAATCTCATCTCCAAATGACAGAGATCAGGTCCCCTGCAGAAAACGGATGCTTTGGAAGGTGGACGCTATATGGCATTGTACCCCACAGGGATCCCCAAGCTCCACCCCCATATATTCAGGAGTTTCCCTAACCCGCAGATGGTAACCCTACCTTGCCCATCCCCCAGCGGTGGCCAGAGGGGACCCGGCAACCCTTGGTGCCATTGACTACACCAATCTGCTGAAAAGAGTTTGGATTCTCCAAAGTGTATACTCTGGAAATCTGGTCATCCTCTGAAGTGCTACTGGATTTGAATCCTGCTGTTCTACTGCAGACCAACATGGCTCCTCACAGGAAACTAGACCAAGCCCCACCCTCAACAGTAATGCCTAGCAACCAACACAGAAGTCATGGTGTCATGGTTGCTGACATCATAAAGGTGCCATTTGCACCTTGGTATGTATCAGGAGACCATATATGTTGGTAAACTTACTGACAGAGAACATTAGCTGAAGAGGAGGGGGAAAGAGGCAGAGGCTTGAGTTAAGGTCCTAAGCCGGGCAGAAGGAAAGGAAGGGCACACTCGACTGAAACAGGTGGGGCTGTTTAGTAGGCATCTTGCTAGTGTTAATATTTTAAAAGAAAGGCATCTGGCTGTCTGTGACCAGAGCCAGGGCCTTCTTGGGCCCAATCTGGTGGAACTCTCTGCTGAATAACATCCTCACCCTGCAGGACCCAATGCAATTCCTCAGGGTTTACAAGGCAGAGATGTTCTGCCTGATTTTTGATTGAGGACAGCAATGGGTTCCACCTCATAGGGCACTCCCTCCGCTCCCCCCTCCTCGTTTTCTGCCTCCCCTGCAAGTCAGTGGCACAATCTGAAAAATTTTAGCCCCATCTAGTAATGTTTTAACTGTGTATTATTTCATTGTTTGAATAGTTTTTTATTAACTTGTGAATGTATTTTACTGTTGTTCACTGTCCTGAGCCATTTGTACACGGAAGAAGGTGGTCTAAAAGTTTAATCCAGAAATAAATGAAAACAACCCATCAGAGGCCGACTTAAGGTCTAGATCAAGGGTGGCCAATGGTAGCTCTCCATATGTTTTTTTGCCTACAACTCCCATCAGCCCCATCCATTGGCCATGCTAGCTGGGGCTGATGGGAGTTGTAGGCAAAAAAAACATATGGAGAGCTTCAAGATCACTTGAAGAATGTTATCTAGGAAGCATTAGTCAGCCTTAAAGGGGTTTGACAGCTCAAAAATAGCCCTTGCAAGTTCTAGCCTTCTTAAGGTCAGAAACTATCCTATACTCTTCCCCCTAATTGCTGATAAATGATACCAAATCCCATTGCTCCTCAGGAAGCTACTCACCCCCAGTGCTGACTTGTCCATTATTTTTACTGCAACCTGCTCACCAGTAAGCCGGTGACAAGCCAATTTAACCTTTGCAAAGCCACCTGCATTGAGAGAGGGAGGAAAAAACAAGAGTGACAGAAAAGTTTCATATATTTATTCGTACTCTTAACAATGGGAAACAGGTACAAGGGTAATTACTAGCTGAGGGAATTGCTGACCCCTTCCCAGCCCAGCTTCTCTGATTTTGATTAGGCAGATCTGGAGAGTCCTACCAAGTGACTTGGCCTCAGTGACTGATCATTAGCATGCCTGGCCTCCCATTTACTCCACTAGGATTTCTACCTACTGGAAGAGGTGTTGTTTTTGCTTTCTTCTGTAGAGTTGCAGCTGATTTAGGGTGACCCCATAGGATTGTCAAAGCACAAAACAAACGGGTAATCTGCCACCGCCTGCCTCTGTGCAACCCTGGACTTCCTTGACGGTCTCCCGTTCATGTACTAAGCAGGGATGACCCTGCTTAGCATCCTGAGATCTGAAGAGATCAAGATTGGGCTAGCCTGGGCTGTCCAGGTCGAGGCATTACAAGTATGTGACACACGCTGTGGTATAACCCAGTTGGTCCCTTTGATAGGAGATTCCTTTGCAGAATACTTGTGTGGTGCTGCTTCCTTTATATTTCTACTCAAAGCCCACCTGAAAGGAACCCCAGGAATATAGATTTCTATATATTCATTGCAATTCACCCCTGCTGTTCCCCCATACCTCCTCCCATTACTCTTTTACCCCCAAATTAGGCCGCAATCTGCACAGGGCCAAGGATTTGCCTTTTTTGCTTTGTAAAGTAACCTGTAATTTGATGATATACACTGAGTGAGATCCAAACAAGAATTAAAGGCGGCACACTTAGGTTCTCCCGATCTGACTCCCCACAGCCAAACATGAACTGGGATCACAGCACAGGGTGAGGAGGGGCTTCCATCCTTCCAACCTGTGCCATTTTCCCAAACTAAAGGAACATGGGACAAACAGCCGCCCCCTCTCAAGTCATTCTGGCTTGGGAAAACAGGGTGGGAGGGAAGGTTGAAGCATTTCCTCCACTCTTGCTGTCGTCCACAGTCAAATTAAGCTCCAGTGTGCTTGGGAACTTGTGTGACGTGACATCTTGGTTGTCTATGGAAAGATCAGAGCTGGATTGGGGAACTCCTCCTGATCCAGTGAGAGCCAGTTTGGTGTAGAAGAAGAAGATATTGGATTTATATCCCGCCTTCCACTCCGAAGAGTCTCAGAGCGGCTCACAATCTCCTTTATCTTCCTCCCCCACAACAGACACGCTGTGAGGTGGGTGGGGCTGGAGAGGGCTCTCACAGCAGCTGCCCTTTCAAGGACAACCTCTGCTAGAGCTATGGCTGACCCAAGGCCATGCTAGCAGGTGCAAGTGGAGGAGTGGGGAATCAAACCCGGTTCTCCCAGATAAGAGTCCGCACACTTAACCACTACACCAAACTGGCTCTCCTGTAGTTGTTAAGTGCGCGGACTCTTATCTGGGAGAACTGGGTTTAATTTTCCATTTCTCCACTTGTACCTGCTGGAATGGCCTTGAGTCAACCATAGCTCTCACGCAGGAGTTGTCCTTGAAAGGGCAGCTGTTATGAGAGCCCTCTCAACCCCACACACCTCCCCTGTTGTGGGGGAGGAAGATAAAGGAGATTGTGAGCCGCTCTGAGATTCAGAGTGGAGGGCGGGATATAAAACCAATATCATCAATATCATCATCCATGCCAGACATAGCATCTAGTTTGAACCTAAGGCTGCCATCCTAAACATGTTTACATCATTCCCAGTGATTACCTGAATAAATATACTTCAGGCTATCATTTAAAATCCTGAAGAAAAGCAAGACCGGAGAATTGCCCTTTAAATAAAAGCGCAGCTCTTGGAGGCTCACCGGTACTGGAGAGGTATAGATGGTCTTTCAAAGTTAGACAAAGACTTGAGAGAACCTACCTGTACCAACCGTTTCACATATTTCATAGTACTTGAGAAGCTCCTCATAGTTATCCACAGCCATAGCGACAAGCAAGGCAGTCCCTCCCTCCGAAATCTGAGAACAGAAAGCAATTATTCAGGCCAATCTATTTGGAGGAAAAGCCAGAGCAAAAAACTTCAGGGAGAAGAATGCCCTACAAACAGCTCCCCTCCCAATGGAAGAGCAGCCAGTTGGAAGAACTGAAGATGATGTCACAAAGCTTAGCCTTGCCCATATCACAAAGACATCACAGTGCAGCCCAGGCTTCTGCCATCCAGTCTTATCCATAAGAGGTGCCCTGCTGGATCAGACCAGTGGTCCAGCATCCCGTTTCACACACAGGCCAACCAGTTGCCCTAGAGAGCCAAGAACAGAGGCCAAGGCCAGACCTTAAAAAAGACATTATAGCACTGGAAAAAAGTACAGGAAAGTGCAACTAGAATGATTAAAAGGTTGGAACACTTTCCCTATGAAGAAAGGTTAAAACGCTTGGGGCTCTTTAGCTTGGAGAAACATCGACTGCGGGGTGACATGATAGAGGTTTACAAGATTATGCATGGGATAGAGAAGGCAGAGAAAGAAGTACTTTTCTCCCTTTCTCACAATACGAGAACTCGTGGACATTCAATGAAATTGCTGAGCAGTTGGGTTAGAACTGATAAAAGGAAGTACTTCTTCACCCAAAGGGTGATTAACACAAGAATTCACTGCCACAGGAGGTGGCGGTGGCTACAAGCATAGACAGCTTCAAGAGGTGATTGGATAAGCATATGGAACAGAGGTCCATCAGTGGCTACTAGCCACAGGGTATTGTTGGAACTCTGTCTGGGGCAGTGATGCTCTGTATTCTTGGTGCTTGGGGGGGCACAATGGGAGGGCTTTTAGCCCCACTGGTGGACCGCCTGATAACACTTGGGTGTTTTGGCCACTGTGTGATACAGAGTGCTGGACTGGATGGGCCATTGGCATGGCATCTCTTATGTTCCCTTGATGTTTCTTCCTAGCACGGGCATACACAGCTTGTGTGCTTCTTATTTGTGGAGGTTCCCTTTAGACACCATGGCTAGCACCTACTGATGACCTATTCTTTGTGGATGTCTTTCATGCCTCTTTAAAGCATTCTGTGCCAGTCGTCATTGCTACATCCACTGGCAGTGAATTCCTCAGAAACATATTCTTCACCCAACACTGGCCAAGTGTTGTCATTCTTGAGCTTCTTCTCTAATTATCGCTCTGTTTGCAAGCTAAGTTATGAAGCCAGATCTTGACCTCTGTTATTTTTAAACGCATGACAGTTTGGAAAAGAAACAGATTTTTTTCTTGGGGAGGGGGAATCTGTGCCCTCCTGGACTTTTATTTAGTATTCTTCAGCAGAAAAAAATAGAAACCTTGGAGAGCACTAGAAGAAAGCCACACACTGATATTTTTGTAGGAGTGAGTTGCCTTTTAAAAGTAAGTTTTATGCACTCAGTGTATAGGCTTGCCAGCTCCAGGTTGGGAAATACCTGGAGATTTTGGCGATGGAGCCTGAGGAAGGTGGGTTTTGGTTAGGGGAGCAACTTCAGTTAGGTATAATGCCACAGAGGCCACTTTCTAAGCAGCAATTTTCTCCAGGCAAACTAATCTCTGTTGCCTGCAGATCATCTTAAATCCCAGGAGATCTCCAGCCATCAGCTGGAGGCTGGCAACCCTACGACAATGTTGCATATGAAGATTTTTTTTTTACGTAAGCCAATCCAAAGCATTAGATAAGTGATCATTTCTATGAATACTATTATATATCAACGTTCTTCATACAGACATTGTTCAAACATGACTAATTTTGTCCACAAAACACAATTTGTAGCAAAGGAAAAGTGTGTTGTTTGGACATACAATATCAATACTAACAGAGTCTGTGTGTCTCCAGATATGCTGTTAGTCCTACTGTAACAGCATGAGACTGTGCTTCCAAACACCACAATATCCCTTTACAGTAACTTTCAGGGTCTCTAGTTTCAACTTGTATTTTTTTCCTTTTTGTCACTTCGAAAAATTAAGATATACATGCTAAGCTAGCACAAGCTGCAGCAGTTTACAGCTTTCTTTTTAGTGCTGGATCTGCTTTCAATGCTACTTGAAGAAAACTGAGGCACTTACACTTTTAAATTACACAAATATGCACAATGGTATACTTTAATATGCAATTTTTGTTACATATTGTGGCTTTTGTGTTATGAAAGGAGTGAAATAAATTTAACTTTATAAGAAACTAAGTATTGCAAATTGTAAATAAAAAATAATAAAACACAACAATAAATAATCTTGCACATTAGAATGAAGGATTAAGTTCAAATTCAATGAGGTAAAAGTTTTTAAAATTATAAACCCACAGAATGCTGTTATGTTCATAAAGTAAGGGTCAGAGAATATAAGCCACTTTCCCTACCATTTGGGAAAGAGGCAGGGCATTAATACACAGATTTCCTTTGCAATGTTTTAGTTGAACTGAAGGTCTGCTTACTGCCTTATAAACTACTTAACTGCTCTGGGCATCTTCCAAGGCCCTGCTTCAAGAACTCCAGTTTTGGGTCTTCTTGGCTGTGGCACTGAAACACTTTCTCCAGAGAAACTCACCTGTCCCCTTCCATAGCTATCTTGCATCAGTGAGTGAAAACTTTTTTTATTTCATCAGGCATTCCTTTACTAAACCCTATTTCCTGCCTTATGCTTTGTCGTTTTTATGTTCATGTATGTATTTTAGCTGGGTTTTAATTAAACATTTTTGTTAGGTTTGAGAGGGCTTTAAAGACAGGTCTTTACTACATACGTTCTTAACTCATTTAGTGGTGTTGCTGAGAGCATTAAGATGAAGCATAAATTTTACTTTGTGTGTACTTGCATGTTAGCAAGTCATGGTGACTTCTGGCGACCCCTAGTGGGGCTAGGACGTTTTTTATAGAAGTGATTTGTATTGCGTGCCTCTGCATCCGGCCCATATTCCCAGTAGGTGAGGCATACATTTTGTAAGCAAATAAATAAATGTGTCCTGCAACTGGTATTCGGAAATAAATTAATTTGGTTCTCATGCGGGATTTTACAATCGCAGCCACGGGAACAAAACACTATGCTTTGCACAGACAGGCACATGCATTAAGGCTAAAATAAACAGGAATCTCGCAGCTCCTTAAACACGAGTTTTGAATTACAGGAGACTCAAGGCAGCTACGCCTCAAAAATCCTTGAAGACTACAATGCTACGCGGGGACCTACTTAAGAGGAAGCCCACCCAAAACGCAGCAGGACTTGCTCCCGAGTAGACACGCACCGGATCGGGTCGTGCGGGAATTAAAATGATAGAGACCTTAAAGAACAAGAGCGAACATCGGGGGAAGAGCCGCTCTTTCGCTTACCAGATCAACGCAGCCACCGAAAAAGCGAAACGAACCGTCTCATTCAGCTCTTCGGAGGAAGAGAAGCCCACCGGCTGCCAATATTTAAAATTCCCGGACGGGTAGCCCACTTCCGGTCAGCAGCCAAACAGAACAATGCAATCCTACCGGAACAGGCGGGCTTAACGAAAGGGTGCATGGGAAGAAGGTCACAGAAAGGAGCCGCGAAGGTCGGCGGTTGGGAGGCCATGCTAAGTGTACCATTAAAGGGAAAGCAGCGCTCTTGTAAGAAACTGAACAAAGCAGGAGCCTTTAAGACCAACACAGTTTTATTCAGAACGTAAGCTTTCGTGTGCTAAAAGCACACTTCTTCAGACGAGGGGATCAGGTGCAGTGGGCTGAAATGCATGCAGTTTCTGAATTACAGTTTCTGTTCAAGTGTTTCAGACCAACACAGCTGCCCACCTGAAGCTGTAAGAAACTGAATTCGTGGTAGCCGGCTGCGGGTCCTAGCCGCAGAGTGCCGTTCTGTAGAAAAGCGAATTGGCGCAAGCTCCTGCAATGCTGTTTTTAAAGTAGCGATTTGGGTTTATTACTGCCATTTTTTTTAAGTGCATGATCTAAATTCAGGGGGTTTTTTTAAACTGCAATTTGAATTGTAGTTTGAAATGCAGTTTCGGATTGTAGTTTTCTGAAGTTGTTTGTTTGGCAAGTTTAAGAAAGGGGAGACATCATCCAACAAAGTCAACTGCTTTAAAAAGCAATTTACTTTTAAGACTGTTCAATTAATAGTTCAGCTGGATTAACTAGTCCATCATGAGTTAAGGAGTAGTCAGTTCCACTGTAAATAACTCATAGCAAGAGTCTTCAGAGATCTGAGGAAATGAGCAATGACTCACCAAAGCTCATAC
Source organism: Heteronotia binoei (assembly GCF_032191835.1). Taxonomy (NCBI): domain Eukaryota; kingdom Metazoa; phylum Chordata; class Lepidosauria; order Squamata; family Gekkonidae; genus Heteronotia; species Heteronotia binoei. Next base: position 28,410,495 of record NC_083226.1, read on the forward strand.
CCTATCACACATTTTGTTAGTCCTTTAAGTTTTCTACTAATAGATAGATAGACCATCTTGTAAAAAACAAAACTCAGTAAGACTTTCTTCTAAGTAAACAGAAGGTCAGATGTACTGCTCTGCTATTTTAAACAGTAAACTAGTAACAACAATAAGGAATAATCCCCAGGGTTGATTTATTTTCTACGTGTTTAGATTTTTCACTAGAGTTTTAAAAAGATCTTTTAGAAACAATATCTACAGTATTTTGATTACTACTGATGTACTGGGGGAGCTTTTCTGTGATCCACCTTTTCTTCAGCCTCGGTCAGATAGATGTCATATCTTCCTAGTAGCTGATAGTTAAAATTTGGGGTGGTGATAGTCTCCCTTTCTAGAGAATAGGGAGTTCTAAATTCACTTGAATCAGGGTTTGAAATGGAATCAACTGATGGCCACCAAGTGGGAGTGGTGGTATTTTGACTATCATGTTTTAACATCTCCTTTCTGTGAGGAAACATGGTGGGAAAACCTTGTCAATTTTACCAACTGCAACAATTCCTTTGAACCGGGGACACTGCTTTCCAGTTCAGTTGACAGAGGAAACCCTTGACAATGTCAAGGGTCTGTTTTCCTTAAGAGGCCTCCCTGCTCTACTTGCCTATTTGCCTAAATGACAGCCACTGGTCAATTTCATTATTGCTTAGTAGCATGCTCTCAACCTAACCTACCTCACTGGGTTGTTGTGAGGATAAAATGGAGGGGAGAAGAACGATGTAAGTCACATGGGTTCCCACTGGGGAGAAAGGCTGGGTACAAATGAATTAAATAAATCAGCTTCAGCATTCAGTGATAACCTGGGAGTGAGATTTTTTTTAAAAGAGGAAAATCAAGTTTTGTCAATTGCACTGTGGTATAGTGGTTACAACTCTCAGATGAGTGTCATCTGGGAAACCCAGGTTCTAATCCACATTCCACCATGGAAGCTCACTGGGTGACCTTGGGACAGTCACACTCTCTCAGTCTAGCCTACCTCACAGGGTTGTTGTGAGAATAAAATGGAGGAGAGGAGAGCAACATAAATTCCTTGGGGCCCCCATTGAGAAGAAAGGCTGGGCACAAATGAATCCAATAAGTAAGTTTGTGAATGAGGGAAGCTAAAACTTTTCTTTCCAAGTGTCCAATCTGAAGCAGTTACACATTTCTAAGTCCATTGACTCCTAAGCATGTGGACTTATTCTTTTTGTTATTTTTGTATTTTGGGTGTGTGTGCGTATGCACCTGATTGTCAGACAATGGAATATAACTGTGATGAAATGCTTAGCCTTACTGACTCCATCTTCTAACCCATGCTACTAACCCTGGGAACAGCCTTGCATATCAAAGTAGAGGCCCAGACTGTTACTAACAGTTAGTGTGAACATTCCTTTCCCTGAAACTAACAAAAGCTACCTTCCTTTGAAGATAAGCGCCTCCAGGGATGTGAGATAAGAAGAAATGGCCATATGAAACCTTGCACCTCGAACCAGTAATGTTTAGAAATGTAGGTTTTGCATAGTAACCTTTGATGTAGAATTCTTTAAGACATGCTCTAGTATGCAACACTGTATCAGTTCCAATCTTTCTTCCTTCAGATGCTATGGACTCTGGAATAAAGCCTAAACTTTGTATCAACTCAAGGTCTGGTTGATTTGAAGTTCCACTGTCTCACACTGATAGTCATGTTGACCTCTGGTAACTGACTCCTACTGTGGGGGCCTGGATGATATCCAGAGAGGTGGCTGAATAGAACTTGCGTCCCTGTCCTCCTGACTTGGTATTTCAAGGAAGTCTCCCATTCAAGTACTAACCACAGTTGACCCTGCTTAAGAGAGCCAGTTTGGTGTAGTGGTTAAGCACGCAAACTCTTATCTGGGAGAACCAGGTTTGATTTCCCACTCCTCCACTTGCACCTGCTGGAATGGCCTTGGGTCAGCCATAGCTCTGGCAGAGGTTGTCCTTGAAAGGGCAGCTGCTGTGAGAGCCCTCTCAGCCCCACCCACATCACAGGGTGTCTGTTGTGGGGGAGGAAGGTAAAGGAGATTGTAAGCCACTCTGAGTCTCTGATTCAGAGAGAAGGGCAGGGTTTAAATCTGCAATTCTTCTTCCAAGATCTGATGAGATTGGACTTGCTTGGTTAGGGCTCTAAGCGTGTGAGCTGCATTGCTTTCAGTGCTTTTCTTCCCACATGATCCCAAGAAGCTTTGGTACACTGAAATCAGTCAATTGATCCATCAACTGCACAGACTTGCAGCCCCTCTCCACGGTCTCGGGCAGAGATCTTTCACATCACCTACTATCTGATCCTTTTAACTGAAGATGTCAGGGATTGAACCTGGGACCTGCTGCATGCAAAATAGTGCTTGCCCCTAGGATTGCAGCCCAAGAATCATAAGATTTTGTTCAAATGTTAACCAGTCTCAGTTGTTGTAATCTGTATATTTAAATTTGTCACTGGCAATCAAGATAATTTGCAATATGGCATTCTAGGGCTTTTTTTCTGGAAAAAGAAGTGCTGGAACTCTCAAGAGGGAAATGCAGAAGAAATGCACATCATTGTTTCAAACAATATTATTTTCATATACTATGGGCTTACCGCTACTTTAAAGCAGTTTCCAAATTTTGGGTATGTCACCAACTTCCTCACTTCCTTCCTTCCTTCCTTCCTTCCTTCCTTCCTTCCTTCCTTCCTTCCTTCCTTCCTTCCTTCCTTCCTTCCTTCCTTCCGAGGGGCGCTGGGGGAACATGATAGTCTTTGAGCCAACAAAGTATGTTAACACATGGTTTCTTCAAAGTCATGAATTTTTAGACATATATATATTTTTTTTAAAAAAAAAGAAAGCCCTGGTATTCCCCATTACTATGAATGGGTGTGAAAGCTGGACAAGGAAGAAAGCTGATTCATTTGAAATGTAGAGTTAGAAGATTTACAGATGCCATGGACTGCTGAAAAGACAAATGAGTGGGTTCTAGATCAAACCCGGGGGCAGCCCTAGGGCATCTGGTGTCCCTCACCCCTTCCACACCCTCAGGCAAAGCTGGAGGGCGAGGAGGGTGCGCGCAGCAGAGCATAGAGGCTGTGCATCTCCCACTCACTGTCACTCTGCTTTCTGGAAGGCTGGGCAATGTGTGACTTCTTCCCACCTCTTAGGTGATACCAGTCTCCCTGGAGGCAGGGGTAAGGGGGGAAGCCCAATCCAGCACCCCCAGCCCGCACCCTAGGCAGCTGCCTAGTGGATGGGCTGCCTCTGCCTAGAGGCTAAAAGGACTCCACTGAGGCTATAGTGCTTTGGTGACACAATGGAAAGACAAGAGTCACTGGAAAAGACAATAATGCTAGAAAAGTTGAAGGCAGCAAGAAAAGAGGAAGACCCAACACAGGCACAGGAAGCCATAGCCTTCAGTTTGCAAGGCCTGAGCGAGGCTGTTAACGACAGGTCCTTTTGGAGGACATTTATTCCTGGGGTCTCAGAAACTGGAAGCAACTTGACTGCCCATGACACATGTCCATATTTATTTATAAATTTGACTTTTCGACCACCCTTCCCTGTGCATAGGGCTCAGGGCAGTGAGGAACAATTCAATAAACATATACATAGTCAATTCAAAACAAACAAAATGCCAGTAGATACACTGATAAGTCATTGAGAAACAATTAGTTCATAAGCAATGCAAAGAATTTCAAACAATTTCAGAGGACGCTCGCAAAGAAAACCCCAATGGGGGTGAGAAGTGAAGGAAGGCATCAGGCTGAATGGAGACCGTTGCTGTCCCCACCCACAGGCCTGGTGGAACATCTCTGCCTTACAGGCCTGCAAAACTCCATTGGAATCATAAGAGTTGGAAGGTACTTCCAGGGTCATCTAGTCCAACCCCCTGCACAATGCAGGAAACTCACAAATAGGTCCCACAGGGCACAGATGTCATTCGGCAGAGAGTGGGTAGACTGATACACTGCAGAGGGACGGGATGATACACTGCATAGGTCAGAGGGACAGTACTTTGAGAAAGCCGTTCAAAGGATCAGAAAGCATATCTGGAGAAAGCAGAACAGTTTTGATCGCATGGGCTATTTTTGGCAACTATTTCTGAAGATCAACCCTTACTTAAGAGGCAATACGTTTTTTTCCCCATTATCCTATTTTTAAAACCCTGGGATTAATTTAGGCCTGAAGGTGGCAGCAGAATATTGGCTTATTCCTCGGCTCAGCCAGATTCCTGTCTGTTTGCATCCTACAAGCCTTCAACCCTTATTGGCATTATTTCCTAAGCTGCAGCAGTATTGCGCATGCAACTGTGCTTTTCAATCAACTCTCTAAATGATCACTTTAATGTAGATGTTCTGGAAGGTACTGTGTCTCTTCCCCCCCCACCCCCCACAACATTAACACATCTTTAACTGCTAATTATTTTCTTATGTGCTTTCTTAGACAAGTGATTCTTCTTTAGGTTCATGACTTCATTGCTCAGGTCTTGCAAACTGAGTCAATCCATCTCACTTGGGTCTTCTTTTCCTGCTGTTTTCAGCTATTTTTGGCATTATTGTCTTTTCCAGTGAGTCTTGTCTTCCCATAATGCAGCACATGCGTTTCTTTTAGACTTTACCAGAGCTTTTCATGATCCACACCATCAATGAAACCCAAAGTGATTTTCTTCTGAAATTCTCTCATATGCTCCAGTAAGCAATGAAGATTTGCAGTATGGTCTCTAGCGCCTCTCCCTTTTCTTAATCTGGTTTGAACATTTAGCATTTCTCTTTCCATATATAGTAATAGTCTTTGTTGTAAGATTTCGAGCATTGCTTTACTTGTGTGAGAAATTAATGCGATGATCTGGCAGTTGTTGCAGTCTTTGACATCTCCTTTTTCCAGAACTGGAATGTGAATTGAGCTTCTCCAGCCTGTGGGCCATTGTTTTGTTTTTCATATTTGTTATGTTATTCTTGTTCAGATTTTGATGGACTCTGTTTTGTGGCTTGATGTCCCTTCTACTCTTGGTGATTTGTTGCTCCCAATTGCTTTGAGTGCTGCTTTCACTTCACTTTCTAAAATGGCAGGTTCTTTTTCAAAATATTTTTCTTTGAAGGACTCTTTGAAGATGGTGAGGGGTCTGGAGACCAAGTCCTATGAAGAAAGGCTGAAGGAGCTGGGCATATATAGCCTGGAGAGGAGGTGGTTGAGAGGTGATATGATCACCATCTTCAAGTACTTGAAGGGTTGTCATATAGAGAATGGTGTGGAATTGTTTTCTGTTGCCCCAGAAGTAGAACCAGAACCAATGGGTTGAAAATAAATCAAAAGAGGTTCAGCTCAACATTAGGAAGAACTTCCTGACTGTTAGAGCGGTTCCTCAGTGGAACAGGCTTTCTTGGGAGGTATTGGGGTCTCCTTCCCTGGAGGTTTTCAAACAGAGGCTAGATGGTCATCTGACAGCAATGAGGATCCTGTGAATTTACGGGGAGACATTTGTGAGTTTCCTGCATTGTACAGTGGGTTGGACTAGATGACCCTGGAGGTCCCTTTCAGTGTTCCCTCTAAGCTGCAGAGTTTTGTGAGCAAAAATTATACTTTCTGAGCTACTGATATTAAAGTTGTGAGCTCTGAGCTAAGACAAAAATGGGTGAGCTGGAAGCTAAAAATCTGTGAGCTAGGTCACACTAACTCAGCTTAGAGGGAACACTGAATTCTATGACTCTAATCCTTTCATCTCTTTGTAAATATGGGGATCATAACTGTCCCGCCCAGCCCGGGCGAAGACTACGCAAGGGGGACCCCCCCGGCACCTGCCAGCCACTCCCGGCCCCCGCCCCGAGAGCCTCCCACACCTTCCCAAGCCCCCGCGGCGGCCCCACCCCTCACCTGGGCTGACGGAGTGCCAACAGCCGCCCGAACGACGCCTCTCAGCCAACGCGCCCATCTCCGGGTCCGAGGAGCCTGGCCAGAGCGAGACGTCGGGGAGCAGGAGGGAGAAGCTGAGCCCAGCGCTGGGCAGAGAGGAGGAGAGCCGCCTGACCCATGGCGGCGAGAGACGCCACACCCCAGCACGCTGCAGAGGTCCGAGACGCCCGAGGCACGCCCAGGCAGCCCAGCCCCGGCTCGCCTCTCCCGGGCGTCTGGGGCTTTGAAGGGGGGGAGGAGCCAGAGAGGGGCAAAACCCAGGAAGGGGGAGGACTGAGACGGGGGGATAAAGGGAGGGAAGGAGGAGGTCGGGGAGGAAGCTGGCTGGTGCTTATTGAGGCTGCCCCGTGAGAGAGAGGGACAGGAGCCGCAGCACAGCCAGGAGGGGAACGGGAGCCTGCGGTGAAGTAACCTGGCTCCCACCCCTGTTTCTGAGACCTCCGGGGAACGCCCCAGAGTGCCCGGGAGGGGCAACGGCGGCGCCGGGAGACCGGGAGAGGTACCCAGAGCGTGACAGTAACAAACTCAGTTTGTGTGCTTGATAAAATTTGTGTCAGTTGCTTCCTGCTTATGCAGGTTGCTCAGATTTCATTATAATAATAGAATCCCAGAGTTGGAAGGGGCCATACAGGCCATCTAGTCCAACCCCCTGCTCAATGCAAGATCGGCCTAGATCATTCCTGACAAGTGTTTGTCCAGCTGCTGCTTAAAGACTGCCAGTGAGGGGAAGCTCTTGATCTCCCTAGATAGCTGATTCCACTGTTGAACAACTCTTACTGTAAAAAAGTTTTTCATAATATCAAGCCAGTATCTTCTTGCTCTTAATTTAAATCCACTATTGTGAGTCCTCTCCTCTGCTGCCAATAGGAACAGCTCCCTGCCCTCTTCTAAGTGAGAGCCCTTCAAATACTTGGAGCAATCCTGTCCCCCCTCAGCCCCCTCAGCAGCAGGCGCCCCACCCCACAGAACAGCCTCAGAGGGTGGGGCAAATAATGAGTCTGGGGAGAGAGCGTGGAAAGAAGGAGGGCACAGTGGGGAGGCGACCAATGGATGGGGAAAACTGGTGATGGGCAGGCTCACAGGGGGATGGAGAGGGAAGGAGGATGCTGGCACAGAAGTGTGAGTGGGATAAAAGGGGGAAGAGTGCTGACAGCCGGGGAGGAAGACAAACGGGGAAAACAGGCGAACTCAGAGAGAGAGAAGCAGAGTGCCTGACTCCGTGGAGGAGGTGGTGGCGTGAGGCAACGTCTACCCCCTCCTATTCTGAGACCACAAACACTCCTTCTTTCCTCCCTCCTCCTCCTTCGCATCACAGCTGCCCCGAGGGGCGGGGCCAGCGGGAGGGTAGTTCACACCACTCTTTTCTGTCCACATCCTTTTTGGAGTGAGGCCTCCAGAACTGCACACAATCTTCCAGGTGCTGTCTGACCAAGCAATTGTTCAAGTTGTGATTGTATACACCTGGGTGCTGAACTGACAGTGCCAAGCAGAGGTCATACTCTTTGAAAGATGTGGCCAGACAACAGGCATGATATGGTCTGGCCCTGCCTCTAATTTTTTTTAAGGGGGGTTTAATGGAGAGGTTTAATCAGACATCCCACCATTAACCTGCTTCACCACATTCTCATTCTGTGGTTGATCGACCAGATTATTGCTGTGTGGCAACCAAGGAGTGGGTGATTAGGCAGCTTTTTTCCATCATTTGTCTTCTGAGCATGCACCTAAGTGCACATGGGAAGCAGTGCCTCAAAGTCCTGGCAGGATAGTGGTGGCTGGTGGCTAATGGGATTGCTGGAGGAGGCTTCTGGGATATGTAGTGCAGCATGGGGAAGTGTTTTTGAAACTGTGCTTTGGAGGTTTTCTTAAGAAACAGTCATGAGAAGCTTGTGTGTGTGTGTGAGAGAGAGAGGTGTCTGTAAACTGTAAAAAAATAAATAAATGCACAAGTGGTTGATGACCCAAGGGCAATTATATGCCTAAGTGCACATTGCTACCTGATCACATTGCTACCTGGGTTTGCAGCAGGGGAGTTCAGACATCTGGAAATGCATCCAATGTTGCTGTCTTATTGTGCACTTTAAATATGTAAGGGGACAGCAACAACAGCACTGAGGATTTATATTGATTATGTTTAAGAGCTGTGTTCAATCAGAGATACTCTTGTTGTCTTTTACTCCAGTGTAAAGAACTGATCTCTTTGGCACTGTGTTGGTTAAAGAATGCAGGAGATGATCCTGAGCAAGTCTACTCAGAATAAATCCAATTTTACTTCATGGGGCCTACTCCCTGGAAAGTGCTCTTAGGACGTCATGCATATTAACACAAGTGGGTTTGTTGCCTCCTTTCTTGTCAAGCAAATGCAAATAAACCCTCAGCCATTGCCGTGTCTGCAAAGGGCTTTTCCAAAGCAAGAGCTTTCTTTGCTCTGTCATTAATTACTATTCTTTAATTTGAAGTTATAATTATTGCCTGGGGCCAGTACTCCTTCCCTTCTATGTAGCGGGAGGAGGTTATCCACTCAACTCAATCTCTCCCTTTCTGCCGAGAATACAAATGTACAGCACATCTTTATTTCAATGGTGGCGATTGCCAGTTTTGAGTATCACTGTATCAGCACTTTTCAAAGCATTCAGTGTACATCAATAGAAGCAGCAAGCCCTCCAGAGGGCTGGCCGGGGAGCGCCTTTCTGGTGAAGATACAAACTGTACTGGGTTCAAAGGGTTCTCTCCAGTGACCAAATCAAATGGTTGAAATCAGAGCAAAAAGCTTCTCGTGTTCACTCTTTGTTGGGTACCTGCAGCCTCTTAAATATAAATAAATCTATGAACTGCCCGAAGACATCCATTTTACATAATACATTCTAAGTACATTTTTATCCTGCCCTTCTTCCCAAAGGGCAATAGACACGATGCCTCCATTTTATTTTCGCAACAACCTTGTAAGGTAGGTTGCCCAAGGTCATCCAATGAGTCTTTTTAGATGTTTTCAGGAAGCCTCGCAAGATCCTTGTATTCTTGAGAGGTAGACTTCGAATGTTCTTAATTTTATCATTGTAAGCTGTCTTGAGCTACAAAGGCAAGGCAGGGTATAAATACTTAAAGACACAGATGAGTAGACTGGAATGTTAAGAGGGCCGGCTGCATTTCTATGTCCAAGATCTGTAACACTTTTATTCTGCCTTTCTTCCTAGAAACTCAGAGCAATACTTGTTTCTTCCTTCCTCGTGTTTATCCTCACAACAACTCTGTGAGGTAGATTAGGCTGAAAGACAGACAGACAGCTCTAAGGTCATCCAGCGAGCTTTGTGGCAAGGTAAAATGTGCCATTCCTCCCTAAGCCCTGCTGAACTTAGCAGGATGGACTTCTAATAAAACAACCATAAGCATGGATTCCCTGTGAAAGTAAAAAGTAAAGGTAGTCCCCTGTGCAAGCACTGAGCCATTACCGACCCATGGGTGATGTCACATCCAATACTCCCTCTAAGCTGTGGAGTTTTGTGAGCAAAAACTCTGCTTTGTGAGCTCCTGGCATTAAAGTTGTGAGCTACTGGATAAATTAGTTTGCTCTGGGGCCTTTTTTCCTGAGCTAAGACAAAAAATGTGTGAGCCAGGGGCTAAACAACTGTCACACTAACTCAGCTTAGTGGGAACACTTAGAGGGAACATCATGATATTTTCTTTGCAGACTTTTTATGGGGTGGTTTGCCATTGCTTTTCCCAATCAACAGACATGGTACTAAAAGGCTGTATCGAGGAAATGCAAGAATATTGTGATCCTGTAGGAATCCTGTTCCTACCTTTTGTGAGGCTTGAGAGACTGCTAAGTTTTTTTAATGCTTTCACTGTATGGTGGTTCCATTTTCATCTGTCTTTGATTTTCAGATGTTTACTCTCTCCCTGCAGCCATCCAGTTGACATTGTGTGTCTTCTACCCCCTTTGTTGAATCAGGTGTGGAAACCAGCCTGTTCTCAGGATAGTACTTTCTCTTTTCTGAAAACCACCACCGGTTTTAAATCCATGCAGCTGTATAGAAACATTTATATAGTACATAACATCCCCCCCTCCCCATCTTTGCATTGCAGCTCTGTGACCTTTGTCTATTTGCAAATGCAGAGGATCCAAAGCCTTATCAGGAGAACAACATACTGGCTTGTCCCCCTAGAGCAGGGGTGGCCAAACTTCCTTAACTTAAGAGCCACCAGAATAAAGATCAGATGTCTGAGAGCTGCAAGACATGAATGTCAGATGTCTGAGAGCCGCAAGACATGAACATCGGATGTTTGAGAGCCGCAAGACAGGAAGAGAGGGACGGGGGAAGGAAAGCAAATAGATGGGATGAGGGGGAGAGAGGTGGAAAGAAAACAACGTTAACTTTAAATGCATTCTCCAAGCTGCCAGCCGGCTTGGCTTGGAGAAGTGATTTAAAGAGACAAATGCCTTCTCCAAACTGACTGATGGAGCAATGGGGACTGTGGGGATTCAGTTTTAACAGCAGAGAATTTAAACTGCGCCACAGATTGTAATTCATACAGGCTTGTTAGTGTTATCAGACAAACTTGCTAGTTTGAGAGATATTTGCGCAGGCATTATTTGTGGTCACGCTGACCAGACACTGATGATTAATTGGCTGGAGCAAGTGGAATGTTATGAGGTCATGAAAGATATAAAAGGCAGCCCTCGGTATTGGGAGCGAACTAACTAACTAACTAAGAAGAACAATGAGATATTAAGAAGTGAATAAAGAGTTTTTTGAGTTATGAAGAAGCTTCTGACTGATTTGCGCAACACTTGATAACTTTTTCCAGGCGCCTCCCTGTGTATTTGTCTGTGTATGTATTTTCATCGTCGTGTAAATCTTTCTCTTATCACCGGTGCGTGGGCTGAATCCCGCAGCACCTGGTCCCGGCATCTGAGTCGCAGCAGGGGACTTCAAAAGCCACACAATATGTGCGAAAGAGCCACACGTGGCTCCCGAACCACAGTTTGGCCACCCCTGCCCTAGAGCCAGTTCTTTCTCCTCCTTGATCCTACTGAGCCTTTCAAGGTCAAAAACAGCACTGTGGCAGCCTGAGATAGTTTTACCACCTGAAAAGAAAATTAGGACCAATCCCCACTCCAGACTTGAGGAATATAGAAAAGAACTAGCACACAGATCCATCTGCTCCTCCCAGCAACTATATATATATTTTTGTGGCAAGGCCAGCCCATTTAAAACATACCTGTAGAAGCATGGGTTTTTTTGAGCAAGAACACAGCTTCAGCTGGCTTGGCATCAGGGGTGTGGCTTAATATGCAAATCAGTCCCTGCTAGGCTTTTTCTACAAAAAAAAAAAAGCCCTGTGTAGAAGCTTTCCCAAATGCAAAGGTGGATGATCCGCTCACAGTCTCCATTCCTGTCCTTGGCTTGGAGAGCAGCAGATAAGAAGAAAGCTGAAAGGGCCAGTGATGCAGATCTTGAACCTGCTTTAAGATGACAAGGAAGGGGCGACATGGGTAGGGATACCAGATCCAGGCAGGGCCTGCAGATTTCACGCTATTACCCTTGGTCTCCAGATGACCAAGCTCAGTTCCCCTGGAGAAAATGGCTGCTTTGGAAGGTGGACTCTATGGCACTGTACTCTGCTGAGGTCCCTCCCCTCTTCAAACCCCGCCTTCCACAGGCCCCACCCACCAAATCTCCAGGTATTTCCTTTTTTGGGGGGGATCAGTTATTTTATTTTATACACAGGGAAACACAGGGAAAACAAATAACAGAAATACAAATCCAACATACGAGAATCCAATTCAGATCATTGGATGCATATAACAAACACAGCACATAATATGCTGGGTATTAAGAATTAAGAAAAAGCCTACAATTTATTCTATTAGGCAAAAGGGAAATATTTCCAAAGAATTCCAAAACTGGGGCCCAAAGCAAATCATAATCTATAGCCAAATCAGTATCAGTATTTCCTAATTCAGAGCTGGCAACACTAGACAAGGGGAAAATGTATTATTCCACTATAGCCCTCTCCAAGCAGTGCTGGATTAAACCCTGTGGAGGCCCCTAGGCAGTTAAAATCTTGTGGGTTCAGAGCTGGAACACCTGCCCTGCCACCCATGGCCCCTGCTGCAGCCTGCAGGCCCCTTCTCAAAAACCCTTTGACAAAGCTCTTGAGAGAGAAGCAGAGAACGGCATACTTGGCAATGACGCCATCAGCAGCTGCACCAGACAAGTCAGGCAAAGAGCAGCTCAGTTGCTGGCTGCACATGCAGGCTGGGAGGGTTGCAAGCGGGGGAAACTGGGGGGAGGCGGGGAGCTGGCCCAGGGCCCCTAAAGACATGGGGGCCTAGAGGCCAGTGCCTGTTTGGCCTAATTTTTAATCCAGCCCTGCCTCCAAGTGCTTTTATGTCGAGGAGGGGCTGGACTATAAACACTCTTAGTTTCTCTTAGGGGTTTTTTTTTTTTTGAAGGGGAGGGAGAGCCTGATTATTCCTGGAAGGTATTCACACCAATAGTTGTTGCCTTAGAATTTGTTTATCTTTTTTCTGTTTGATTTTTGAGGGGTGGTAGTAGGCTTGCCAATCCCCAGGTCCCAGCGGGGGTTCTTCCGCTTTCCCAGGCTACTTCCCGCGCCCAGTCAGCTGGCCGGCGGGGGGGAAGCCCCGCCCCCAGACGGCCATGTGCGTTTTCAGCTCCTGAGGCTTCAGTCTCCGATTGAAATGCTTCCTCTTGGGATGGGGTGTCTGTGTTACTTAGAAGAAGTTGGCAGCAACTCATGAGTAGGGAGGCCAATCCCTCGCTTCAGTCACCAGAAATGGAGGGAGGGGGAGAGAGGAAGGGAAACGTCTGCTGAGCACTTCATTATTCCCTATGTGGAGATCGATTCTCATAGGGTATAATGGGGAATTAACCTGGAGGTTTCAGGGGCTCTGGGGGAGCTGTTTTTTGAGGTAAAGGCACCAAATTTTCAGTACAGTATCTAGTGCCTCTCCCCAAAGTACTCCCCATGTTTCAAAACAATTGGACTAGGGGGTCTAATTCTATGAGCCCCAAAAGAAGGTACCCCTATCCTTCATTATTTCCTATGGAAGGAAGACATTTAAAAAGGTGTGCTGTCCCTTTAAATGTGATGGCCAGAACTCCCTTGGAGTTCAATTATGCTTGTCACACCCTTGTTCCTGGCTCCGCCCCCAAAGTCTTCTGGCTCCACCCCCAAAAGTCCCCAGATATTTCTTGAATTGGACTTGGCAACTCTAGGCAGGAGGGAAGGGCTGGCTCTTCTCTGTAGCTGTATACCTGGGGTCGTCCATCACCAGGTGGTGGCTGGGGCAGATTACAACTGATCGCCAGGCAACAGAAATCAGTTTCCCTTGAGAAAATGGCCCCTTTGGAAAGTGTGCTCTGTGACATTATGGCTGCTGCCCTCCTCAGACTCTGTCCCCCAAATCTCCAAGAATTTCCCAACCCAGAGCTAGCGACCTTATATATACCACACCATGCCAAGAGTGTATGCCACGGCCATAATACCGATATGTGCATGGGCATACCTTGCAGGAGGTTCACACTCAAGAATTACCACCCATCAGAATTATCCAGCCAACCTACTGCTTCTGTATGAACACATCACCTGAGCATCGCAGAGCATGCAGGCTTGGGGATAAGAAATCTGTGTCAGTCAAGTAACTGATGAATGGGTCCCAACAAGCAGTCTAGTATGTGTTAAAGGAGAACTTGAGTCTTCTGTAGGGTTGCCAGTTGCAGATTGGGAAATACCTGGAGATTTGGTGAGGTGAAACCAGAGGAGGATAGGGTTTGGGGAGAGGAGGGACTTCAATGGGGTATAATGTCATAGAGAAGAGGTGTCAAACTAATTTGTTATGAGGGCTGGCTTTGACATAAATGAGGTTTTGTGGGGCCAGGCCATGCATGTAATAAAATGTAATGCCAGGTAGAGGAGATATACATTTTATAAGGGAGACAGACAAAGACAATTTAATGTATTATTTTTTAAAAATACAAACATGCTTAAAACTCTTGCAGTATTTTGTTTAAAATGGAAAGGTGGGGAATAGTGGGATTTGGCAATGCAATTTTTAAAATAAAACATCAAGAAAAAGCACAAGGATCACAGCAGAAATTAGAAATATAAACTAAAAATATAAAATGCTCTGAGCCTACAAAAACATGAAATGGCTGGGCATTGAAGCTTCTCCCCACCACCCCTAGTCTAATCAGAGTGGTAATGGCTCTCCAGTGTAATATCCTCCTTTGGCTGTGGGATCCCAGGTTAGAGCACTCAGTAGGTACCTTTTCTCAGGTCCGTTCAGCAGAGACAAGCTGGCTCAAAGCATCAACTCTTTATCTGCTCCACTGAAATACATTGCTACACAGACATAGTTTGCAAGGAAAACCCAGAATAGATTTTCCATCAAGGTATCTGGGCCTTATTGCTAGAAACAGTCCTAGAGTAGTCTATCTGGGCACAGAGACCTTAATGGAAAATCCATTCTGCATTTTCTTCGCAGCTTTGCAAGCCCAGAAGAGCTTCCTGCTCAAGCAGGCAAAGACAAGGCAGAAGGAGCTGGGAACTTTGACAGCCTCAGAGCTCAACGGGGATAGACAGGAGCAGGGAGAAAAGAACTGTGGGTCTGATTAAAACCCTAGGCGGGCTGGTTCCATCCCACAGGCCATATGTCTGACATCCCTGCCATTGAGTACACCTTCCAAAGTGGCCATTTTCACCAGGTGAACTTTTCTCTGGCTCCTGGAGATCAGTTGTAATAGAACCTTGTAGGTTGGCAACCCTGGTCTTCTCCAACAATGGTACAGAACTCTCTGTGGAGGTCACTCATATTTTGAGGTTTGTATCCTTGCTTTATCAACAAGAATGTTTAATAACTTCTGCATAGGTACAAAGTGTCATCCTGGTGCTGGAGCCATGGAAAATCCTGATTCAGTAGGCTTACAATCCTCCAGGTAGAGCCAGGAGATCTCCAGTAATTACAACTGATGTCCAAACAGCAGAGATCTGTTCACCTGGAGAAAAATGGCAGATTTAAAGGGTGGAATCTATGGCTAGTCTCCTTCCAAAACTTTGCTGTGAACATCAGGTCATTAACTCTGGTCATGAAATTCATGGAGATTTAGGGGTGGGACCCAGGAAGGTGGGGTTTGGAAGGAAGCTCAGTAAGATATAATATGAAGTTCACACTACAAACTAGCTATTTTCTCTAGGGGAACTGATCTCTGATCTGGAGTCTAGTTGTAGTTCTGGAGATCTTTAGGCTCCATCAGGGGTTGTTTTGTAGAAAAATAGGTGGTGGAGCTCATCCGGGGATTGTTATGCAGTTGCACCTACTATTCAATGGACAAGGAGGTGGAACTCTCAGGAGGAGGTGGAACTCTCAGGAGGAGGAGGAACTCTCAGAAAGGTTCAGGAGTTGCACTTCTGTGAGCTCCCATTGAATCCGAGGCCTGGGATCCATGGAGGTTGACGACCATAACACAGTGGGGGTAGGTGGGATAGAGTTGCCAGCTCCATGTTGGGACCATAACACAGGCTGCATCCACAAATCTCCAGGAATTTTCCAACCCAAAGTTGACAATTCTAATTTGAACCATTGTTAAAAAATCCCACTCAGTTGTAGATTGTTGAAGATTTGTTGAGCCCAGGGTGGCACCTGGTCTTCTCTCATTAATAACTCCTAGAGGATTTTAGACTCTCCTGCAGTGGTTTTAGATTTGAGCTGGTTCTATTTATGCTGCCATCTTATGATTTCTAGTGCATGATTTTAAAAAAAGTACTGCTGTTTTATATAAAACATAATATATATTATGTTTTATATTATTACAGTTTTATATAATTATTTATGTTATTAGACTGATTTTCTTGGATAATGTGATTTCATTTGAAGATCACCTTGCACATGTTTTGAAGAGAGTAGAATACAAATGCAGTAAATAAGCAATACAGGAACCGGCCTCATTTCATGTGGCTTTCAGCAACAGCCAGAAGCCTCTCTAGGAATTCATAGTAATTCATTTAACCCTTCATTGACTTGTAATTATAGCAAGCTCCCTTGCAACTAGAGAACACTTGATTTCTTTTCCAGATAATCAAGGGATTAAAGTGATTATGGATTTCTAGAGAGGTTTTTCATTTTATTAAGTAAATAAAATGAAGGACCATTCCTTCCCTCTCTCATCTCTTTCTCTGTCATTTAAATGTGTGTGTGGAGGGGGTGAGATAAGGTTGTCAACTCCAGGTGATTCCTGGTGATTTGGGGAATTGAACCTGGGAAAGAGCAGGGTTTGCAGTAGAGAGGCATCTCAGCAGGATAGAATGCCACACAATCCACCTTCCAAAGCTGCCATTTTCTCCAGGGGAACTGATCTCTGTTCTCTGGACATCAGTTGTAATTCTGAAATACCTGCAGGCCCCACTTGGAGGCTGAGAGCCCTTGGAGTAGAGCAGATATTTTTCCAGGAATCCACAGTGGCCCTCAACAGCACAGAAAAATTTTGTTTGTTTGTTATTTGTATATCCTGCCCTTCCCAAGTGGGCTCAGGGCAGGAAACATCAAAATCTATAACAATTAAAAACAGAAAAACAAAATATAAAATAAATAAACCTAGACATAAACGCCTGGGCTTGTGCCAGAAGACTTTGCCCCCCCCCCTCCTTTCCACCTGCTGAACCAGAAGTTTTAGTACCACCAAGGGCTTTTTTTTTTTTTGTGAGCAGGAACACACAGGAACACAGTTCCTGCCGGCTTGGTGTCAGGGTGTGTGGCCTAATATGCAAATGAGTTCCTGCTGTTTTTTTTCTACAAAAAGCACTGTGTGAAACAATGGTGATGCCAGGGGATGTGGCCTAATATGCAAATGAATCCCTGCTGGGCTTTTTCTACAAAAAGCCCTGTGAAACAATGGTGATGCCAGGGGATTTGGCCTAATATGCAAATGAGTTCCTGCTGGGCTTTTTCTACAAAAAGCCCTGTGTGAAACAATGGTGATGCTAGGGGATGTGGCCTAATATGCAAATGAGTTCCTGCTGGGCTTTTTCTACAAAAAAAGCCCTGGTACCACCAATATATGACTATTACAACAGAGCTCAAAAGAGAAGGGAGGAACAAAGCAGGGTCTAGCTGGAGATGACATTTCTCCACAGAGCTTCCTTCCCAAACACCCACAGGCTTCTCCTAGCAGCCACCAACCTCAATATTGACAAGAAGTCTTTAGCAACTTTGCTCCCTTCTTGGGTCTTCAACATTGGCATAGAGGTCGCACTTGAGAGATCAGCTCTCCAAGAGAAAATGGATACTTTGGATGGTGGGCTCTGTGGCACTGTACCCCACTGAGGTCTCTGTCCTCCCCCTGGCTGCACCCTCAGGGGTTTCCCAATGTGGATGTGGCAACTCTATCCTACCTACTCCCACACCAGTGGCCAGGAGGGTCTGGCAACCCTCTTTCCAGGGTCTCAGACAGAGGTCTTTTACATCACCTGACTCCTTTAACTGAAGATGCTGGGGATTGAACTTGGGACCTTCTGCATGCCAAGCAGATACTCTGTCAATACAGATACTCTACCACTGAGCCAAGCAGGTACTCTACCACAGCCTGTCCCTTTATAGTACTGTGATACTATGGATTCCCAGGTCGCACCTGGAAGTTGGCATCCCTACCTGGAAAGTCAATGCCAGTTTGAGTGGATAATAGTACCCCTGATGGACTAATGGTCTGATTCAGTGTAAGGCAGCTCCACATGTTCACTGCATTTTTGTTCGTTTACTGATAATGCTGTTCCTGCTGAGGATGATGATGGAATTAATCAGGATTTTCACATGGCAACAGAGCTAAAAACGAATACCTGAAGGTCCCCAGGTTTTCAGATTTTGCCATTCCAGTCTCAAACGCAGAACACTGAATCTGTATTTTGAATGTGGATTCTATCAGCATCCATATTGGCACCACTTGATAGTTTTCATTTTGGCAGGCGTTCAATATGAAATCTCATCTGTCACCTGTTGAATCTGCAATGCCGCTGCATGTCACTCTTTGACACTTTCAGCGATTAAAGACTGCTCATATATTGTGGTAGGTAGATCTGATAACAAATGCCAACAATCTCCTGCAATCTTTTCAAAGACTATCAGATGACCAGCTGACATCAAAATTAGCCAAAGAATTTTCACAAGCAAACGGCTTTCAGAGTCGATTTTACTCTAAATTACCACATTTGACCCCCAAGTGCACTGAACATGAGCCAGCCAGGGGGGAAAAAGGAAGAAAGAAACATTTATCTGGTGTTATTCTTTTCAGCACTTCAGAGGAGGAAAGTTTTTGGTGAAAATAATGCCTCCTACTAAGATCTAAAACATGGTCTAACTACAGTGTTTGTGGGCATCTGTTAAACACAAATAAAGTCCTGGCTTTAATACTCATTGATGTTGCTACAGCTTGAGAACTGGAAAGTATCTTACGGAGAACGAACTGTGAAAATGGATCTTCTAGTAATTACATTTCCAATGTTTCTCTCAGCCTGATTCCCCAAGTACAATGGGTCAGGTCCTGTCGAGCAGGTTTTCCACTAAGCTTTCAAGGAGGACAACCACTACCACCCCCTAGGGTTGCTAGGGTCCCCCTAGCATATGGATGCCAACCTCCAGGTGAGACCTGGGGATCTCCTGGAATTACAGTTCATCTCCAGGCTTCAGAGATCAGTTCCCTGGAGAGAATGGATTCTTTGGAGGGTGAACTTGGGTTTCCAGGTCCTGCCTCACTACCAGCAGGGGGATCCTGAAGCCATTTTTGGAGTCTGGAAGTGACATCATTGCATCATCAACATTGTCTAGGTTTTGGGCACTTACTTTTTTTTTTTTGCTACAAAACTGTAGAGTTTGCCCAAAAACCAGAGCATCATCATGTGACGTCCCCAGCACAATGACATCACTCTGAAATGATGCCAGCATCCCTGCCTGGGGTTGTGGTTTCCTCTGCCAGCTGGCTGGTATGGATTGGAGCCCAGAAGACTAGGGGATCCCCTGGCCAGACTGGGAGTCTGGTGGCAACCCTAGGGTGGACTCTATGACATTGTACCCCACTGAGGTCCCTGTTCTTCCCAGGCTTCATCCCTAAATCTCCAGGAGTTTCCCAACCTGGATCTGGCAACCCTACCCTCCAGTCTCCTGCAGGTGACCTAGGTGGACCTTGCAACTCTACCTTGGCCAGTGGTAGGGGATGAGGGGACAATGCCATAGAGCAGGGGTGGCCAACGGTAGCTCTCCAAATGTTTTTTGCCTACAACTCCCATCAGCCCCAGCCATTGGCCATGCTGGCTGGGGCTGATGGAAGTTGTAGGCAAAAAACATCTGGAGAGCTACCATTGGCCACCCCTGCCATAGAGTGTAGGGCAAATGAATAATGAGTTCCAGCGCAGCTGGTGCCTACTAAACAGTATCCGAGGGCAATTCTGGTTTCCCAAGCCACCTTCCTGGAAGCGAATTGCAGAAGTTGACTTGAAAGGAAAAGGGCCAGGAGATTGTGTGCCCAGTGGGAAGTACACAAATAGGTTGGTGGAGATCTCTGTGTGTTAAGGCTGCAGAGAGAGGTTGTTAGTCTTTCTGATGTCTGTTCAAGCCAGCAACTCAACACTTCCTACCCATGCACTGCAGTATGCTGATTGTACTGGGCTATGTTGTATGTTTGCACAGCACTGATCTGCTCAGTTTTCCTCTGTGCAGGGACACCAGAAATAAATGATTAGGCCAGGACTCCTGGGTTTCCCATGGGCACCATGGTACTTGCAAATATCATTCCTGTTGTCCACCAGACATGTTTAAAAAGTGGGTGGGGCTTTTGCCCTGCAGTGCTTCTGGTTGGGCACTGGAGATCTAAATGGCTGCTCAGATTTTCATAAAAGCACCTTTGGCCACCACAGCACAAAGATCTTCACTGTATGATACTTCCCTCACTAGCAGTTGCTGCACCCCTAGACTTCAGCTTTCCCCAGCTCAAGCAATTGATTCCCCACCAGTTGCTGTATGGGTGCATTTTGACCCATGGCTCCCTCCAGTTTCCCTCCCAACTTCCTGATCTCTAAAAAAACAAGAGTAGGAAGTCGTGAGGGAAATTGGAGGGAACCACAGATCCAAATGCACCCGTACAACAATTGGTAGGGAACTGATCGCTTGAGCCTGGGAAAGCAAAAGCCCAGGGGCGGAGCAACTGCTAGTGAGGAATCAGTCTGACAGGAGATAAGCTGTGTGTATGCAAGAAAATACCTTTTTCATCTGTTCATTTTGAAAAGCATCATTAAACAGAGCTTCTGCCTGAATTGTTGAAAAGTCATTGTTGGAGTTATGCATGACTTCACTCCCAGAGATTTTATGGTTGGCTCCTCATCTTGTGGCAGTCATTTTGCGGCAGCATCCACTACCGTGTGTCAGAATTCCAAAGGTGCCTGCAGGTTCAAAAAGGTTGGGGACACCTAAACTTGGATGGGCAAGGGCTACGCAATGGTAGAACATCTGCTTGGCATGCAGAAGTCCCAGGTTCAATTCCGGGCATCTCCAGTTAAAAGGATCAGGTAGTGGGGTGGTGTGAAAGACCTCTTCCTGAAACCCTAGAGAGCCAATGCCAGTCTTAGTAGACGATACTGAATTCTGATGAACCAAGAGTCTGATTCAGTATAAAGCAGTTTCATGTGTCTACCCTCCAAAGTATCCATTTCTCTAAGGGAACTGATATCTGTAGTCTGGAGATGAGCTATAATTCTGAGGGGATCCCCAGGTCTCACCTGGAGTCTGGCATCCTTACTTGGCTGCCAGTGACATATCCTTACATTTAAGAATCTTTTCTAGTTCCTTCACGGCTGCTTTCCCCAGTCCATTTCCTTCTGATTTCTTGGTTGTAGCCAGGGCTGGCCCTGCCACTAGGCAAACTAGGCAATCGCCTAGGGTGCTTACCTTCTGGGGTCCCTCCAAATTGGGTGCCTCCGTATGCCTCAGTGATGTTATCAGTGCAGGGGGGAGGGTGTGCCAGAAGTTAGCCTCGTCTAGGGTGCTAGGAAGTCCAGGGCTGGCCCTGGTTGTAGTCTCCTTTTTGGTTCATGACTGACCCAGAGAACAGTATAACACCCTTCTTAGGAATGGACTTAGAAGAGTGTAGCTCTGTTTAGGTTTGCAGTGCAAAAATGTCCTCCCGCTGGTATCTCCAATATAAAATATCCATCTGTCTATTTATTTATTTCACTTAACAACTGACTAGTTTTCAATGACAGGGAAATGTAATGCCTATACGCAGTTTAGGTATGCCATGAAAATGTACTCCTGTTCTTATTTTACTCTCTTTCTTGAAATCCACATAAAAATATGATGGTACAATTTATCATGCCAAAACCTAGATCGAGTGAAAGAACGTTATGGTAGGTGCCTTGGGATTTTGCTTCCAAGTCATAAAGAGTTCACATGCTTATTTTAATTTTATTAGCAATTTGTATGTGTATCTCTGAATACTTGGACTCGGTAGTAATATTATGGGGTTGCTGATGTTGCCAAGTCCCATAAGCTGAATATAAGTTATTTATCTCTCTGGACGCATGTCCTGTATATGCGCGTTTGGGCGATTACGAGGCCTCCTGAACATTCCAGCATAAGAAGGAACGTTACTGCTCATGTTAATAGTCTAGTGTTTTATAACTGAAGCAGTAAACGCTGCTACCTTTAACTAAGCAGACTTCAGTGTTAATTTGTATGCATTTCTTCTATGCTGATAGTGAATGTCCTGTTCTTGAGCTGTTTGGTTCCTGGGATGAGACCCCAGGCAATATTTAACAGCTGCTTGGCAATTCAATGAAGCGACACCTGTTTTCCACTGCAAACTTTGTCTCTAGGGGTACTGCTATGTTGGCTAACTTCTGATCTAGAAAATAGTAGCCTTCTGGGTGGCTAAGGGGTAGAATCAGAGACAACTTAGTCTGGTGAGTTGGGGGTGGAATCCTACAGCAACATTGGCAAGGGAGAGCCTGCAAAAATCTGGCATTGACTGATTTCAGATCTGACAGAATATGACCATTAAAATATTTATTGTCTTTTTTGTATCTGTATGTGCATGTGCGTGTGCGTGCGTGTGTGTATGTGCATCTGGAAGTCATGGGGACCTCTGGTGATTGACCCCTATTCAGAGAGGTGGCTGAATAAAGCCTGCACCTGTCCTCCCAACTGGGTATTTCAAGGAAGTCTTGCATCCAAGTACTAGCCACAGTCAACCCTGCTTAGCTTATGAAATTTGGCTTGCCTGGGCTATCTAGGTCAGGGTAACCATTAAAATATTTATCAGTCTGCAACCTGAACACTGTGAAACTTTGCAAACTAGATCCAGTTTACCAATTTGTGTCTTTTTCAAACAGTATCCTTTGTTTTACAGTTCATGTGGCTCTATCACTAGGTTGCACACATTTGAAACAACCCAGTCTGATTACCATTTAACCCAACTGGGGAAATTCCTTGTGGGCCACTGCCTAGGGTTGCCAGGTCCAACTCAGAAAATACCTGGGGATTTTAGGGTGGACCCTGGAGACTTTGAGGTGGAGTCAGGAGACCTTCCCATTCCCTAAAATAATTAAATACAAATACAGCAGTGCAGGTCTCCTGAATACAGTCATTTCCTCATTCCCCAGCAGCTGCACTTCCAATAAATGAAAGTCAACACACACACACACACTCTCACAAAGCATCCAAAAACTTGCAAGCACATACGTTTGTGATCTCATTGGGGCAATTTACTCATGGGAGTTCCTGAAAGTAACCATCTGCTGTTAACCAACTAACCAACAGGAAAATGAAAGCAGAGCAGTCTAGGGTGTGGAGTTTTCCTTCAAACAAACAGAGGGACTCTGCTCACTTCTCTTTTCTGTATGCTTCACACACTCACTGGGAAAACCCACTTGGCTCTGCCTGCTCACCGCACTCATTCCGCTTCCCTCTTGCTGAGATTTAAAGGCACATACACAATCCAAAACACAGGGAGTTTCCAAGTTTCTTCTAAGCCTTCTGAGGTGGAAAGGCACATGGTGGCTGTTGGGGCAGGACTTCCTCCTGCCAGCCAGCTGGCTGCTGGTGGGAAGGAGCCTGCAAAACTGGGGGATTCCCTGCTGGCATGTCTACCTGGGATGGCCACTGTCAGGCAGGAGCAAGCTGAGCTTAGGCCTGGTGGCCCTGCTGGTATGGCTTGGACATTTTGATGGCTACCATGATCACTATCAGTTCAAGAGTCTCATCCCCATATGCTGGTTGGTGATGGTGTTGGAGGAAGCTATTGGTGAGCTGTAGCGCCACAGGCATTTTTCAGCTTCAACTGAAACGTCATTTTAACTTTTCATCTACCCCCCCCCCCTCCCATGTTCTCAAATGAACTGGGGAAGGTGATCTGTGCACCTGTCCCCATTGAATCAGGCACTGCATATGAAAATATGTTTTATATTAGGAAGATCTGTCCTTGGGATGGATGCCTGGAACAAGAACCATGAGTTTACTCCTCAACTGAGATGACCAGGGCTGACAGCTTCTTCAGAGCAGGGGAGATGAATGAAGCCACTGCTTCACACAGCTCAGGCACATAGGGTTGCCAACCTACAGGTGGTGGCTGGAGATCTCCTGGGAGTATAACTGATCTCCCAGTGACAGAAATCAGTTCCCCTGGAGAAAATGGCTGCTTTGGATGTAGGGTTGCCAAGACTAATTCAAGAAATATCTGGGGACTTTGGGGGTGGGGCCAGGAGACTTTGGGAGTGGAGCCAGGAGACATTGGGGGTGGGGCCATAAGCAAAGTTGTGACAAGCACAATTGAACTCCAAAGGGAGTTCTGGCCATCACATTTAAAGGAACTGCACCCCTTTTAATTGCCTTCCCTACATTAGAAATAATGAAGGATAGGGGCACCTTCTTTTGGGCTTCATAGAATTGGACCTCCTGGTCCAAACCTTTTGAAACTTAGAGAGCATTTTGAGGAGAGTTGTCACATGCTATGCTGAAAATGTAGTGCCTCTACCTCAAAACACAGCCCCTCCAGAGCCCCAGATACCCCCAGATCAATTCTCCATTAAACCCTGTGGGAATCGATCTCCATATGGAATGAAGTGCCCAGCCCCCCCTCCCCCGTTTCTGATGACTCTGAGGTGGGGGAAAGCCTGCTCCCACCTGGGGATTGGCATCTCTACTCACGAGTTGCTGAACTTCCAACTTCTTCAAAATAACACAGAGCAACCAAAGGTTCAAGTTTACCTTTCCTATGTAAACGACCTCTGAAAAGATTGTGCAACCAACGGAGGGTCTGGGCTGCTTTCACAGCCTCTGGGAGCAGCCATGTTGTTCTGCCTGCTCCCCCCCCCCGCCCTCATTCAGCCTTAAAGACACAGACACACCATCCCAAGAGGAAGACTTTCCAAGTGGAGTCTGAAGCCTCCGGAGGTGGAAAGGCACAGTGGGTACATATTCACAGTGCCGTGGTGCTTGATCAGGCTTGTAGCAAGAGGTTGAAACAGACATTTATGTTTACATTTTTAAGCCCTTCCTTCCTTCCTTCCTTCCTTCCTTCCTTCCTTCCTTCCTTCCTTCCTTCCTTCCTTCCTTCCTTCCTTCCTTCCTTCCTTCCTTCCTTCCTTCCTTCCTTCCTGTGTGGGCAGGGATTTTCCCCCAATAGCCAGCTGACTGGGAGTGGAAAGAAGCCTGGGAAGGCGGGAGAACACCCACTGGGATCTGGGGATTAGCATGCTATTTGGAAGGTACACTCTTTGGCATTATACTCCACTGAAGTTTCTCTCCTCCCCAAACCCCACCCTCCTTGGGTTCCATCCCCAAAAGTTCCAGGTATTCCCCAACCTGGAAACTTTACACATTAGATCTATTATTATATGGTTTACTATGTCATTTGGCTATATATACCTCACAACGCTAAATCTATCTCCTGAGAATAAATGGCATTCATGCAATTTCTGCTTTCTCTTCTGAAAAGCCTGGAAGTCTCACTGGGCAGGGGGGAGATTCGAAATTCTGGAGGGAATAATTGCTATGGATTTTAGTTGTTTTGTTGCTTTTAGCAACCTGAAAACTGAACCTTCTTTCCCTGCCGTAAGTTCTGCCATATCCTAGCAGAAAAGGCGCTTACAATCTAAAAAACCAAAATATCTGCTTTCTCCCTCTTTTTATTTTGTAACATTTGGCCTGATTAAGAGTTCTGGGAGACTCAAATGCTTGCACATTGTTACGAGTCATTGGGTTGGTCCCAATAAAAGCTGTTGCAAGGATTCTGATCTTGGTTACAATATGTACAACCCACCTTGATGCAGGCACTTCAAGTGAACTGAGTATGAGTCACTGGAATCTGCAAAATGTTATAACAAACATGTATCAGAATCCAAAATGATTTTAAAAATGGCCATCATGTCATGGCAATATGGTGATAAACCACTTTGTGATACAACTCATGGATTATTCGTAGTTGTTCTTACCTACTCTGGTATCTGCACTGAATTGGTTTGCTTCTGAAGGTGTTTTGATATATTGGTTCAGAAGCATTCCTTAAAATGGGGGAAGCTGCTTCCCTCATTCATCACAGCCACTTGGCCCTCTTAGTGCAGTGGTTAGAGCTTTAGACTGAGATCTTAGGAGATTGTGGTTCAAATCCTTGCTGCACCATGGAAGTCTGCTTGGACCAGTTCATATCGCCAGACTCATGTCACTTGGGGGAAAACAATTAAAATGTGGGCAGTGGAGTGGCCTAGAAAAGGTAGGGCAGGGTAGAAAAATCAAAGGAAATCTGTATGCTTTTGCCTTACCTTCAGTATGGAAATGAAGCAAGGGGAAAACTGGCACAAAAGTACTCTCAGAAAACCCAAGAAAACAGTAAATTTAAAGCAAATTGAGCACTGAAGGGAAGAAATGAAATGCAGAATGAAAACCCAACAGACATCCAGCATGCAAGCTAGGCAAAACAGCTATGCATAATAGGTCCACATTCCATCACCGCCACCTCGTATTGGCAGATGAACTCTTAGAATTCCATTTCTGGCTTTCTAATTCTGCCCTCTGATGGAAGGTTTCTTTGAGCAAAGTCTGCATTTAAAAAGGTCAGAGGGGGGGAGGCATTTATCACACGCCAGATGTTCTGTTGAGAACCTGCCATATAAACACAGCTAAATTTAGCTTTCATGTTAGATACCGATTCCGTAAGTGATAGGAATTAAGTAGGTCACCTGAAGGCCCTCGTTTTCATTTATGGAAGATCTCCTGAAAAACAAATTGTAGCAAGGGAAGGAAAACCTTGTCTACTCATGATTTATAGAGACTATTTCTGTGTGTGTGATGCAGTCAGTAGGTTGGTGAACTATTGTCAACTTGCACAATATTAGGTATTTTGTATTTGGAATGTAGGGCTTCCTCCAGAGTAAGAGTGCATAGGATTGCAGCTGATTAATGGAGAGGGGTCCATTTTAAGCAGACCAGGCCAGTTTTAAAGTGGTGGGTGTAAGACTTCAGGGCACACTAGAATGAGTGGTATCTGATGCAATTCATATGCTTCTTTCAATGTCTCAAAAAGACACCTTTTCTGAGGTCTGGGTAACATGCACGTTTGTTTTAAACTAATCAGTTCATCAGAAGGCTATGACAATTGATTAAAAATCTTCCATCCGTTGATAAGTCCTAATTTTTATTCAAAACTTTGGACAATTTAAAAAAAAATTATAAAATCTTTTGCTGCAGGTGTAGAGGTCTCCCTAAAACTTTCACCAAAGTTAAAATCAAGGAATAGGGGGATGGGTGGGAAAAACATTACTGGGGAATGGGGAACAGTCATCAAGGATGTTGGACCTCAGTGCAAGTCCATTACCCTGACACGGTCTATTTGTGTCATCTTTGAAGTCAAAATTGGAATTTTTATCTTCAATGACTCCAAGAGGATCTCCACAAATGGGGTTAGTGGGCAACAATGAGACAAATTGTTAGTGTACATAAAGAGCCCCATGGCACAGAGTGGTAAGGTGTAGTACTGCAGTCCAAGCTCTGCTCACAACCTGAGTTTGATCCCAGCGGAAGCTGGGTTCATATAGTCAGCTCAAGGTTCACTCAGCCTTCCATCCTTGCTGGGGGTAAAGTGTAGATGACTGGGGAAGGCAATGGCAACCACCAGAGTATAAATCCAACTCTTCTTCTTCTTCTTCTTCTTCTTCTTCTTCTTCTTCTTCTTCTTCTTCTTCTTCTTCTTCTTCTTCTTCTTCTTCTTCTTCTTCTTCTTCTTCTTCTTCTTCTTCTTCTTCTTCCACTGTTGCTGCTGCTGTACAGGGGCCATCTGTAGAAGGGCTGTATTTTCCCACATTGCAGTACACTGAAGGAAATACTTTAGTGACTGAATTTCTTTACTTTGCCAACTGCAGAAGTCAAGTGCCACTCTCTGGCTGTGTCAGTTCACACCTTCCTGTTTTAGAACAAGAAGTGACATTAAGGTGCTCTAAGAATCTTATAATGATTTGAATTTATATATGTCTGTTCTTTTATTTGTTGGTAATTTGCAGTAGAGAAAAGGGGATGAAAGAGTGGGAATGAATGAGTGAGATGATTGGTTGGTGACTGTGAGTGTTTGGGTGGAGCTAAGACGTATGTGTGGGATCAGTCAGCAGTTAACTCTCAGCAGTGTGATAGCAGTTAATAGTCAGCTGTGGTCAGTCAGCTGTCTACAGAGTCTGAAAAGCAGTCTTCTGATTAGAATCCCATACTAGTGCTGTGAAAAGCATTAAGATTCTGGGGATGAAAAGTAGAATACTTTAGAGGACATATAGGAGCTAGATAGAGAGCCAAAAGCTAATATTGTCAGAGTATTATAGGAGTGTGAGAAACAGAAGCTGCCAGAAAGCTGAGTTAGGAAGAGAAAGGAAGATTTGAGAGCAAGGAGTGTGTGAAGTGAAAGCATAACACTTCAGTCAGAAGTTATTATTATTCATTGAAGAATTAAGTGATAAACATCTTGAAACCAATATGCTTATTGTACAAATAAAGTTTTGTTTTATATTAACCTGGAATCCTCTGATTTAAAATATAAGAGTCTCATCCTCAGGGCCACATAGTCCAACGAAGAAGCCTTAGAGCTTGGGCATAACTCAGTTGGGAACATTAAATAAAGTGTTTGGAATTAAATTCCTGGTGGCAGCATTACACACAAGTTAAAAGAGAAGTTGTGACAAATTGTGAAAATCTCAATGGTAAGATCAGAAATCTCCCTCTTCCAGTGGTTTCTAATGAAATGACACCCTAATGGAATGGGTTGGGGAAAGTGGAATATTTCCACTCAATTATCATTTTGGATGCTGTGGATGCTCTAGATATTTTATCACTATGAGCAGAACAGACCTAGAACTAAAAAATCTTCCGGTAGCAGTTCATGTGGAAGGTGGGAGAAAGGAAAAAGAAAGAAAATGTTTCCTTTTCAATCCATATTTCACTTCACCTTTCAAAAAAGCCTGCAATAATTAACGTTAAAATTGGTACTACATATTGTGAACTCTGAGCTAGATAGGAGACATTTCTGTGTCCCACATTCCATTCATCAAAGTCTTCCACAGCATTCAGCTTTTTGGGTGTTGTATTTCAGAGTCCAGGAAGTGAGAGGTATGTCATCTAAACATTCCTTCCACTTGTTTTTGCAGTGCATATAACCAGAGTAAACAGAGACAAGACTCCCTGAAGGGAAAATGCCTGCCATGAGGTGCTGACCAGGTGGCATGAACTGTCCTACTGGACCAGTCCAAGGTCTGTTGAGTTCAGCATTCTTTTTACAGAAATAACCACCTTGAAGGAGAGTGGAAAGGTGATAGCTATCCCTTGAACTTTGTTGTCTTCTGAGCAGCACTGACTCTGTATATGAGTCTGTCAAGGACATGGATGTTCTTGTGGCTCATATCCATTGATGGATCTACTACCTTCCATTGTGAATTGGGCTAAACCTTTCAAAGCCATCTTTCACCACATATTTAAACAATTACATTCCACCTTTCTCCAAAAAGGACCCAAAGCAGTTTACAACAAGATTACAACTGTATTCATATACCAGTGCACAGCAAACAAAGCAAAACATTGGCATTGCAGGCAAATTTTGGACTTTCTGGCTGGCTTGACTGAAGGCATGGGCTGTGAGTCATAGGTGAAGGGCTCCTGGCCAAGCTAAAGTTGCCAGATACATTCTGAAGGCAGAGAATCTCTCACCCTTGCCATCTGTCCCCCACCGCACCCTCATTCCAGCAGAAGGAAAATAGGGTAGGGAAAAAACACTGTTTCGATGTCTCTTCCATGCAAAGATCTGGAAGTGGTTTTACTGTGCTGCCCTGTGATGCTCTAAGTCCTGCCCAAATCACCATAGAGTTTTGGGGATTCCTAGAGTATCATGGGGGGAGTGATATCATATCCAGCTGTTTATCCAGAAGTGATGTCAAAGTGTCAGTGACACTTTTCCCTCCCAGGCTTCATCCTCAAACAGCTCCTGGGAATCTGATATCCCTAAAGCACTCCCAAGCCTTTTAAAGTACATAAGGCAGGAAGAGTAAAAAGAACCCACAGCAAAGATGTTACAGAGCGGGCAAAGATGGTCCTCCTCTTACTCCTCTCTCTCCCTCTGGCCATAATCAAGCTTTAAAAGGTACCTTATTTTATGTTTTATTCCATCCTTGCTACTTTTCTATGTGGCTTGCCGCCTTCTTGTTATTTTTAAGACTGTCTCTCTATACAAAAAAAAAAGAAGCCTGCTAAACAGCAAAATGCTCTTTTAACGATCTTTTTCATTCCATTGGGTGGAGTGGGAAAATAAAATTATTTAGTGATTGTAGGCAAGTCATTTATGGGCTGAATCATAGAGGCAGGGCTCTCAAGGGTCTCTCAACAAATGACATACCCTTCCATATTTTACAGACGGAAATAAGGGCCTGATTCTTTCACCTAGGATGACAGCCTAGGCCTTCCCTTTTTCCAGCATCCACACACGCTGAAGTCTGGTCTTCACTGCTATGAGCTGTACTGATTTAATCTCCCACAGCCTATCTGCCATTGATTTATCAGCCACAACAGTATTCTTTTGTTGAAAGATACATTTGAAAAATATGACTGCTCTTCAGCACTTTCAGCAGAACAACCTGCATCCCAGCAGTCCCAGTGAGTGAAGATGTGGGCTGAATTTTGCATTGTGTCTCTGTGTTCGTGCACAAGAATTTACTTCAGTGTGTCTTGGAGACAAGATGTAGCCACTGGATTAATGTAGAGTCAACACATCACTTCTAGAGAGATCGTGGAGAAAAAGTGAACCCTGAAGAAGGATGGCTCTAGCAAGTCATGATAAGAACAAGGCACCGCCTCAAAGAAAAAAAAATAAGTGCAGGGATTTAGCAGACTCTGGGACTGTTAGGTATTGAATCCCCACTGAGTTCTTCTTGCCTGAGCTAGAGACAGGCACTCCTTGCAAACCATGATCCTGAAGCCTGGAAGAACTGGCCAATCAGGATGCTAGGCATGTAACAACTTGCAACAAAGAGATGCAAATGAAGGATTCTGGAGTGAGCCAATAGGAGGAGTTACTGTTACCTGCTGGGAGGGGGAGGGTGTGGTTAACCATGGCCACAGTGTATATAATGAATGAAGTGCCTGTGCTGTTTGTGACTGTTTCTTCTTGCAATAAAGTGTTCTTGGTTGATTCTAGGGTTGCCAATCCCTAGGTGAGGGTAGGGGATCCCCCGGTTTGGAGGCCCTCCCCCCGCTTCAGGGTCATCAGAAAGTGGGGGGAGGGGAGGGCAATCTCTGCTGGGAACTCTATTATGTCCTATGGAGACTTATTCCCATAGAAAACAATGGAGAATTGATCCTTGGGTTTCTGGGGCTCTGGGGGCTGCTGTTTTTGAGGTAGAGGCACCAAACTTTGTATAGCATCCATTGCCTCTCCCCAAAATATCCTCCAAGTTTCATAAAGATTGGACAAGGGGGTCCAATTCTATGAGCCCCAAAAAAGGTGCCCCTATCCATTATTTCCTGTGGAAGGAAGGCATTGAAAAGGTGTGCAGTTTCTTTTAAATGTGATGGACAGAACTCCCTTTGGAGTTCAATTATGCTTGTCACACACTTGCTCCTGGCTCCACCCCAATGTCTCCTGGCTCCACCCCCAAAGTCCCCAGATATTTCTTGAATTAAACTTGGCAATCCTAGTTGATTCAGAGATGGCTGAACTCACTTTATTTCAGGGACCACAAAAGAAGGACAAAGCTATCCAAGACATGATGGAAACTTAGAATCACTCCCCATAAGAATATTCATTCACTACAAAAATTGCAGGGGAGAATGGTACTTTACCAAGAAATGTCAGCAGGTTTGGTAATATGATAAAAGTATAAGAAGAGGTACAGAAGTCTCTTTAGGGTGTACTGAACAGGTGTCGTTGTGATCTCTTGCAGTATGCTAGTCCTGGGGTGATAAACAAGAACAATCTGGGAATGTTTTTAAGAAACCCGCATTCCCTTCTGAATGTTCCCTGCCAAGGGACACAGGTTATGGATGGATTTGTGGAGCTAACAGTTGATTTGCTCAATGGAAGAGCAAAATATTATGAGTGAAAGAGCAAACTGCCAAGAACATCCTGAAAATCACTTCAAACGACCGTTTTGCAAATGTATTATGAGTCCCCAAATAAGAATACAACAGATTATGGGGAAATTAATGAACCGTTTAAAAAGCTTTAGCGCTCTTTCCCTCTCTCTCTCTCCACAGCCGATAATAAAGAGGGCAATGAAGGATATGAACGCACTTTGCACTATAATTTTAAAAACAATTATCCATGGGCGCTAGCCAGAGATTAGGAAACTAATTCCCATTTATTAGCGGCTCTTCCTTTCTTCGTTAAAGTGTAATAGCACAAAGAGGAGACACAGGAATTGCAAAAGCAGTGGCTAAAATAGGGCTAATGTGAGCCTGGACTGCCAGGGAGGTTCAAGGGGGCTTTGAAACATGCTCAGAGGACTTAACATTTTGGCTAGCACTCCAATAGCATTCGCACATTGTATACTCAGGGCATTCCTCAACAATTAATGAAAATGGGCAGTATTTCTTCTGCATGCCCAGCAAATTATAGGACAACAAAAGATGCCTTTGCTGTATGTAGAAAGTGTGTCAGGGAAAAAGTCTATTCCTGCTTTACTACTTTTACATGAACAGGGTGTTTCTTAAAAAAAAAAAATCTCTGGAGCATTCAGACATGCAAACACCCTCATGCACATTTTGGAAACTGAAGTTGCTTTTGAGATCAAATTCAACTCTGTTGTCATATCTTCCCTCCTGTTGAAACCAATAGGACTTTGAAATGTGTAGCTTTGGCTGGATCTAGCCCTCAGT
Organism: Heteronotia binoei; assembly: GCF_032191835.1. Taxonomy (NCBI): domain Eukaryota; kingdom Metazoa; phylum Chordata; class Lepidosauria; order Squamata; family Gekkonidae; genus Heteronotia; species Heteronotia binoei. The sequence continues at coordinate 28,442,808 of NC_083226.1, forward strand.
TCATATGCTGTGCCATTTAGGCCTCATTTCAAAAATGCAGCTATACTTTGTTGTGGTGGTGAGGCTGTTGTGGTTGAGCATTGTCTCTGCAGCATAATCAGTAAATAAGGCTGGGCAATGTCAGGTTGAGCCTGCCATGTGTACTTTTCTTCTGAAATATGTTAAGTTCTATTGTTCTATTGCTTGCTTGAAACCATGTATTATGTCTTCTAAGCTGGTGCAGGAGGAGGATGGGAGACTAAGGCCTTGTTATACATGTGTCACTGCTTACAGCTCACTTGCTTATCTGGTTGTCATAGCAACTGGTCTACTTGGCATGGGAATGTATCTGTGGCCTTATAGGTGTGAAACTTTGGGAGATGCCTCCAACCATTTAGTGTTCAACCTTGTGGGAAAACTAATGGACTTTGGGGATGGAGATGGGATTAGCACCCGTTTTCTGTTTCCTAAACTGTAACCATTTCATCTGGCCAGCCACTCCTGGCAATGGCAATGGCTTTCTAGCAGAGGTCAACTCCTGTATATGATATCAATAAATTCTAACCATATTTATATGAGCACGGATTTGTTGAGTCAATAACTGGCAGAAACTTACATGCTAGATGTATGGTTACTATTTTTGAGGATTGTGGAGGTAGAGCCTGGAGACAGCAGGGTTTGGAAGAACTTCAGCATGGTACAAAACCAGAGTGTCCACCCTCCAAAGCAGCCATTTTCTGCAAGGGAACAGGTCTCTGGAGATCACTTGTAAAAATGGGAGAACTCTAGACCCCACCTGGAGGTTGGCAACCCTAGCTAGAAGTCATATCAGAACCACCAGAGTGGTTACCTTTCCCACTTCCAGAAATATTTTAGAAGGCTGAGGTGATGCCTACTTCTGAGATCAAGATGAAGCCAGAGGAACTGCAGGCACAAATCAGTCAGCTGCAGAAGTCCTAGAGATCCATTGGTAGCTCCTAGGGCTGCCAAGCCCTCGGTCTGGGTGGGGGTTCCCCCACCCGGGAGGTTCCCAACTCACCGGCCCACATTGAAAGAACAGGGCCTCCAGCACTGAAGAATCAAACCCGGTTCTCTAGATTAGAGTCTGCCACTCAACCACTACACCATGCTGGCTCTAAAAGTAAACCTTTCCAGTTTCAAGACTGGAAATGTGCCTCAAGTTCTCATCTAGGGTAGGAAAAATCTGCTTGATTACCAGAAAATCAGGAAACACTATAAGACTGCAGCTATAGAGGGTTAGCAGGTCAGTATTCTGAGTAGGGCATTTAAATTTGAGAGGGAAATGCTGTTGAAAAGACTGCCTCATCCCCACCAAGGTTTCTGCTCCCCCTTCCTTGTCGGAAAGAAATGCCTTTCAGTTTATTCAGAGAGCAGGTCACAAATCTAACCCCTTCATATCTCCCCTCTCCTTTGAAACATTACAATAACAGAAGAAAGCTTGGAAGCCTGTTATCTCCTGTTCAAGATGCGCAATTCATGACACCGTCCTGTCGCATTGTAAAGTTAGAAGGCCGGTCTTTCTTTTCTCTAAGAAGATGAGATCTATGACCCTGGTGAAGGACGGTGCCGCTTTCAGCACCAGAAAGATGACAGGCAACCCAGATGTGACACGAGCGCCTTTTCAAATGCAAAACTCTTCTGAGCAAGAAAAATGGTTGAAAGGAAATCAAGTCAGAGGCACATAGCAATAAGGCAGATGTTTCTCCGGGAAAGATCTGATGAAATAATGTAAGGTCGAACTTACGGTCCCTGGGCCGATTGACGTTCAAACAGAATATCATAAATATCAGGGAGTCTATTCTGAAGGTAAAATTTGATTATACTTGTTGCTGCACTCTCTATAGCTGTCCTAGAACTGCAAGCAGGAAAGGTGGTCTATATTAATCAAAGAGAATGGTACATCTGAGGATCATTTCCTAATCCTCCAAAACAGCTATTTTCCATCATCTGGAGATCAGTTATAATTCTGGGAGATCGTCAGTCACAGGGGTGTCAAACTAAGTTGTTATGAAAGCCAGATTTGACATAAATAAGACCTTGCTGGGCTGGGACACACATTTTATAAACTTTATAAAGGACACAAACACAACTAAAGATTTTTTAAAAACTTAAAATATGATAAAAAATATTAGCACTCATTGGTGTAAAGGTGTTTTCTTTGTATCTTAAAATATGATAAAAATATTAGCACTCATTGGTGTTAAAGGTGTTTTCTTTGTATCTCTCCCATGGGATTCAGGGAGCTGGGCAAAGGGAGCTCTGACTCTTTGCCTCCCTCCCCAGGGGATGAGGAGGGGACAGAGCCTCAGCCAATAGAAGGAAAAAAGCCTCTGCTCAGTAGCTCTGCTGTGCAATTAGGGAGCCTGGCAGAGCAAGCTCTCCCTCTCCCCCCTTCCCCCCAAGGGAGGAGTCTCAGCCAATGGAGAAAGTAGAGACTTTGCTGTGTAGCTCCTGTGCGATTGAGCAAGCCTGGCAAAGCAAACTGTGATGCGAAAAGAAGCAAGAGAGAGGGAGAAGGAAGCAGATGACAGCCAGTTGCTCAGGGGTCTGATAGGAGCCCTCCGGGGGCCTGATTTGGCCCCCAGGCCATATGTTTGAAATTGACACCTCTGGCTTATATAAACCCCTGGAATGAGGGGATCTATGAGATCTATGACCTTGGACAGTGCTGCTTTCAGCACCAGAAAGATGACGTGATGTGACACGAGAGCCTTTTCAAATGCAAAACTCTTCTGAGCAAAATATATATATATATGGTTGAAACGAAATAAAGTCAGGGACACATAGCAATAAGGCAGATGTTTCTCATCCTCCCGTGTCTTCTCATTTGCTCAAGAATACCACTAATGTGAATGACAGGTAAAACTTTCCCACATTGTGATCAGTGGTGCCTTCAGAATATGGTTGTCGACTGACAGGTGAGGCCTGGAAGACTGGAAATGTCCCAAAATTAGAACTGATCTCCAGATTGCACAGATCAGTTCTCTTGGAGAAAGTGGCTGCTTTGGAGGGTGGACTTTATGGCATTATACTCTGCTGAGGTCCTTCCCCTTCCCAAACCCTGCCCTCCCCAGGCTCCACCCTGAATCTCCATGAATTTCTTGATCTCAAGTTAGCAGCCCTGCAACTGGGTCAGACTTTGGTGTGGAAGTCTAGGACCCCAGCTCACCAGCCCAGCGGGCACCCCCCTCCAAAGGCAGGCTGTAGCTAGTGTAGCTAATAGAACATTATGGGACTTATTTCTGAGCAGAGCAGGATTAACAGGATAAGATTACGTTGCCAGGGTGGGACTCAAGACTCTCATTTTAAGGCCTGGGACCTGACAACCTGTGCTACAGAGCCCACTGTTGCAGCTTGTACCTTAGTGATAGTTCCTGGGTTGATCACCTGACTGTGTCCCAGCACATGATCCAAGGAGCCAACTGTAAAGCCTCAATTTTATGAAGCCTGAGTCTGCGAGCTGATCCCTCAGTTGCTTCAGAAGAGCCTGGTAGACATCAGCAGAGAGCACTCTGTTGGAAACGACTGCTTCCTGCCTTGTTTTCGCACTGTGACTGGCCCCATCCTTGGTTTCATTTTGTGACTAGCCTCAGCCGCTATGGCTGCTGATTTCTGACTGGCTCAATTTGGCAGCTAAGGTTGCCAGCCTCCAGATAGGGCCAGGAGAACTCCCGCCTTTATAACTGATCTCCAGCCAGCAGAGATCAGCTTCCCTGGAGAAAATGGCTGCTTTGAAGGGTAGACTCTATGGCATTGTACTATACTGAGGCCCCTCTACTTCCCAAAACTTTCCCTCTTCCAGATCTATCCCCAAATTCTCCAGATATTTTCCAACACAGACTGGGCAACCCTATTGGCAGTCATTTTACCAGATTGCTCACTACCTGTTCTCAAAATCCAAAAATGCCTACAGGCTACATAAATTTGGAGACCCCTGGTTTAGTCCTTTTTGAACCCAGCCAGTCTTCCTGGAAATTGGCCTCATTATACAACAAGTTTTGACCGCTTGTTTGTCCTTTAGACTCTTAGCCTGAACCTAATACTGCTTCTCAGCTCTAGCCTAGGCCAGTCTCTTTCCATCCTAGAGTCAGTAACCACCCACCTTTGCTCACTGTAGGAAAGAGAGAAGTTAGGGGAGGGAATGACCTTGAAGACACAATTATGTAACTTCCAGTCACCTTGTCTGCAACACTCTAGGAGCTTCCCCAGTTTCTATGGTCTTTATCACAGAGATCTGGAGAAATTCTTAGAGTCACTACTCCATCACTACTCCACTCCTCCCTCAAGCTACTGGGTGCTAGCAGCACAGGAATAGCAACCCTACCACTGTCCCATGTACTCAAAGGCTTCTCATACTACTTCTGGCCTTCAGCTTGACCTCAACTGTGCTTTGCACAGCTAGTTCTGGGCCTTGATTACATCAGATTTGTGACAATGAAGGGCCTAAGGCTAACAGAAGAAGACTGTGCCATTATGAGTTGCAACCAACTTATGGCAGCTCCATCTATGTGGCGTTCCAAGAGAAGAACAGAGTTGTTTAGACATTACTTTGCTCCACATAGCAACTCCACCCCCATCTCTCTTGGTGGTCTGCATCCAAGTGCTGACCATGGTCAACCCTGCTTAGTTCTGGACTATTTGGAAGTTCGAAGTATGTATCTAAGAAGAAGAAGAAGAAGAAGCAGCCATCAAACTAATTATCTAGATTCACCAAATTTGTTTTAATCAGAGGCAATCTTGGAAAAAAAAACAACCCCATTCACTACACAGTTATTGAAACACATTTCCCCCTTCTTTTCCTGGCATTAGCTGTGGCAAAATCATTAGTGATGTCATCATAATTCAACAATCCGACAAATTCCCTCTCAGTGTTCAAGAGGGACAAAGCAGTGAGATACTCCAGTCATGGTGGATCAGAGGATCCCTTCCATCCTTTTTGGAATACAAGAGTAAAGTTCTCTGCTGCAATCATTAGAGACAACTAGAACTAGCATGCCATTTCAACATCTGGGAAACATTCTATCATGTTGTATTCAGGGATAATGTGATAGATGCAAACCGTTTGCTTTCACTACCTTTGCTTTTAGTATCTGAAATGGATGTGAATTCAACAAATTGCTGAATTTTTTCAGTAAAACCTTATTGGGAAATTGCCTGGATATTTTAAAGAGAATAAAACAGAAGTGTGGTGGTACCTTAAAGGCAAACAACATTTATTTCAGCATGAATCAAAGACGAGGAGCAAAGTAGACCTGGGGCTGCCATCCTCCAGGTGAAGCTTGGAGATATTCCAGACTGCATAGATCAGTTTCCCAGGAGAAAACAGCTGTTTCAGAAGGTGGATTCCATGGCATTACACCTTGCTGAGGTCCCTCCTTTCCCCAAATGCCTCCTTCCCCCAGACTCAACCCCCAAGTGTCCAGGATTTTCCCAACTGAGAGATGGCAGCTCTAACTAGAAATGACATTGTGCCTGACAAATCAAATGTATGGCAGTATATGCATGTGTTCTTCAATACTTCCTGTGTCTGATCTGTCCAATTGATCACCAATTGTTTGATAGTACATCCATGGGTTTGGCACAAGATGATAGATACTCCAGCCCAGAGCATCGCTGCTATGCTCTTAGCTAACTTTGCTTTGTCGTTCCTTTATTCTTCAGACCCATGGCACAGTGTTAAAGCTGCAGTACTGCAGTCCTAAGCTCTGCTCATGAGTCACGACCTGAGTTCTATCCCTGGTGAAAGCTGGGTTTTCAGGTAGCCAGTTTGAAGTTGACTCAGCCTTCCATCCTTCTGAGGTCGGTAAAATGAGTACCCAGCTTGCTGGGGGGAAAGTGTAGATGACTGGGGAAGGCAACGGCAAACCACCCCATAAAAAATCTGCCGTGAAAATGTTGTGAAAGCAACATCACCCCAGAGTTGGAAACGACTGGTGCTTGCACAGGGGACCTTTCCTTTTCCAATTCTTCAGGCACAAATTATTTCTGACAGAAACATTTCGTACTGTCTTGGGAACTTCAAACTAAAGATGGTTGAACATCCTCTGATTTGGCTCTTGTGCTGTTCACTGGACACAAGCAGGGAAATGATTTTGTGCATGCATGTTTTGCGGAGTTTTATGAGTTCTTTTTCTGAAACTGTATAATCTGGCAACTGTATAATCATTTATAACTGTGGATGCTGTAATAACATAGGGTGGGATACTCAGAGATGGGATAACAGACTTAGAAAACAAACAAACAAAATCTTGCGGCGCCCTGAAGTAAATTTATCGTAGCATAAGCTCTCCTGGGCTAGAGCCCTCCTTTTCTTATTAAGTAAGGAAACCATTTTCTTTTGCCTGCAGAAGCCTTTTCCTTCCCAACTGATTAACTTCTGATTAAGGCATGTACAACCCTACCTTCACTAAAGATGTGGCGTGATGGACATTTGAGTAGGCACAGGCAGTTGGGAAACCTATAGTAAGGAGGCCTATAGCAGGATGCGTGGGGACCTAGGCTCCATGGAGTCAGTTAAGAGATGTAAACTCCAACTTCGCTTTACTAGTCCTATCAAGTTCCAACATTCAACCAGCATTATGCTCAGGGCTGGAATTCTAGCAGGAGCTCCTTTGCATATTAGGCCACACACCCCTGATGTAGCCAATCCTCCAAGAGCTTACAAGGCTCTTTTTTGGTAAGCTATTGGGTTGTTTATTGCTGGAGGTGTGTTTTGGGTGGCATTTCTGTATATAGTTGCAGCTAGCCACATGTGTTTGTAGTTGAGTTTTTGCTAATAAAATAGCTATGCTGGAATCACTATAGCGTCTGACCCACTACTTTTCAGTTTGGTTCGTGGTTCATCCACAAACAATGAACCAAACCAAACCACATTTCTGTGGTTCGTGCCCATTCCTACCCTTACCCTTCTCTCACAACGGCTGCATGTAGCATCTAGAATCCAGGGCCACATCCTGGTGTCAACATCCAGGGCCAAATCCTTCTCACTGGTTGGCCCTGAGTCTTGTCTCTGGCTCTCTCTTAGTTGCTGCCTAACCCAACAGCTGCAGATTTGTCTTTCCACCTCCTGGACTGTCCTTGGTCTCCAGGATTGCTACACATGGACAAACTCTTGTGTTGCCAGCTCTGAGCTGGGAAATACCTGGACATTTTGGGGTGGGGCCTAAAAAAGGGCAGGGTTTGGGGAGGGGAATAACTTCAATGGGGGTATGATGCCATAAGCTTCAAAAGTGGCCATTTTCTCCAGGTCAGCTGTCATCTGTCAACTGTAAATAGTGAGGGGATCTCCAGTCACCACCTGAAGTTTGGCAGCCTTAGCAAACCCTGTCCACAGTACCTATTCTACTTATTATGGACAATGCCCCCAAATATGAACAATGGATCAAAATTATGGACAAGTGAGAGAAATTACGTGTGTAACCTGTTGGGATCCTGATTTATGTCTTTCTCTCTTGCTCCATTGCTTCATAACAACCTCAGCAACTGGCATCACCTTGGCACATGATGTTGCCAAATCTATTTCATTTAAATGCAGATAAAGGAACAGACTACCAATCCCACAACTTGACCATCTATGAGGTTCTGCCGGGATGAAACTTGCAGGAAACCTCTGATCAAAAGAACAACATATGCTTGACTAATTGGATTCCCTGATTGCTTTTCCAATCATTTTTAATACAGAAGGTCAGTTTTTCAAAAATACCTATTAGGGATGCCATTATCCAAATGGCCACAGGATTTGCATGTCTTGGCCTCCAAGATCTTCTGTTACCTGGGGTGGTGAGTGATGCTCTTGACAAAAAGGAACCATTCTATATTATCGAAAACATGTATTTCAGCTGCTCTTTCAAAGAATAAAATAGATGACAGTTAAACATACATAAAATAGATGTGGTGGTGCTGGGGAGAACAGGCAGCATTTCAGTCTTACATACTTTCCAGTGTGGTATTTGTTCCAGAAAATCTACTGTAGAAATCCATCATGTTTTTCATTAAGGATTATTTTTATTTTTTTTTAAAGGTGGGGTTGTGTTTTCTTTCAAATGCAATGCTTTCATGTTGATCAGGTGATGCCTAGAACAAAGCGAATAAATGCTGTCATGTCAAGGGTCTGAAATAAATACACAAAGACAATACAACTCACATTTCAGAAGGAAACCTCCCAGGATACCGATATTAACTGTTTATGGAACATAGGAAGCTGCTTTCTCCTCAGTCAGGCCATTGGTCATCCAAAGCCAGACACTATTCACACTGACAACAGTTTTCTTGCAGATATTTTGAGATCCTTTTAACTGCACAAGCCTATGAATGAACCAGGGTCCTTGTGCAATGAAAGGCCAAATTATGCAATGCCTTTTTTCAAGGCTTTTTTTAAAAAACAGGAACACACAGGAATGCAGCTCTGGCTGGCTTGGCATCAGGGGTGTGGCCTAATATGCAAATGAGTTCATGCTGGGATATGTGTGTGTGTGTGTGCATGCACCTGGAAGTCATGGTGACTGATCCCTACTGGCGGGATCAGGGAGGTGGCTGAATAAAGTCTACCCCGCCTCCTGACTCCTGGTATTCTAAAGAGGTCTCCCATCCAAGTACTTGTCAGAGTCGACCCTGCTTAACTTCCAAGATATGATGTGATCATGCTTGCCTTGGCTATCTACGGGGCACAATAGGCTATCTACGGGGCTCGTCTGAGCAATCCACCTTGCTTTCCCTACAGCCATGCGGCTTCAGAGAATGTCATTTCAAAAATTGTCAGGAGCCCAATTCAGCTCAGTACTGCAGTGTGAGTGGGAAGCGGGGCTCCTGCTTTCTCTCCTGCCATTTTCCTTACCCAAAATGCAGCTGTTAAGTGACTGAGGGAGAAACAAGTTGTCTGGAGGACCGAGTATTTACTCACCAAAAAACATATAGTGTAGTTTGGCCCTAAATATTCTAGTTGTTGAGCAGTTTGGGTTTAGGGTGGGCAGATTTTTTTTTTAAATACTGGACACACTGAGGCTCTGCCCCCTCCCCCCCCCACCTGCGAAAAGGGTAAAGAACACTGTTTGCCCTAGCTAGAGCACCCAGCCCCAGCATGAAGTAACAGTGGCTGCTAGTTCACACTTGGGCTGCCCCTGACAAGTCATAACAGCGTGTTTCACTCTTTGGACTTGTTAAGGTTACCAGTTGACCCGAACAGTTCTGTATTTTCACTGACTATTTGGGAAAAACACTGATAAAAATACCGGACATTTAAATGTTTGGTATTTTTTCCATCCCCACCCCCACCCCCGCCGACAGTCAGTGAAAATATTGGGCCGTCTGGTTCAGTACCAGACATCTGGCAGCCTTATTTCAGTTGTAGTTGTGTTTCACATTTTTCTCTTATTTGACAACACCAAACCCCCCCCCCCAAACAGATAGATGTAGCTACAATTAACAGATGGATTAGAACACTATCTGATTTCATATTCCCTGAGTGAAAAGTCTACGATAACCAGTTGCCAAAACGAAAAGGGATATGAAAAAGGAGAAACTGAACCTATGTACCAAATCTTTCCCCTAGATTGCTTTGGAGATGCATACTCTGTTAGAGATTTCTGCTTGAAATTCTATTTCTTTATCTCAAACAGTGCGATGGATCACTGGATCAAATAATCATTGAGAGGCATTTAGCATGAAAGCAAAAACATATTTATTTCTACAGGAAAAGGGTACTGGGAGGTGAAAATAACAAACACCATAGAACTACATGCTTACACTAGAAGATCATGTGCTTAATGGAGGCTTCTTCCTCCTTCTTCTTGACCTCTCTGCCTGAACAAAGGAAGTCACCTAGGGTTGCCAATCCCCATGTGGGGGCAGGGGATTCCCCGGTTTGGAGGCCCTCCCTCTGCTTCAGGGTCATCAGAAAGCAGGGGGAGGGGAGGGAAATGTCTGCTGGGAACTCTATTGTTCCCTATGGGGATTTATTCCCATAGAAAATAATGGAGAATTGATCCACGGGTATCTGGGGCTCCGGGGGGGCTGTTTGTTGAGGTAGAGGCACCAAATTTTCTGTACAGCATCTAGTGCCTCTCCCCAAAATATCCCCCAAGTTTCAAAATGATTGGATCAGGGGGTCCAATTCTATGATCCCCAAAAGAAGGTGTCCCTATCCTTCATGATTTCCTATGGAAAGAAGGCATTGAAAAAGGGATGGCCCTTTCAGTGTGAGGGCCAGAACTCCTTTTGGAGTTCAATTATGCTTGTCACAGCCTTGATCTTGGCTCCACCCCCAAAGTCTCCTGGCTCCACCCCCAAAGTCCCCAGATATTTTTTAAATTGGACTTGGCAACCCTAAAGTCAACTGACTAACTGACCAAACAGACAAAACAGGTTTTCTCGCTTCCAGACCTTGATTGACAGCAGTCAGTATCTTCTTCCCAGGTCATGCAGACAATATGGAATCAGGCACAGTATTAACCCTGTAATGACTGGAACTTTAGAACATTGCAAAGGACATACAGAACAGATATATATTTCCAACATACTCTACCTGTCCATGTACAATGGCTTCTGTTCTCTACAACGATCACAGATTTCAATAAAAGAAGAAGGCAAAATTCTCAGCATAGTTTAAAGGCCTAGTCTTGGATATATTCAAAAGTAAATCTCCCCCCACCCCCATTATACACTTTTGCCTCTGATGCAGCTGATACTGGCCACTTGTAGAGTTTTTTGGAACTGGCATACTGAGTGGTTGATATTTGGGAGACAGTGTAACCTTAAGCACTGTTGTATTCTTTTAAGCCCACAGACTTCAATAGACTTAAAAGGGTGTGACACTGCTTTGAATTGCACTGTTAGATGTGGAAGGCCCATCCTCAGATTTTCACTCATCCATGGAGCCAGCCATTGTCTGTCAGCCTAGCCTACTTCCCAGAAATTGTTTTGAAGATAAAACAAGGGCTGCCATGGGTCACGTATGTACTCAGAGCTCCTTTGAGAAAAGGAAGGATAAAGTGACAGGGTGAAGATGACAACCCCTTGGAAATAGTTAAAACGTACATTTGCTAGTGTAACCCCCCCCTTGTGTTTAGTGAGGCTATGCAAACAAAAATAACTGCATTTTCCCATTATGTTTCCAATAAAGGGATGCATAATGAAGATCTTTTGTATCTGTTTAAAGGACAAATGGAAAGTTCAGAGGTAGAAAAGACTGAAAAATGAACAAAAGGAAAAAATTTTTTTACACAGCAAGTGATTAAAATGTGGAATTCACTGCCAGAGGATGTGGTGATGGCCACATAGACAGCTTCTAAAGGGGATTGGATAGATAGATTCATGTAGGATTGGTCTATCAATTTTTACTAGCCATGTTAACTAAAGGGACTCTGCACATTCAGAGGCCATAAACTTCTATTTTAGGTATAAACAATTTTTATTAGTAACATATGGTAGTAGAACTATTTCTACAGCTTATGAAAAAAAGCCTTAAGATGAAAGCATCATTCTACCCCACATCTTACTTTCCTCCCACCCTACCCCCCAATAATTGACCCCCGCCAGTGTTATTTTTTAGAAAACAGATATTAAAGGTACCTTTAACTTATCAAGAAAAAACAAAAATTGATTAAGAAAGAAAAAAAAATCCTTCAAAAGTTATATTCTTGTCTTAAAGGTCTTAATCTTCAAAAATTGTCCAGTGTCCTTTTATTTTCCACTCTTTTTCTACATATCTTCTGAATTTCTTCCACTCCCGATTAAAGAGTTCTAAATCGCAGTCTCTTAATTTTCTTGTTAGCTTATCCATTTCACTCCATGACATAACTTTTAAAGTCCAGTCCCATTTTTCTGGTATTTTTTCTTGCTTCCACAACTGCGCATACAATGTCCTAGCAGCTGAGAGCAAGTACCATATTAAAGTTCTATCTTCTTTTGGAAAATTCTCCATTTGTAATCCCAGCAAAAATGTCTCTGCTTCTTTTTTAAATTCATATCCTAGGATCTTAGATATCTCTTGTTGAATCATCTGCCAAAACATTTTAGCTCTTTCACAAGTCCACCACATATGGTAGAAAGAGCCTTCATGCTTTTTACATTTCCAACACCTATCTGGCATCTTATTGTTCATCTTTGCTAATTTTTTTGGAGTCATGTACCATCTATACATCATCTTAAAACAGTTCTCTTTAATACTATGACATGTTGCGAGTTTCATAGAGTTTTTCCACAAATGTTCCCAAGATTCCATTTTTATTTCTTTATTTACATTAATTGCCCATTTTATCATTTGAGATTTCACTACTTCATCTTCTGTAGTCCATTGTAAAAGTAATTTGTACACTTTTGAAATTAATTTCTCATTATCTCCAAGCAGAACTCTTTCCATTTCTGTTTGCTCTTTCCTTATGCCTTCAGTTTTGATATCATTCTCCATCAAGCTTTTTATTTGTTGCATTTGAAACCAGTCATATTTATAATTCAATTCTTCTGCAGTTTTCATTTCTATTTTCCCACTTTGTATTTTTAGTAGTTGGTTGTATGATAGTTGTTTTTCCTTAACTGTTTTGGCCGTTAACTTTATCACTTCAGCCGGCACTATCCACAGAGGTCTTCTCTCATCGCCATATTTCTTGTACTTTATCCACACATTTAGTAAGTTGCTCCTTATATAATGGTGAGAGAAAAGACCGTCCACCTTCTTTTTCCCATAATACAGGTATGCATGCCAGCCGAATTTTTTCCCATGGCCTTCTAACACTAGAAGTTTTTTATTTAATAACGTTATCCATTCTTTCAACCATACTAAACAAATTGCTTCATGGTACAGTTTCAAATCTGGTAATTGAAACCCACCTCTCTCTTTTGCATCTATCAGGACTTTCATTTTAATTCTAGGTTTCCTCCCGGCCCACACAAATTCCGAGATTTTTCTTCTCCATTTATCAAATTGCTTAGCATCTTTCACAATGGGGATAGTTTGAAACAAATACATAATCCTTGGTAAGATATTCATTTTTACTGCAGCTATTCTGCCCAACAATGACAAATTGAGCTTGTTCCACTTTAGCATATCTTCTTCTATTTTGCGCCAGAGCTTTTCATAGTTGTTCCTAAACAGATCAATATTTTTCATTGTTATCTCTACCCCTAGGTATTTTACCTTAGAGGTAACTTCACAACCCGTTAGTCTTTGTAGTTCTTGTTGTCTATTTTTCTGCATATTCTTACATAAAATTTTTGATTTTTCTTTGTTTATGTAAAGTCCCGCCAACTCCCCAAACTCTTGTATTCTTGTTAACAACAACGGTGTAGCTTGTAAGGGATTTTCATTTATAAACATTATATCATCCGCAAATGCTCTATATTTATAGGTATACCCTTTTATTTGTAGTCCTTCTAAATCTTTTTCATCTTGGATCTGCATCAGTAAAATTTCAAGAGTCATTATGAACAACAGTGGCGAAAGCGGGCAGCCTTGTCTAGTACCTTTACTAATTTTTATTTCGTCTGTAAGATCTGCATTGATGCACAACCTTGCCCTTTGTTCAAAATATATTGCCTTTATCATTCTTATAAAACTTTCTCCAAGCTCCATTTTTTCCATCACTGCAAACATGAAGTCCCAATTTAAATTGTCAAATGCTTTTTCTGCATCCGCAAAGAATAGTGCTACTTCCTTTTCTGGATGTTTTTCATAGTATTCTACAATATTTACAACAGTTCTAATATTGTCTCTTATTTGTCTTTTGGGGAGAAAACCAGCTTGGTCCTCCTTTATAAAATTTTTCAGATATTGCTTAAGTCGTTCCGCCAGAATTCTTGTAAATATTTTATAATCATTGTTCAAAAGTGAAATTGGTCTATAATTTTTCACATTTGTGACGTCTCTTTCTTCTTTAGGTATCAAAGAAATAACAGCTTCCTTCCATGTATTTGGTACCTTCCCTTTAGCTCTTATTACATTCATCAGCTTCTGTAATTTTGGTATTAATTCATCTTTAAAAATTTTAAAATATTTAGCTGTATAACCGTCTGGCCCGGGAGCTTTATCATTCTTCATCACATTAATTGCTGCTTCAATTTCTATTTTTTCGATTGGGTCATTCAAAATTTTTCTCATATTTTCAGTTAAAGGCTCAATTTTTATTTTCTGTAAGTATTCATCTATCTTTTTTCTCTTTACTTCAGCACCTTTAAACAGCTTGGCATAGTACTTAAAAAATTCTCTTTTTATTCCCTCTTGAGTAACTACATCTCTTCCATCTATTACAATTCTACTAATTGTTTTGTTTTCTCTCTTTTTTTTCAGCTGCCACGCCAAGTATTTCCCCGTCTTATTTGCTCCTTCAAACGATTTCTGCTGAAGCCTTTTCAAGTTCCATTCCACTTCTTTGTTTAGTAGATGTCTTAGTTGAGTTTGTAATATTGATATTTCCCTTAGAATCTTCTTTTTCCCTGGTCTTTTCCTCAACGCACCTTCTTTTTTCTTTATTTCTGACTGCCAGGACTCAGGAGGCAACATCAGGGGGAGGCCTTAGACCAGGGGTGTCTAACATGCGGCCCAGGGGCCAAATCAGTCCCCCAGAGGGCTCCTATCAGGCTCCCAAGCAACTGGCTGTCATCTGCTTTCTTCTCCCTCTCTCTTGCTTCCTTCTGCATCACAGCTTGCTTTGCCAGGCTTGCTCAATCACACAGGAGCTACAGAGCAAAGCCTCTATTTTTTCCATTGGCTGAGGTGCATTCCATGGGGAGGAAGAGTTTGCTTTGCCAGGCTCTCTCAATCGCACAGCAGAGCTACCAAGCCAAGCCTCTCCTACTAGCTGAGGCTTCTCCCCCTCCTGGTCTTCTGGGGAAGGAAGGAAAGAGCCAGAGCATCCTTTGTCCAATTCCCTGAATCACATGGGAGAAACACAAAGAAAGCATCTTTAAGACCAACAAGTGCTAATGTTTATATATATATATATATATATATATATATATATATATATATATATATATATGACACAAACAAACACAATTAAATATTTTATATATAAAAAAGATTTAATTGTGTTTGTCTGTGTCCTTTATAAAGTTTTTATCTCTGCTACCTAATCTTAAATAGGTACACACATAACCTGGCATGACATGACATGGCCCAGCCCAGCAAGATCTCATTTATGTCTCATCTGACCTTCATAACAAATGAGTTTGACACCCCTGCCTTAGACTTTGTGCCCTGTTGTTGGACCTCCAAGTGGTTGACTGATGTGTGAGACAGGATGTTGAACTGAATGGACCACTGATCCAGCAGGACTCTTCTTATGTTAAGGAGCTCCCCTAAAACTCCTGTTTGACTCTGGAGCAAGAACATTTATTGGCAAGCCCTTTGCCAAGGATTTCTTTTGTTTTCCATTGGTTTGCTTTGATCATTGATGGGTTGCAACTCACAGCATATTGTGTAAAGTAGTCCAGTACAACCAAGATAATCTCTTTCTTGGGCCCTTATGCACCAGTGAAGTTATTTTTCAAGTCAAAGATTTTAGGGGCAAATATAAAAATCCCATCCTGTCCCAAATTAATAGACAATCTATTTGCTTTTGCAGCGGGAAGTTGAAATGAGGGCCAGAAAAATTATTATTACTACTTTCCCTTTCATCAAATATCAAGGAGATATTTGAGAAAGCATTCTGTAACTGCAATCCTATGCAGAGATATCCCTGTATTGGCCCGTTGATTAGACCAGAGTAACTGCATAGACTGCCCTGTAAACTTGACAGACTAAAAACCAATCTCAGTTCTATCCAACTATTTAAAGCCCTCTTTCGACAAGCAACCTTGCAAGAATGCATCTGTTGCTTGTTGCCAAATTTATCAAACTTTTGAAAAGGCCTAGTGTACCACGTGGATGTAAAATTTCTGGCTGAAACTGATATTTTAATATTTTTATTGCTTTATCGGGAGGTTTATTGAATGCTTCCTATTTTGTTTTTGCCTGCTTGTGTGTTTTATGCTACTTGTGGGTTGTTGTTTTTTTTTTTTAATTGTGATATTGCTTTCACTGAATTTTTAATTGGATAACGGTGTGCTAACTTTGTATTTCAAATTGCTTCACAGGATGTTGATTTCAAATACCTAATACAGAAAAGGAACAACACTAATGGATCTCTTTCAGGGAGTCAATCCACAAAATGAGGGGCAACTCCTAAGAAATTCCTGTTCCACAGACACGACATTGTTTTCTGAACAGAACCTGCAATCCCACAAACTTCTACGCAAACAGAATAGTTGGTTGAATTTATTGAAATCTTTTTCTTACATTTGTGGTAATCTCCTGACTGGATCACCTCAATGATTTCTGTTGAAATATATCGTGACCATAGTGCTGAGCAGTGTTGTACATGTGCAACAGCCACATTGCCACTTGTGCAGTATGCTAAGCCATGCCATTATAATAACTTATAAATGAGTTGCAGCTTGTAGTAGCTTTTGTAGGTGCACAGCCCCTGAGCTAAATTGTTAGAGGAGAGGCACATAGATGAATCATTACATTGAGCTATTTACCAATCATAGAATCATTTGCAGCTTGTCCTCCTTGGGTCTACACAGTCAGATGCTTATTGGAAATGACCAGTATTAGATATATTGCCTGCTTTTTGTACCTGCTCAGTCAGCAGCTTCTATCCTGAAGTAATGGCACAAACTGATTGCAAAATAACTACGTTTGGGCAGACACCAAAGGCACATAGGGAAATCAACAGAGTAATCTCAACTCAAAAGCTCATTTCTTTTTAAAAAATACACATTTTAAATTAGAGGCAGTTAGGAGTGGAATTCTAGCAGGAGCACCTTTGCATATTAGGCCACACACCCCTGATGTAGCCAATCCTCCAGGAGCTTACAAGGTTCTTTTTTTGTAAGCTCTTGGAGGATTGGCTACATCAGGGAGGTGTTGTCTAATATGCAAAGGAGCTCCTGCTAGAATTACAACCCTGGAGGTAGTGACGAGCAAGTGGTGGTGAACTGCAGTAGCAGTGTACTGTACAAATGATGTTGAATTTGTTTGGATTATTCTTAATAGCCTGGCAAATAAATTGGCTCCCTGATCACAACTGGCAAGAAAAATGTGAGTTGGAACAGTGGGTGATCTAAATAAGGATGCTGAGATCTAAACAACAGACTAGGAACTGGACTCTCAAAGATGCTATTAAAAGATGGGTGTATTAATATGCAGAGAAAGGCTTTCCAAGGCATGTAGGTCCCAGGGCTGAGAAGGATTCAAACAGCAACTCCTTGAATAAGGCTCAGAAACTTAATAACACAAACTGTGAAGAAGAAACTGACTTTGTTCTTGTCTACTCATTCCCACCACCAGCAGACAAGTAGTTCTGGTTGATGGTTAATCTACCCTTGTGTGGGTCATATAAATGCACAGAATCCTGTATTAAACAAAAACACATCAAAGCTGTTATTCCAGTTTATCATGAATCATTGCTAATGAAGGCTGTTTCACAATGGGTAGATTAAATTACCAAACCTTTTTCCCTTCAGGAGTCGGAATAAATATACCCATTGCAATCTACTCTGATGGTGCAATCAGATATTTCTCCCTTCAGGGCTTCCTGGTTTCCTAGAAACCCCCTCCCCCATTCTCTCCCCCCTGATTTCTAATGAAAGACACAAATGATGATAACAAGCTCATATACATCTTCAAAATAAAATGTGTTTGCTACAGTGAAGGCTAAATAACAACTGCACCCCCCACCCCACAGAGACTAGCAGTTATTATGTTAGATTCCAAGTTAAAATATCAGCAGCCAATCCTACTTTTGTTTGGCAGTCTATGGGATGGTGCACAAATAAGGATTTTGGAATGGGACAATGCTACTGTGCCAAACAGAATTTCTGCATTGCTGAGTATTTATTCTGTAACATGCTAATTGATGAGAGATGATCAATACAAGCTGGATGACACCAGCAACCAGGTACTGAAGCAGGGACCGTATGGCTGGCAGATTGTTGTCCCAGATTGGTATCCCAGGTAGTGGGCCATTCAAGGATGCTAAGCAAGGATAGCACTGCCTTCTCAGGTCCAGCATAATAATTAAATAATTATTGTATGGCAGCGTGTGTAGTATAGCCAGGAGATCCTAAGATTGTCTGGCAGCCAGCAGTTGTAACTCTTTTAGCCCCCCAAAAGCCCAGGAGGAACTCATTTGCATATTAGGTTACACCCCCTGATGTCATCATTGTTTCACACAGGACTTTTTGGAGAAAAAGTCCAGCAGGAACTCATTTGCATATTAGGCCACCTCCCTGATCGCACCATTGTTTCACACAGGGGTTTTTTTTGTAGAAAAAGCCCAGCAGGAACATTTGCCTATTAGACCACTCCCTTTGACACCAAGCCAGCCAGAACTGCGCTCCTGTGCATTCCTGCTAAAAAAAAGCCCTGCAGACAACGAATCTCTGGCCTTGCTTGTATGGTGGTGGTGGAAAGTGTCATCAAGTCAGACTCATAGGTGTCTTTTGGCAACCCTGAAGGGTTTTCAGAGCAAGTGGTGGTTTGTCATTTGTAAGGCAAGAGATGATTTGTTATCGCCTCTCTTCATGTCACCCTTATATTTCTTGGAGGTTACGCATCCAGATATTAGCCAAGGCTGATCCTGCTTAGCTTCCAAGAGCTGATGAGATCAGGCTAGTCCATCCAGGCCAGGGTTCTAGTTTGTGTAGTTCTCTGGTATTGCTCCATTTGGATCTGCCCATTATCTCACCTCAGAGACCATTAGGTGGATTACTGATATCCAAGCAATACTGTGATATCAGCCCACTGGTCAGTTGAACCCAGTGTGTCAGGGGCCTGGAGACCAGAGATGACTCTCTGTTTACTCATGTCCTGCTGATAGAACAGAGGCCAAGCAGATGACTGACATAATGGTGTCAAGCCTCATAAGAAAAGGTAATCTGGTTCAGACCAGTGGTCTTTCTAGTATAGCATCCCGTTCCACCAGTTTGCCCTGAAAAACCAGCATACAGGGCATAGAGGCCAAGGCCTTCCCCTGATGTTTCATTTTAAAGGCCTGAGTCAATATAGCCAATAGCTTTTCATTAACTTTTCCTCCACAAATCAGTTTAATCCCTTTTCACATACATAGTCATCATAACATCTTGAGATGCCTATGGTCTTCCAAGTATCATTTCCAGTTTCGAACAACTCCCTTGAAATGGTACTGGTCCTTAGCCTATGCCTAGTGTTGCTAACTCTTTCTTGGGAAATTTCTGGAAATTTGGAGGTGGTGCTTGGGAAGGTGGACTCAGGGGAGGGAGAGAAGCTCATTAGGAATGCAGTGCCACAGAGTCCACCTCTGAAGCTGCCATTTTCCCAGTGGAACTGATCAAAGGTCAGTTGTGAATGCCAGGAGAACTCCAAGTCCCACCTTAAGAATGGTAACCCTAACTAAGCCAGATGCATTCTCGCTACAGAACGGGGCAGTTTATTATCAAGAATATGATAATCAGCCCTGACCTGGATAGCTCAAGCAAGCCCAGTCTCATCAGCTCTCAGACACTAAATAGGGTTGATTCTGACAAGTACTAGGATGGGAGACTTCCTTGGAATACCAGGAGTCGGGAGGACAGGGGCTGGCTTTATTCCACCACCTCACCAGGTCCCCAGTAGGGGCCAGTCACAAGAGCTCACCATGGCTCCCAGGTGCAGACACACAGAGAAGAGAGAGAGAGAGAGGAGATTGGCTTTATATCCCACTCTTCACTACCCAAAGGAATCTCAAAATGGCTTACAATCTCCTTTCCCTTCCTCTCCCCACAACAGCCACTCTGTGAGATAGGTGGAGCTGAGAGAGCTCTAAAAGAAGCTGCTCTTTGAGCAGAACAGCTTTGAGAGAAGTTGTGACTGACTGAAGGTCACATCAGCAGATGCATGTGAAGGAGTGGGGAATCAAACCCGGTTCTCCCAGATAAGAGTCTGCACACTTAACCACAACACCCAACTGGCTCTCAGCTACTTAATCACTACACCAAACTGGCTCTCTCTCTCGTACACATACACATGCACACAAAAAATACAAAAATACAAAAAAATTATAAAGAATATGATAATCAAACTCTCTTTGACCTAGTTTTCTTAAATTACATTTCACATATCATGGTAGTGAGAAAGGTAAATTGTGATCATTCTGTGTGATGAGAAGAGAAGGGGAAAAACTGGATGTGAGCAGTGGGACTGAGCTGCTTTTTGAGTACAGCACTAATACACTACTCAAGATCCTCCCAATGTGTATGATTGCTGTTTCTTCTGAAAGGAGCAACACATGGATTTTCTGCCTTGACACAGATTCGTCAGGGATTTTCTGCCTTGATGTAGAATCTGGTATGTGTGTTGCAGTGTTTAAATAATACACACATTGCCCCTTTCAGAGGAAATAGCAATTGTGCATATTAAAAGAATCCTATGTAGTGCATTTATCTAGTATGTATGGTAGAATGTAATGACAACACAGCTTTTGTGATGCAAACATTTGATTTGGTGCCAATTCCAGAGCTGTGGCTGACTGGCTTTCTGTTCTCTGGTATCAGGTTCTCGGTTGTTACCCAAAGCAAGCGGTTGCTTGCTTATGTGTTTGCTGCCTTGTAGTGTCTGATCTAATTCAGATCCTTCTTGTGCTGTAATATTTCTTTCCGCATTCAGTTATGTTTTTGTGTGTATGTTTGTGGTTGTTCCTGTGTAACATCTCTGCAGACAGCAGCAAGCACAACTTCCTATTCCTGCTGCAGCCCTAATTCCCCCACCCAACAAAAGATAGGCAGGGGCAGGGCTTTTTCTGTATCAAAAACTCCTTTGCGTATTAGGCTACATCAGAGAGCTTACAGGGCTCTTAGTATATAAGAACGTAAGAGAAGCCATGTTGGATCATGCCAATGGCCCATCCAGTCCGACACTCCGTGTCACACAGTGGCCAAAAAACCCAAGTGCCATCAGGAAGTCCACCAGTGGGGCTAGAAGCCCTCCCACTGTGCCCCCCACCCCCAATCACCAAGAATATAGACATCACTGCCCCAGACCGAGAATTCCAACAATACACTGTGGCTAATAGCCACTGATGGACCTCTGCTCCATATGCCTACCGTAAGCGTTTGGAGGATTGGCTACATCAGGGGTGTGTGGCCTAATATTCAAAGGAGCTCCTGCTACAAAAAAGCCCTGGACAGGGGACACCCAGGAGCATCATGAGGGGTAGGCAGCAGTGTGCTATTGTTTGCTGAGGGGAAGGAATTGATGAATATCAGCCCCTTTTGATCAGTGGAAATTTCCACTGGATTGAGCCCCAGATCTTCCATTTTTGTCTCTCATTAGCTTTTCATTTGTGACTTAACACCTCTGACCAGGGCTTTCTTTGTAGGAAAAGCCCAGCAGGGACTCATTTGCAAACTAGGCCAGGTCACACCCCTGGATGTCCCCATTGTTTTGCACATAGCTTTTTTGTAGAGAAAAAGCCCAGCAGGAATTCATTTGCATATTAGGCCACACCCCCTGACACCAAGCCTGCTAGAACTGCATTCCTGCTCGAAAAAAAGCCCTTCATCTGTTAGTTTATAACACTTGTTGTCCTCAATAGCTGGCTGCTTCTGGCCTTGCTTCTCTGCATTTCCCCCTACTCACTACATTCCTTCTCTCATCCATTTTGTGAGAGCCGTTATAAACATGTTTTAATAATGAGCTAAGTATAGCACGATTGTTCCAAATTTAGTTTAGAAAGACTTGATTAAAAAAGAAGCTTGAACTGTGTTCAGAAGGTAAACAATCCTCAGAGCCCCGCAAACGTGCGACAGTGTTGCTAAATTATACAGGAATTGGACAGAGAAGTGAGTAGTTAAATTTGTCCCCAGAGGATTAGGACAGTCTGAAAACTAAATAGGGCCAAGCATTAAAATGGAATCCAAGCTGTATTATGGGCGGGGGTATAGTTCATTCATATAGTGTATCAGTTATAATGTTATTTGCAATTTTTGTTCTAAGCCAACCGAAGAACTAGAAGCGCAGTATAGTGGGCCCAGCAGCCATTAGGCACAAAGTCCCTATCAGTCCCCTACATGTGCTGACCAAAGTTCCCTCTAAGCTGTGGAGTCTTGTGAGCAAAAATTCTACTTTGTGAGCTACTGGCATGAAAGTTGTGAGTTACTGCATAAATTAGTTTGCTCTGGTGCCATTTTTCCTGCACTAAGACAAAAATGTGTGAGCCAGAGGCTTAAAAATGGTGAGCTAGCTCGCACTAACTCAGTTTAGAGGGAACACTGGTGCTGACTGCTTGACTTAAGGAATGGCAAGGGCTCACAGGAGGGAAAACTCAGTTTCCCAAGATAAATTATTAGAATAAATCCAACTGAGAGCCAATGTGGTATAGTGGTTAAAAGCAATGGACTCTAATCTGGAAAGCCAGATTTGATTCCATCCTCACTCCTCCACATAAACCTAACTAGGTATACTGGTCTGTTGGGGTGTCAAGGAAAGCAAAGCGGTGGTGTGTATCAAGAACATATGAAGCTGCCTTATACTGAATCAGACTCTCGGTCCATCAAAGTCAGTACTGTCTACTCAGACTGGCAGCGGCTCTCCAGGGTCTCAAGCTGAGGTTTTTCACACATATTTGCCTGGACCCTTTTTAGTTGGAGATGCCAGGGATTGAACCTGGGACCTTCTGCTTACTAAGCAGATGCTCTACTACTGAGCCACCATCCCTCCTCTTAAAGAGTCCAGCCCAAGGTCAGAATGCCAGAGAGCAGACAGTCCAGTTCAGTCTAATAGCCAGAGTCAAATAGCCAAGCCAACACAAGTCCAGGGTCAGGAGTCCAGAAGAGCCAGGGGTCCAATCCAGTCTGGGAGCCAAGGTCCCGTAGTAACGGTGTGAGTGGCTCAGTACCAAATTCACTTGTTGCATCGGAGACCTTCCTGCTCTTCTGACTGCTATAATAGCTGACACTAATGAGCCAGCCGTCTGACCAATTTGCTTGACATCCATCCTGCAATCACTCTTATTTGACAGCTGCTGACTGGCCACGAGCTATTCACTTCTTCACCTCTCCTGAATCTCCCTGGTGTCTCCTGAAGGCGTCAGAATGAGATTAGCTTCTGCTGTCTGGCTAATTGCTTCTGAGCTCTCGAGCGATTGTTGGCTCAGCTTCAGCTGTTGTTGTTTGATCTACTGGCATAGACTCTTGTTCAGGGGTGTCAAATGTGTGGCCCAGGGGCTGGATCAGGCCACTGGAGGGTTCCTATCAGGCCCACGAGCAAGTCTTCTTTCATCTCTCTTTCTCTCTTTTGCTTCCTTCTGTGTCACAGCTTGCTTTGTCAGGCTTGCTCAGTCACACAGGACCTACAAAGCAAAGCCTCTATTTTGTCCATTGGCTGAGGCTCCTTCCTTGGGGAGGAAGGGAAGGAAGGACAGCTTGCTTTGCCAGGCTCTCTCAATTGCACATGTTTAAGCAATGAACTCTCCATGTGTAGGAATGTGGAATATATTAATCTCCAATTGTCTGTTTTATATATTTTATATCTTTCTGATACTATTGAATCACTAATGTGACAATGTTAATGCCTCAGTACTAATCACAGTGCATTTCACATATAGACTCTTGACATACAGTCCCTGAAAATGTTAAATACAATCTAATTAGTATATAAATCAGTGCTTTATTTTATTTATTTATTTTTCGTATTTATATCCCGCCCTCCCCGCCGGAGCAGGCTCAGGGCAGCTAACAACATTCCTCCTGATGGTTTTCATGTCTATATAGGCCTACACAGTCTGTTTTGTATTTCACCTTCTTCAGGGGAATATAAAGCTATAATTCTTGATATGCTGAGACTCCAGGGTGCTTATAGGCTTCGTTTATCTTGCCCCACTGCGTTCTCTCAGCACTGTTTGCTTTCTGTTCTCTCAGCACCGTTTACTTTCGTTTTTACTGTGTCAAGCTCTATAATAAAATTACAAAACATCCTATGCCAGCTCTTAATTCAATACCATGTGTTATAATCTACATTGAGCTTTCTTCTACTCACCCTTTTGCTGATAAGAATAGTTATAACATCCTAATTGCACTGGAGCCTATAGGCACACCGGAGTCTTGGCATATCAAGAATTATAGCTTTATATTCTCCTGAAGAAAGCGAGATATGAAACGGACTGTGTAGGCCTATATGGACATAAATACTATTGAGAGGAATGTTGTTTGCACTATAGCACTGATTTATATACTAATTAGATTGTATTTAGCATTTCCAGGGACTGTATGTCAAGACTCTATATGTGAAATGTACTGTGACTAGTACTGAGGCATTAACATTGTCACATTAGTGATTCAATAGTTTGTATCAGAAAGATATAAAATATGTAAAACAATTGGAGATTAATATATTTCATATTCCTACACACGGAGAGTTCATTGTTTATACTTGTAACTTACACTCCCATGGTTCCTGTTCTAGGTTTCTCTCAATCTCACAGCAGAGCTACTGAGCAGAGTCTCTTTCCCTTCTATCGGCTGAGGCTCCGCCCTCTCCTCATCCCCTGGGGAGAGAGGGAAAGAACCAGAGCTTCCTTTGCTCAGTTTCCTCAATCACACGAGAGAGATACAAAATCTTTAATTATGTTTTTCTGTGTCCTTTATAAATTTATATATCTGCAATCTGGAATTACATTTTATGACACACATGGACTGGCCCAACAAGGTCTCATTTATGTCAGATCTGGCCCTCGTAAAAAATGAGTTCAACACCTCTGCTCTTGTTGTTCTGGCTCTGGGTCAGCTGCAGGTGTTTGTGTTTGATCTGCTGGTATAGTCTCTTGTTCTAGTAACATCTGAGAACCGACAGGCAGCTCTTCATCTGAAATAGAGCTATCAGACTTAGCAGACTCAGGTTGTAACTCAGGCTGACCTGCAACACAGGTGATTTTGGGCCAATCACACTACCTCACAGGGTGCCTGTTGTGGGGAAAGGAAGGGAATGAGATTGTAAACTGCTCCGAGACTCATTTGGGTGGTGAAGAACAGTGTATAAAAACCAACTCCTTCTCCTCCTTCCTCTTGGTGTAGTGGTTAAATGCACAGACTCTTATCTGGGAGGACCGGGTTTGAATTCTCCACTCCTCCACTTGCAGCTGCTGGAATGACCTTGGGTCAGCCATAGCCCCCTTATCTCTAGGAATTTGTCAAGTCAGGGTTGGCAACAATAAGCACCTTCTCCAAGAATGCAAGAATGCAGTACTGAAACTGTACCAATAGCACCTAGGATTTTCAGGGTGTAAGTGTTTGAGAATCAAAGTTTCCTTCTCACAAGTTACAAGCAGGAATGGTGGTGGAGGACAGCTGGATTTATACCCCACCCTTCACTTGGAATCTCACAGCAGCTTATAATTTCCTTCCCTTCCTCTCCACACAACAGACACCCTGTGAGGTAGGTGGGGCAAAGAGAGCTCTTTTGAGAACTGCTCTCAAGAGAATAGCTCTGAGAGGACTGTGACTGGCTGCTTGTGGAGGAGTGGGGAATCAAACCTGGTTCACTAGATCACAATCCACTGCTCTTAACCACTCCATCTTGCTGAGCTCTTATATCTGCATCAGAAGGTGGGCGGGGTGTTGCACAGAAGTACAATGCAAAATGTGTTCAGCTTGATTAGAGCTGTGGAGAAATTTCTACGGGTGGGAAGTGCAGAAAATTAGCATCTGTAGTGAGATAAGCCATGTTCTTGACCATGGGGCCAAAGCCTGCATGCATGCATGCATTTCCTATTGGCATAGACATATTCATGAACCAGTACTCACAAGTAGGGGGTGGCTGGAGCCTGCATGCTTGAATCCACTCCCTCTCTGGGCATATTGATTTCAGTGTTCACAATGCCATGTATAGAGAGGGCTAGAGACAGCAGGTTTTAGCCTTGGAATGGACAGAGGCAGAAAGATTGAGTGATGGATGAGATTTGCTAGCTATCATTAGCTGAAACCAGGATGTGGCAGGAACCTCGCAAGTTATTCTTGAGGGATCGGCTGCCAGTTTCCCCCCACTCTGGTCGCTTCCAGTAATCTCTGCTTGTGTGTTGATAAATAAATGTCACAAAGACACCAGAAGTCTCCTGCGAGTTCTCTTTCTCTTTCACTCCCAGAAGGAAACCAAATTGGGCTGCACAGCTTCTGAAACTTTTCATTTCTTTGAGACGAAGCAGAGAACACACATACCGATGCAGGCAGAACACCGAATGAGGAATTGCATGCAATTGAAACCAGACCAGAAAATAACTCGAGGAGCAGATGTTCAGGAACATCTGTTCTGTGGGTTTTTTGGGGAAAAATCAGTAAGGGCAAGTGTCATTCTAACATTGCTTTCCCAGCATTGTGGATAGACCCACATTCCTTGTTAAGGCGTAATGGCTGGCTTCTGAACCTGTTTTATTCAGCATGACTGAGTGTGGTGTGAATCATTTTTTGACTTAGCAGTTACTTAATTAAGGAAAGGGGCTTATACCCTTAATGTCCTAAAGTCGGGAGGGAAGAATGGAGAGGGTGAGTGAAGGGAGACAGCTGAGCAAGTATGTGCAATTATCATGTTCTGTGGGTGAGTGAGACAGACATTGATTGTGACTTGAACACATGAAGTTGGCCTACAGCTGAGTCAGGCCACTCGTCTATCGAGGTCAGAACCTCCTTCTCTGACTGGCACTGGCTGTCCAAAGGTTTTGAGATGAGGTCTTCTACATTGCCAGAGACCTGGTCCTTTTACCTGGAGCTGTTAGGGACTGAACCTGGGACTTTCTGCATGCCATGTGGATGTTCTACCACCGAGCCACAACTCCTCCCTTTGGATAACTTACTAGAGAGGCCTGCAAACAGGATCAAACTGGGAAGTGAAACTAGGACAAGAGGAGGACGATGAAAGGAGGAGGAGTAGGAGTTGGTTTTTATACTCCATTCTTCACTACCCAAAGGATATCTTTGAATTATTGTAATTGCTGCCAGAATTTGTGCACCTAAATGTGTGCGTAACTAAGGGTCACCCTAAGGTATAAAGGTATAGCCTGACCAGTGGAGGTCAGTTTTAGTAAGATCAGTCCTTGCTGTGAACATGCTATTCATTAAATAAAACCTAGTTTGATTTACATCAAAGAGGTGTAATTAATGAAGGCTGCACAGAACTCGACACCCTGGCAATCAGTGGGGTGACAAATGCTGCAGCCAGATCACCTTTATGTCCTTTCCATCCATCCATAGTTGACATACATGCAGAGTCCTCCATTTATGTTATTTCTTCTGCCTTCACCCTTAGCGCTACCCAAAAGTCTCTTTCTGCCACTTCTGTCTTTGCCCTCAGTGCTACCGAGGCATAGGTTTGCCAGTTCTGGGTTGGGAGATTTTGGGGATGGAACCTGGAGAGGATGGGCTTGGGGAGAAGATGGACCTCATTCTGGCATGATGCCATTTAGTCCACCTTCCAAAGCAGCCATTTTCTCTGGGGGAACTGATCTTGGTTATCTGAAGATCAACTGCAATAGTGGGAGATTTCCCAGTACTACATGGAAGTTGGTAACTTTATTCAGGTATCACGGAGCCAGTGTATGTAGGGATTGCTAGGTCCTTCCTGGCAACCAGCAGGGGATGGGGGCGGGGCTTACTGGGAGTAAGTGAAAGACTTAGGTCACGTCACCAGTATCACACAGAAAGTGATGTCATCACATCAGTGACTTCTAGACAATGCTCTGGTAATTGGGCAAGAACTCTCTGGTAAAACTGACTTCTACCACTGAGTTTTTGCTCAAATACCAGAGGATCACCCGGAAATGGCTGGTGTGATGGCATCATTTCCTGTGAGATGCTGGCAACGTGGCCTAGGCAGTCTTCTTTCTACTGGTAAGTCTCCCCCACACAGCCAGCTGATTAGCTGCTAAGGGGCAGGGCCTAGTGGCTGGGAAACCCTGCCTTTACTGGGGGCTCTGGTAACCCTAGGTGTGTGCAGTGTGTTACCTTTCTGCTGCCTGAGAGACTGCATTGTACCCATGTACCACTTCTACCATAAAGTTCTGTCCTTACTCTTTTTCTGTGCACTATAGATCCAGCAAAAAATGCAGTCCCAGAGAGCTTTCCTATCCACCTCCTGTCCATGCAATCATGTAAGGTCATGCCCTTGACCAACAAAGCTATTTTCATGCTGGTGAGCAACATCTTGCCATTTACATATCACTTCCATTTTTTTTTTTTGGCATTTCATTCAGATATGCATTCATAGCCCTCTCTCTCGTCTGGAGTCACAGAGCTACAACCTCTTGAATAGCTCCAGTGCTCTCCTGTAAATCGTTAGCTTCCACTTAACTGTCAGGAAATTCTCCAAGACCCCAGTTGCATGGAAATTTCGTGGTCAGGATTATGTAAATGGAATCCATCAACACCCGGCTACTCGTTTGCATACCAGATTTCACGGCGGAATCTGAATTTCCTCTTGGCTGAGTTTGGGACTTGGGGTGCAGAACAGCCATATGCTCCTGTTTTAACACTTTAAACACAGCCTGCATAAGCTGTCACCTGCCAAGCTGAAGGCAGCTCACCCATTATGGACAGAAGCCCAATGCTGCATACCTGATAAAGAAAGAAGTGCACATATATATGTGTGTGTGAGCATGGGGCAGACTTCTCATGCACCTGAAGGTCATGATATGAGAAAGGTGAGCTGTTTTTAGTTTGGTGCATTGTAGAAGATGAAGATGAAGATATTGGATTTATATCCCGCCCTCCACTCCAAAGAGTCTCAGAGTGGCTCACAATCTCCTTTACCTTCCTCCCCCACAACAGACACCCTGTGAGGTGGGTGGGGCTGGAGAGGGCTCTCACAGCAGCTGCCTTTCAAGCTGCCCTTTCAAGGACAACTTCTGCCAGAGCTATGGCTGACCCAAGGCCATTCCAGCAGGTGCAAGTGGAGGAGTGGGGAATCAAACCCGGTTCTCCCAGATAAGAGTCCGCACACTTAACCACTACACCAAACTGGCATTGTGGGTTGTACAGACTTGATTTAACCCCAACCAGGACTTTTTTGTAGCAGGAACTCCTTTGCATATTAGGCTACACCCCTCTGATGTAGCCAGTCCTCCTGAGCTTGCAGTAGGCCCTGCACTAAGAGCCCTGTAAGCCCTTGGAGGATTAGCTACATCAGGGGTGTGTGGTCTAATATGCAAAGGAGTTCCTGTTGCAAAAAAACCCCTGACCCCAACTATGTCTGTCAGGTCACCTATTACAGCAGGAGATGTCCCTGCTTGCAGCCCCTGTCCCTTGCTATTGCTCAACTGGGAGATGGGGGAAGATTGCTGCTGTTCCAGTGGGATGACATCACTTCCAGAGTGAATCTGGAAGTGATGTCATTTTGGTGGGAGGATGCTCTAGGACTCCATTGTTTTACCACAGAATTTCAGTGGAATCCTCAAGAGTAATGATGGAAGTGAAGTCATGCCATTGGAGAGATGGTGTTTAATTTAAAAGTCCCTGCCCACCTGAACCTCCCATTGGTTGCTAGTGCTCACTGACAACCCTAACACAAACCATAGGGACCTTAGCTGTTTTGTGAATAAGTCTTGGCTCAACCAAGTAGAGCAAGGCCAATTTCAAAATCGCCATTAATACCACTGCTGTTATGGGGACCTGAGTTAAGGTCATATGGACTAAGAATGGAGCTCACTGATATATCACAAGTACATATTCTAAAATCTATGCTTGCCAAGAGGACTGTGGGAGGTGGTCAGGGCTGATCAGAGGAAGCCAAAGGTAAA
Source organism: Heteronotia binoei (assembly GCF_032191835.1). Taxonomy (NCBI): domain Eukaryota; kingdom Metazoa; phylum Chordata; class Lepidosauria; order Squamata; family Gekkonidae; genus Heteronotia; species Heteronotia binoei. Next base: position 28,472,576 of record NC_083226.1, read on the forward strand.
GCATCATCTTGAGGTCCTTTTTCTGTACACCCCACAAATGCAGTGAGGTAACATAGCAAACTTAAATCCATGGAACAATAACATTATAAATATATCGGGTGGATCCAGCCAGCTTAGTTTCCGGAGAAAATAGGGAGTAGAAGACTGCTTTGATCTGCTGAAATGGCTATGGTGCAGGATACTCAAGATAAGGTTCCTCCCCTTCTATGACAAGGATGCCTCTGTATGACTAATTCTTTGAGAGGATATTTCCTGACAGGGCTCAGAAGCTCTACTTGGTGCAGTGTTAACCTGTGGAATTACACTCTGCGGGCTACCCCTGTGAGGTAGGACAGAACCTCCAAAACTGTTTAAAATTCCCCATTTCTGGCAAAGCTGCCACCAGTGAGTACTGATATTGAGATCTGGGGGTAGAGGCTGGATGGAGGTTGTAGAGATTAGCATAAGACAGAAATGCTAGAATGTCCATGCTCCTTGGTGTACAGTTTGATCCATAAAATCCATCTATCTCTCCCACTAGCAAATAAAGTAACACACCAAGATGGCTGTGATTGAGGGTTCATGCTATCAAATGAGCCATGTAAGGGCACTGCCACACATGGTTGCCTCTACAGCCTTGCCTGACATGACCTTAGAGCCCAAGAACCAAAGAAAATGCAGTGTCTACCTGTGAAGATGGTGGTGTGCTGGCAAACAACATGGAGTGGGCAGATGCATGGGAGAAGAGGGCTGTATTTGCTCAGATACACTTGGAAGAAGCTAGGACCTAGTGGTGCTAAGTCTGAGAGGACATGCCAGGAAAAAGCCATGTCCATTGCCTTCTTCACAGTGCAGACCCCAGCAATACCACCAGTGTCTTGGTTGCTTGGGCAGAACTCTGGCCCTGGATGCTGAGCAAAATGGTCTGATGTAATGTTAGCATGTTTGCAAGGAGTTCTGTTTGCAACTCCTGCTTTAGAGTCTACTATGTAACTGACTTAGGGCAACCCATCTGTGCCTCCTTCTAGACAAGAGATGAGCAGAGGTGGTTTGCCATTGCCTTCCTCTGCATCACAACCCCTTGGTGGTTTTCCATCACAGAACATTAGAAGAGCCCTGCTTGGCCCTGACCTGGATAGCCCAGGAAAGCCCAATATCATTAGATCTCAGAAGCTAAGCAGGGCTGACTCTGGCAAGTACTTGGATAAGAGACTTCCAAGGAATATCAGGGACAGAACACAGGGGCAAGCAATAGCAAGCCACCTCTCTGAATGTCCAAGCTCCGCTAGGAGTCACCAGAAGTCAACCATGACTTCCAGGACCACATGCACAAATACATACACAGAGAGGAGGAGGAGGAGACCTCTTGGATCAGTGGTCCACCTAGTCCAGCACCCTTTCTCACACACTGGCCAACCAATTCCTCTGGATGGCCAACAACAGAGCATAGAGGCTGATGCTTTCCCCTGATGTTGCCTCCTGGCTCTGGGATTCAGAGGCTTAGTGCCTCTGAATTTGGAGGTTCTCCTCAATCACCATGGCTAGTAGACATTGATAGACTAAATCAATGGCTTAAAATTAATCAGAATTGGATGTGGCTAATGGGGAAAGGGCTCTATACACATCTTAACTGTGTGTGAACTTTACAATTAAGGGGAAACAGTGAACCGTCCATCTTGCCCTCTGTGTTGTTCCCAGGTGTACTGGTGCAGCGGTGATAACCTTATTGCCTGTTTTGTGGAAAAGCATGTGTTATTTATCACAAGTGTTCTCTCTGTCTTTCCTGACTTACTTGTCGATGTACATTATGGTTTGGCTAACCCCCAAATATATTCCATAATAAAATAAATTAACATCATTTAATCATGCCAGTAAATTACCCGCAGAAAATTATTGTGTCACCATAATAGCTTCTCTTCTTAAAGAATAGCACCTGAGAAGAATGCTTTCAATAATTTCCCCCTACAAGTTATGGTGTGTCATAATTTTGCTATTATGGTTGCGGAAGAGATAACAATGAAGCTTCTTTTCATATTTCACAGTGTGTGTCCCCCCCACAATACCTCAAAGGATCCATTTAAAAACTATTATGAATATTTTGTAAGCACTTAATGATATTTACCTAGCTGAGTCTGTAACTCAGTAGGTACTTTGCATGCAACCCAGGGAAACCTCCCAAACTGTGCACTCAACAAAGCTCAGAACTATGCACCTTCCATTTTGGGGAGAAGGGCCATATGGTCAAGGAGAAAGTGCAGATGTGGATAACAGCTGGCTCATTTGGAAAGGCTGATTAGAGAAAGGTGGAAACCAGAGACAACTGCAACAAGGGTTTTGAGACAGCACTATTCAAGCCGGGGAAAGAGAATTGACAGAGGGTCAATCCACACAGGTCTGGTGCATCTGAGTAGACCAGGCAGGTGACTGCTTATGAGTCCCACCTGGCCTACAGGGGCACTGGGCACCCCCTTCCATTCCCCTTCTCCCTGCAGGCACCCCAGCCACCAGCACCCTATTGGAATTGGCTTGGTTTAAGCCCCTGAACATCAAAATTATAGGGGCGGACCACATACAGGCCCACAATTTCGACCAAGTGTGCCGGGAGTTCCTGGAAGTATTAGATGGGGCTCTGGGAACGTACAAGGGGCCACCTATCGCATTGCAGCTGGACCCCATGGTTAGGCCCTTAAGGCTGAAGGCTTGGCAGGTTCCATTTGCACTCAAGCCAAAAATTGAGGCCAAATCGAGGCCAATTGTGGCCCAGGGGGTGCTAGAGCCCGTCTGCCATGCCACTTGGGAAACACCCATAGTCACCCCAGTCAATGGGGACGTGTGCATCTGTGCAGACTACAAATGCACAATTAATAAAGCACTACAGGACCACCCATACCCTGTCCCGGTGGTCAGCCATGTCCTTGCCTCCTTGGCCAGTTCCAAGATGTTTGGGAAGTTGAATTTCGCTCAAGCATACCAACAACTTCTGGTGGATGAGCAAACGACTGAGGCTCAGACCATCATTACGCACTGGGGGGCTTTCAAGGTGCGGAGGCTACAATTTGGGGTCAGCATGGCTCCGGGAATTTTCCAAAGCTTAATGAACTCTCTCCTTAAAGGGATTCCCAGAGTACAACCTTTTTTCAATGACGTTTTGATAGCGGCACCCGACGCCAACGAGTTCCACTGCTGCCTTCGAGAGGTGCTCTGCTGTTTCCAGAATGCGGGTCTCAAGGTGAAGCAGGAGAAATGCTCGCTTGGGGTACCAAGGGTGGAGTTCCTGGGGTTTGCGGGGGATGCTGTGGGAATTCACCCAACGGCCGACAAGACCAGGGCGATAGTACAGCCCCCGGCCCCCACTTGCAGGGCAGAGCTACAAAGTTTTCTGGGGCTCCTGAACTTTTACCATTCATTCTTGCCCCACAAAGCAAGGATTCACTGCTTGGAATCCAATCAGGTGCCATGGTCCCGGCTACACTTAGACTTTGTGGGGCCATACCAGGGGCAAATATTTTTTATCTTGGTGGATGCTTACACGAAGTGGCTGGAGGTCATCCCAGTCACTTCCACCTCCATCGCGGCCACAGTCAGAGCTTTACGGAGGGCTTTTTGCACCCACGGAATCCCTGACACCATAGTGACAGACAACAGCACCGCGTTTACCTCCTGGGAGTTCCAGGAATTCCTGAATAGACCACATATGGTCTGCTCCCTTTCACCTGGCCACTAACGGCCAAGCGGAGTGCATGGTTCGCACAACCAAGAAGGCCCTGGGTTGCATAGTCCAAGGGGATTGGGACCACCGACTGTCCGCCTTCCTGTTTGGGAACAGGATCAACCCCAACCCGGCTATGGGTGTAAGCCCTGCTGAGTTATTCATGGGTAGGTGGTTAACCACCTGGCTAGACAGGTTACAACCCGACCGGACTCCAGACCTCTGCAGCTCCCCCGAGACCAGGGAGGCCACTAGGGGGTTCTTTCTGGGGGATTAGGTCTATGCCAAGAACTTTGTGAGTTGGCCGGAGTGGATACCAGCTCGGGTGCTGCGGCTCATTGGGTCCCGCTCTTACGAGGTCTCGTCGGAAGGGGGGCAGCTCCTCTGCAGACACATAGACCAACTCTGCCGCCACACCCTGCCGGAGGAACCGGCTGGGCCAGGGGGGAGTGGGGAACAGGGAGAGCATGGGGCCGCTGCAACAAGCAACCCTGCCAAGCTTGTTGGGGTCTCTGGCGGAGGAGGCTTACAGGGCAGGGGAGATACCTCCACAGGATTGAGACAATGCTCTGCCGACCAAGGCCCAAAACGAGGAACCAGCGGTTACAGAACACCAGGCAGCAGCTCCAGCTCCCTTGATAGATCCTCAGCAGTCGCTCAGAGAGTGGCAGCCATCCGCTTATTTGAAAGACTATGTATCTTGAACTAGGGGGGGAGGAGTGTTGTTTCTGGTGTTTGTCCCGGAAAGTACAGCACAGTGCACCTGTGGGCAGTGCCTGGAAGGGACGAATGCTGCCCGCCTATGATGATCAGTGGCGGGAAGTTTAACTGACCAGGATTGGACCTGACAAGGAAGAAGGTTGTTCTGGGAAATGTATATAACAGGGGACACAGCCCCACCATGTTTTCTTTGTGATGTACTCGCTAATAAAGCATGTTGCCATCTGAACGTCTCCGACTTCAGTACATTACAACAACTGTTCTCCAGTCAAAGATCAGTCCATTGGAGAAAATGGCTGCTTTGGAAGGTGGACTCTATGGCATTATACCCCAGTGAAGTTCCTCCTCTCCACAAATCCTACCATTCTCAGGTTCCACTCCCAAAATTTCCAGGTATTTCACAACCTGGAGCTGACAACCCTGTACAGAGCTTGGGACAAGACTCTTCACTGGAGGGCAAGAGAGCACTGAAGGATGGCATTTGGAATGGACTTTAAATGCCATTGAAGACTACTGGGAAACTTCAGCCATTACAGAGTGCCACAACTTGACTGCTATCAGGAGCTAGCCAAAATGTACAGGTTATCGTTCGACGGTGGCTCAGTGGTAGAGCATCTGCTTGGTAAGCAGAAGGTCTCAAGTTCAATCCCCGGCATCTCCAACTAAGAAAGGGTCCAGGCAAATAGGTGTGAAAAACCTCAGCTTGAGACCCTGGAGAGCCTCTGCCAGTCGGAGTAGAAAATACTGACTTTGATGGACCAGGGGTCTGATTCAGTATGGCAGCTTCATATGTTCGTATGTACAGTTGCTCCATTGGTTACTGGTCAGTTTCCAAGGTTGAATGCAAGTTTCAAGTCATTCCCTATAAAGCCCTTCATGTTCCGGGTCCCCCATATCTGAAGGACTACCTCTTTCAATATGCTTGGCTGCAACAGCTTTGAGAGACCAGATGCTGGGCAAAATGGACCATAGGCAAGATGAACATCTTATGTTCGTATGGATTCACTGATGCTGATTGTGTATCACTGCTAGTTTTATTTTTAAAACTGACACTCAAAGAACATCTAGTCCTGCATACTGTTTCACACAGGAGCCAAGCAGCTGCTCTAGAGGTAGGGCTGCCAACCTCCAGCCACAAGCCTCAAAAAATAGACTATTTGTTGCAGCATCTGGAAGCAAATGGAATCTGTGTTCTTACCATGTTTCTGAAAATGTCTTTGTAAAGCTGAAAGAAGCGGAAGTGAAACAAGGGATCAGGTACGACCTCATTGTGTTGGAATATTATGCTTGCTGCATTCTAAAGGATTGCAGTCAGAATTTTTGGACTTCAGAGACTTTCATTCACTTCTTGGATTACCACCTGGACCTTTTCATTTGAAGAAGCATTGTATTAGACTGTCTTAAAAAGATTAAGGACTTTGGTTTTGGTGGAATGGACATTCTGGTATTTAATATGTTTGAGAGGTTTTGATATTTCATGAATCATATATTTAAAAGAGTCTTACTTATTATATGTTAATTGTAATTATTTTTTGAGGCTGGTAATTGTGGAAGCCTTGTGGCTTACATCTCTATATCTGTTTTTTTGTGATTCTCTATGTGGTTGCACAACCTCCAGGCAGGGCCTGGAGTCTCCTGGAATTCGAACTGATCTCCAGGTGTCAGAGATCTGTTCCCCTGGAGCAAATGGCTGCTTTGGGGGGCATTGTATGGTGCTGTACCCAAAATGAGTTCCTGCCCATCCTCAAACCCTGCCCTCCCCAGGCTCCGCCCCTCCCAAATCTGCAGGTGTTTTCCAATCCACAGATAGCAACCATATTTAGAAGACCAACAAACTGGGCACAGAGGCTAAGGCAGGGGTGTCAAACATGTGGCCTGGGGGCCGAATCAGGCCCCTGGAGGCCTCCTATCAGGCCCCCGAGCAACTGGCTGTCATCTGCTTCCTTCTCCCTATATCTTGCATAACAGTTTGTTTTGCAAGGCTTGCTCAATTGCACAGGAGCTACTGAGCATAACCACTATTTTCTCCATTGGTTAAGGCTCCTCCTTTAGGGAGAAAGGGGGGCACAGCTTGTTTTTCCAGGCTTTCTCAATTGCGCAGCCAAGCTACTGAGCCAAGTCTCTCTTCCTTCTATTGTCTGAGGCTCCTCCACCTCCTGGTCCCTGGGGAAGGAAGGAAAGAGCCAGAGTTTCCTTTACCCAGTACCTTGCATCCCATGGGAGAAATACAAAGAAAGCAGCTTTAAGACTAACAAGTGCTAACGTTTTAAGCATGTTTTAAGTTTTTTAAAAATATATTTAATTGTGTTTGTATCCTTTGTAAAGTTTAAATCTTTTCTACCTAATCTTAAATAGATATACACACATGGTCCGGCCCAACCCAACATGGCCTGGCCCAACAAGGTCTAATTTATGTCAGATCCGGCCCTCATAACAAATGAGTTCAACACCCCTGGGCTAAGGTGTCCCCCAATGTTGCCTCCTAGCACTGGTATTCAGAAGAAGAAAGTTTTGAGTGTCACAGCTATCAGAAGTGGCTTTACTGGATTCCAGTTGCTGGAATTAGGCATCCATTTTGTTTTCACAGCACTGAATTTATTTGATTAAGTTTTGCAGCTCAGTGTATCCCAAAGGCTTAACTGGAGATGCCAGGGATTGAGTCTGGGCCTTTCTGCATGCAAAGCAGATGCTCTACCACAAAGCCAAAACCCCCTCCGCAAATAGATGCAAAGCTATCCAATAGCCGTTCGAGGCAGACAGTGGGCAAGGGAAGAGATCAGATGTTTAGCTCACAAGTGATTTTGGCTGCCAGACACAGTCAATTCACCTATCGAATGTGTTTGCTGCAAAGTTTGCAGCAACCTTGTAAATCATATGAGTAATCCTTTGAATCAGTTTTTGGATGTGTGTTGCCCAGGTGAACTTAAACTTGTTTCACAGCCAAACATTTGGGGTTGGTTTGCTGTCTTTAATTCCCATAAATATTGGTTTTAGAAACATAACTGGTCACTTAGATTGGAGACAAGTTAAATACCTCAGCAACAGGGAAGGTGGTACATATGTTGAGTTATTTATGGGACATATATCCTTACTGTACTGGCAAAAAAAATGGCTCAGCAGATAACACTGTATGCTAGGGCTGCCAATCCCCAGTTAGGGGCAGGGGATCCCCCGGTTTGGAGGCCCTTCCCCCCACTTCAGGGTTATCAGAAGGCAGGGGAGGGAGGGAAATGTCTGCTGGGCACTCCATTATATGCTATGGAGACCAGTTCCCCTAGGGCATAATGGATAATTGATCTATGGAGCTTGGGAGGGGGCTGTTTTTTTGAGGTAAAGGCACCAATTTTTCAGCAGAACATCCTGTGCCTCTCCTCAAAACAACCCCCAAGTTTCAAAAAGATTGAACCAGGAGGTCCAATTCTATGAACCCCAAAAAGAAAGTGCCCCTATCCGTTATTTCCAAATGCAGGGAAGGCATTTAAAAGGTGTGTGGTTCCTTTTACATGTGATTGCCAGAACTCCCTTCTGAGTTCATTTGCATTTGTTACACCCTTGCTCCTGGCTCCACCTCCAAATTCTCCTGGCTCCACCCCCAAAGACCCCAGATATTTCTTGAGTCACACCTGGCAACCCTACTGTATTTATTACCTGCTGCAATGAAAATGTGCTTTGGGCACATGTACTGATTGCGAAGAGGGAAAAATCTTTTCACTCTTTCCATATGTCTGTTAAATTCTCCAGCCAGTCCAGCACATCACTGGCCCCTGAACTGGAAGAGTTCAACTTGCATTCACTTAACCTACATTTCAACATCTCCAAGGGGTCGTGTGAATGCATTAACCTTCAGTTTTCTCAATGTCTGAAGAAATGATGGATTCAGGTGAGTAGCCATGTTGGTTTGAAGCAGCAGAAGAAAGTTTGAGTCCAACAAAGTTCTATTCACAACAGGGCTTTTTTTGTAGAAAAAGCCCAGCAGGAACTTATTTGCATATCAGGCCACACCCCTGACACCAAACCTGCCGGAACTATGTTCCTGTGTGTGCTCCTGCTAAAAAAAAAAAGCCCTGATTCACAGTATCAGCTTTTGTGTGCATGCACTCTCCACACTTCCTCAGATACAGTGAATAAATACTTCTTATTGATAGCTCAGGGCTTGGGCTGAAGTTTTTAGAGCAGTTGATTGGTCATCTCAAAGTGCATGATTGAACACTGAAGCGTCACAGTCTGATTTTACTAAGGTAATAAACATATGTGCAGGCTTTTTGTGGTGTGAAAAGTTTTTGAAAAGGTCAACTTCTTCCGAAAAGGCCAATTTGTTTTGAAAAGGCCAATTTGTTTCAGCACCAAAATGCTTCATTCCACACCCTCCCCATACTTATCGGCAAATTTTATTTTTCTTTTTAAAAAAAACCTGGCTGGATAAGTATAATAAGCCCTACCAGGATGATTATCCAAAACCATTTATGGAAAAAATGCAAATAGCATATAACATGGCTCTCTGCAGGAAGAGCTTCTGTAGCAGCTGGTTACGACATAGGGCTTTTCTGCTTTCTCTTTCTCTTCACATGTAAGTTCCTGTTTCTTCCAGGGGAGGGGATCTGTTTCATACACATTTTGCTCCCTCTAGTAGTCAATTCAATAGATCCAAATAGACAGCCGTGTTGGTCTGAAGTAGTAGAAAAAAACAGGAGTCAATTGCACCTTTAAGACCAACTAAGTTTTATTCAGAACGTAAGCTTTCGTGTGCATGCACACTTCTTCAGACGAGGAATGAGGTACAGTAAGCAGAGCTACATGTAGCTGGTGGGGTTTGGAATGCCAGGTGGTACAACGTTAAAAACCAATAGCAGAAGAGTAAAATTAACAAATTCAGAAAACCTTTGATCTGGGTTGCTTTAGTATGGGAAACCATAAAACAGTAACATGTCAGAATGTGAGAATGCCTGTTATTAATGCCTGTAATTAATTAACAGGCATTCTCACATTCTGACATGTTACTGTTTTATGGTTTCCCACGCTAAGGCAACCCAGATCAAAGGTTTTCTGAATTTGTTAATTTTACTCTTCTGCTATTGGTTTTTAATGTTGTACCACCTGGCATTCCAAACCCCACCAGCTACATGTAGCTCTGCTTACTGTACCTCATTCCTCATCTGAAGAAGTGTGCATGCACATGAAAGCTTACGTTCTGAATAAAACTAAGTTGGTCTTAAAGGTTCAATCGACTCCTATTTTGGTCAATTCAGTATTACACTAGTTTATGTCTGGCATATCTCCCTGCAGATTTAAACTCCAGGTTTTTATGTAGGGTTGCCAATCCCCAGGTGGGGGCAGGGGATACCCCAGTTTGGAAACCCTCCCCCCGTTTCAGGGTCATCAGAAAGCGGGAAGAGGGGAGGGAAATGTCTGCTGGGAACTCTATTATTCCCTATGGAGATTTATTCCCATAGAAAATAATGGAGAATTGATCTGTGGGTATCTGGGGCTCGGGGGGGGGCTGTTTTTTGAGGTAGAGGCACCAAATTTTCAGTACTTCATCTAGTGCCTCTCCCCAAATTATCCCCCAAGTTTCAAAATGTTTGGACCAGGGGGTCCAATTCTATGAGCCCCAAAAGAAGGTGCCCCTATCCTTCATTATTTCTTATGAAAGGAAGCCATTGAAAAGGTGTGCCGTCCCTTTAAATGTGATGGCCAGAACTCCCTTTGGAGTTCAATTATGCTTGTCACAGCCTTGATCTTGGCTCCACCCCAATGTCTCCTGGCTCCACCCCCAAAGTCCTCAGATATTTCTTAAATTGGACTTGGCAACCCTATTTTTATGCTTGACATAAACCACTGTAATATTGCATCACGCACTAGAGGGAGCAGAACATATGTGGAACACAACCCTTTCCCCTGATAGAAACAGAAACTTGGAAAATAATAATGTGGAAAAACCCATACAGATTCTACAACTGCAGCCTCAAGGGAGTACCGGTACTTACATGTGCAAATGCATGGTTGCAGATGCACCATTGTATCACTTCCAGTCTAATACTACTCCATCATGGAGTAAGGAAGTACACATATTAAAACCCATTCTGGCGCATAGAAATCATCTGGCTAAAGCTCTGAAAGAAGCTGGCAGTGTTATTGTTCATTTCCCAAGTAGCAAAAAGATGTTTGATGCCTGTTTTAAAAAACCAGCTGCAGTATTCAATGAGATAAGATAGTCTTTATTGTTAATCTACATTATTCATCCCCTTCTTTAAAATGTACTTATGGAAAATCCACATTACATTTTTTTTTTGTTTGGTCCTATGACCCTTTTCTTGAAAGCAATCAAGATGCAGAAGGCTGCATTCAGTATTTATTCAAATGATATCTTGCCTCTTGTTTTCCTCTTGAGAGAATGGGCTGGGATTCTTCATTTTGATACAAAACAGCCAGACAGGTTCTCTCAAGACGTATTCCCACATTACGCAACCCAAAGCTTGGCGTGTTTCCATAGTCAGCAGGGTTTCTGCCCATAGAGTGCAATGGGGGACTCCCAGGAACAGCATTTCAGGGGGCATTTGGGGCTGCAGTGGGAGGAGTCAGGCAAGAAAGTCGCCTTCTGTGAGCAGAAATCTGCCTGGCAGCAGAAATGTTTCACCGGATCCAAGGCAATAAAATGTGCTCAAGATCCCTTGGAGGGTTGCAGTCATGCTGGGAGGTAGCTCATGGATTGTCCACTGCTGTACATGATCCAAGACTTGGGCTCCAGCATCTGTGTGACATTGCCACGGACTCTGGAACACTCATCTCTCATTGAGCACCATCAAAGTTTGGAGGTGCAGAAAATGTATGCAGTGGAGTCAAGGGGCAACATTTTTCCTAAGCTGTCTCACAGCAGGCTGATGGTGCCCATGTGCACCTCTGCTGCCTCATGAAAAGTCCCACTCATTTTTCAAGGTTTCTTGGGGTAGGAGGGCATTTCAATGAAGAGCTGCCCACCTGCAGCATCCAAGAAAAACTAGATCATTTAACTGTGCTAAATGTAAGAGCCAGGCTTAAAGATTTCCAAGTTAAAGTATGGGTTTGTGTAAAGTTGGGACAGTCCTGCAAGATCTCTGGCCATGGATCTCTAAAGTGAACATTAATTCAGCCTTTTGTTTTCCTAAATGCTGGTTTAAAAAATAAACCTGGGCTCCAGTCCAGAGGTTACATGTACCACATAATTTTCTCTTTTTTTCCAACTTGCTCAACATATGACTAGTATGTTTAGATTCTTGCTTTCCACCATAGAAATCTAACTTAGAATTCTGTGACACTTCGGCATGCTTTTGTTTCTGTGAATGGGGGTCTCAGTCAAAAATGATAAAGATTACACATCTTGGTCTCCCCATCAAACGAAAACTGCAGGTGTATACAGCCCCAATTTGCCTTGGGTCTGCTCAGGGAGAGAGAGTTTAACCCTTCAACTCCCACGCCGTTTCAAATGGAAACAAGTTCCCCTATTTTGCTATTTGCACTTTAAAAGAAGAAAAGACGGAATGTTTTAAAACAGTACTTTCTTCTTCAAAATGCTAACAAGACTGGGGAAAGTGGGTTTTGAATAGCAAAACTGTTTGAAGAAGAAGAAGAAGATATTGGATTTACCTATATCCCGCCCTCCACTCCGAAGAGTCTCAGAGCGGCTCACAATCTTCTTTACCTTCCTCCCCCACAACAGACACCCTGTGAGGTGGGTGGGGCTGGAGAGGGCTCTCACAGCAGCTGCCCTTTCAAGGACAACCTCTGCCAGAGCTATGGCAGACCTAAGGCCATGCTAGCAGGTGCAAGTGGAGGAGTGGGGAATCAAACCCGGTTCTCCCAGATAAGAGTCCGCACACTTAACCACTACACCAAACTGGCTCTTGGAGGTCGAAGGCTTAAATGTTCTCTTTCTTCCCCGCATGACACTGAGGGGAAATGAGGCTGCATAAACCTGCAATTCACATTTTATGAAAAGACTGAGACATCTCATCTATTTGAGTCCTGAGGACATCTGTACTACTTGCAAATATGGGCACAAAGATTATTCTCACTCCGTGAGTGTAATCTTTGCTCACAGAGGGAACAGCTTCAACAAAGCAGGAGTCAAGTGGCACCTTTAAGACCAACCAATTTTTATTTAGAACGTAAGCCTTCGTGTAAAATAAAAAAGCTTATATTCTGAATAAAAATTGGTTGGTCTTAAAGGTGCACTTGACTCCTGCTTTGTTCAACTGCTTCAGAACAACACGGCTGCCCTCTTGGATCTATCTAGAGGGAACAGGCTTCCTTTTCCAGATTTTTCTGTTAACTCAGAAGCTTTGAACAGAACTTCATCAACTTCCTTTGGAATACTATAGAAGACATATGAGGCAACACCTCAGAGTCACCAAATAGGGAAGGAAATGCCTGCAGCATCACAAGACATTAGTAGCAATCATTTTTATATCTTATATTAACATGTAACAATCTATTTGTAAACTGTCAATTTTGGCTTTGTATATTTGTTATCTTGTATATGATTTCTGAAATAAAATTATTCTGAACGGAAAAAAAAAATAGCTTTAAAAGGCCTCACAGTGAAATACATAATTTTGTAACTCATTATGCACACTCCAATCGTCATATTAGAAAACAATAAGAAAGTTTAATATCTAAACTGGACCTTGGTTGTCATGCTGCTCACATGTACCAAACTGGCACATCTCTTCATCAAACTACAGTTGAAAATATTCTCCATTCTCCAGAAGGTATTAACCTATTAAAATAACCTATAACCTATTAAAATAGATTATTCGCAGGTACCATTTTAGTCAACAAGAGGAGTAACTTTCTTTGGAAAGTTGTCTCAAGTTCCAATGTTATGTCGTCATGTTCAAGCAATATTCTCCAATGACTGAAATTGTGAAAATGCAGATCTTGCTTCTTGTTGCATGTATTGCTGCCCCACCTTTATAACAGGACATCTAAGAGGTCTTTCGGGTTGCAGCTGGAACCTTAGATGAAGCAGATGCACCAAAGGATGAGCGACTTGTTAATGGTCTTGTCCCTTTAAAACAGTTAAAGAAATGTTAGGGGGGCAAAAGAAATATGGCCCTAAAGAGAAGATCAGAGTCAGAATTCAAGAACTGGGTAATTAACACTCAGATCTAAGCTGTCTGGACCTGAACTGCAGAACTTCCTTTGAAACCCTTATAAAAGATTCTTCTTGCCAGGACATTAAACCAGCTCAGAGTTCTGCGGAAGCCTTGCCAAAGTGTTCAATTAAAACCTAGACTTGGCTCTGAACTTCTTGGTCCCATGAGAAAACCAAATGAACATAAACCCCAAAATTATTCCTATCGTTTGACATACAAGCCCTAGATAGGCCATCCAAACGCAGCTAATATAACCGGGCAAGACAGCAAGAGATTGCACTGGTGTTGTGTAATGTTACATGTATCAATACTGTAAGTGACCCAAGACCAAAGCTAGACATATGGCCGACAAACAGCTGCCGCCTAAAATAGCACCTCTGTGTTTCCTCATAGACTCTACCCTTGTAATGGCCATTAAATGAAAATGTGTGATATGATGTCATTGCATTGGAAGTTCTAATGCCCTGCAAATTTCACCCAAAGTAGTGGAGTAAATTTGCAGTATGGTGGCTTTACATTGCAGAATATCTCACACACCATTGTATTGTGGCTTTACAGTGTACAATAGCTTAAACATCATTGAATTGTGTGGGACTTACTTCTGAGCAGACATGCATAGGTCTGCATCCAGACTTGACTAGGTGGTTCAGGGCACCGGTGGTTTGTAAAAGGAGAGATATTCATTCAAGTATGTGGACTGCATGTCAGTAAGGGATTTAAAGCTAAGCACTAGTGCCTTTCTTACACATGACCCCAGAATAGAAAACAGAGAATTTAGGATTGATGTAACGTGGTTCTGACAGGTGAACCCTAAAAACAAATGGGCTGCAGTTGTCTGGATTGGCTGAACTGTCCAAATTATCTTCAAGGGAAGCCCCACGTAGAATGCGTTACAGTAATCTAGCTCTGAAGAGCTCTGTGGCGCAGAGTGGTAAAGCTGCAATACTGCAGTCCAAGCTCTCTGCTCACAACCTGAGTTTGATCCCGGTGGAAGCTGGGTTCAGGTAGCTGGCTCAAAGTTGACTCAGCCTTCCATCCTTCCGAAGTTGGTAAAATGAGTACCCAGCTTGCTGGGGGGGCGGGGGGAGTGTAGATGACTGGAGAAGGCAATGGCAAACCACCCTGTAAAAAGATCTGCTGTGAAAACGTCGTGATGCGATGTCACGCCAGAGTCAGAAATGACTGATGCTTGCACCTTTACCTTACCTTTTTGAAATGGAGTTACCATGATTTTAAGTACATGCATCACGCACCCTGCAACATTCCAATGGGCCATCACAGTTTTAGGATGTTTGGATGCTGGACAGAAGAAGAAATGCCTCTCATCCCTTTGCCCTCCCCCTTCCTCCTGGTCTCTTCTACTCACAAACGACAAGCAACATACGGTATTATGTTCCACTTGGCCTGAGCTTGGAAAGGCCTTGCTGCTGACTCAGTGGCAGGCGCACACGGTATGAAGAGGGAATTAGCAGCTCTTGCGATCTCACCTCTCTCACCCCTTTCTGCCAGACGCCAAGCACAGACAGAAAACTGGCTCCCTGCCAAGCTGATGCCAGCGAAGCCAAGTGTCTTCCCTTGCTCCTGGAGGCTGCAAAGGTTTTTGGGTTTTTTGGGAAAGTGCTATGCTAGAGATTATCCAGGACTGCTGTCGGGGCAAGGAAGAAAAGCGTCCCACAGGGGGCTGTTCAAACTGCCCAACCGCATTATGGAACCCTGAGAGTCCCATTAAATGGGGACATTAAGCGCTCATGAACCAATGATCAGCTGTAGATTATTTCAGTCCAGTCCAGCCTTTCTTTTAATTTGGGATGGGCAGCACATGGTAATATAAATCAGCATCAAGCCCATGGTGCTGAAAGTTCACATGGGTGAGACCACTGATTTAATCTTATTCTGGGTCATGCTAAAAGTGACATCATCACGTTGATGCAACACTGATCCCCCCCCCCCCCCATTTCTCCCAGAATTCTCTTCCCAATGCTCAGCTGAGTGGTGGTGGGCACAGCTGGCAGAGGGCAAGCCTTTCCCCTGCCAAAGTGGGAGACTTCCCTGCCAAAGTGGGAGACAAAGTGGCCAACACCATGCTGGGAATTATTAGGAAGGGAATTGAAAACAAATCAGCCAGTATCATAATGCCCCTGTATAAATCGATGGTGCGGTCTCATTTGGAGTACTGTGTGCAGTTCTGGTCGCCGCACCTCAAAAAGGATATTATAGCATTGGAGAAAGTCCAGAAAAGGGCAACTAGAATGATTATAGGGCTGGAACACTTTCCCTATGAAGAAAGGTTGAAACGCTTGGGACTCTTTAGCTTGGAGAAACGTCGACTGCGGGGTGACATGATAGAGGTTTACAAGATAATGCATGGGATGGAGAAAGTAGAGAAAGAAGTACTGTTCTCCCTTTCTCACAATACAAGAACTCGTGGGCATTCAATGAAATTGCTGAGCAGCCAGGTTAAAACGGATAAAAGGAAGTACTTCTTCACCCAAAGGGTGATTAACATGTGGAATTCACTGCCACAGGAGGTGGTGGTGGCCACAAGCATAGCCACCTTCAAGAGCGGTTTAGATAAAAATATGGAGCAGAGGTCTATCAGTGGCTATTAGCCACAGTGTGTGTGTGTATATATACAATTTTTTGCCACTGTGTGACACAGAGTGTTGGACTGGATGGGCCATTGGCCCGATCCAACATGGCTTCTCTTATGTTCTTATGTTCTTACTTCGACTCCCTCTGTATGCCTCAGTTATAATACTTCCACCTGCAACATTACAGCTTCAGCTAACAGCCAATTCTCAATCAGGAATGTCTTGCCCCAACAGCAGTCCTTTGCTACAGATGTTTAGAGACGTTTACCTCTTGGCCCAAAGCGTTGAAGATAACAACGGGAGCAATAGGGTTTGTCATCATACTGTGAAAGAAGACCGGGAGGGAAAAAGAGATTAATTGTTGCACCTCTGCTAACAACATTTCATTTATCAGTGACTAGCATGCCAGGTGTTGTAGGAGATGCCACCAACTCATTGACAACCATTTAAATAACACCCAAGGATCAAAGGAAAGAAGCAGAACACAGGACAAGCAATGAACACAGAAGACCTCTCCTCTGGGTTTTCTAAGTTGGACAATTGAAGGTAGAAAATAGGGAATCCTGATCTTTGGCCACGGATTGTCAGTGGCTACTTCATGGCCTTGAATTTATCTTCTATCCCATTTGGGCCAAGTTCAATAGTTTTTTGCAATCTGAACACCAGCAGGAAAGTTTAAATTTAGATCTTGCTAAGGGAAAACTGATAAGATGCAAGTCCAGTTTCTAGGCTTTAGGGGGAGATTGAGACTCACACTGCCTGTGTGCGTTTGCCTCCCATCTGCTCAACCTGTATATTGTTATTATTAAATACCAGTTTCTGTTGTGAAAGCAACGTCACCCCAGCCTCCGAGAAGCAGAAACTCATCTGTGATTGTGGTTTTGGATCCTTCATTAGAATATGCTTCCTCATTGACAGATCCTAGGATGCACCTGTCTATTGTGATGCACCTCAAGCTCAGTCCTATAGTTCCAATGTGCTACCCAACATGTCCAGACATGCCTTCACATAGCAGTTATGTTAAAGAAGAAGACTGCAGATTTATACCCCACCCTTCTCTCTGAATCAGAGAGAGCAGTTTACAATCTCCTTTACCTTCCTCCCCCACGACAGACACCCTGTGAGGTGGATGAGGCTGAGAGGGCTCTCACAGCAGCTGCCCTTTCAAGGACAACTCCTGCGATAGCAATAGCTGACCCAAGGCCATTCCAGCTGCTGCAAGTGGAGGAGTGGGGAATCAAACCCGGTTCTCCCAGATAAGAGTCTGCGCACTTAACCATTACACCTTACAGCAGGCACCATGGCTTTCTAATTCTGTCCCTAAAGGAGGGGTCCCATCCAGCCTCTTTGAGCCTGCAGCGCCTTTGGAATTCTGACACAGGGCAATGAGCACTATCACAAAATGGCTGCCACAAGAGGGGAAGCCAATCACAAAATGTCAGTGAGTGAGGTTATTTGCAGGACTTTTTTTTGTTGAAAAAGCCCAGCGGGAAGGAACTCATTTGCATATTAGGCTACACCCCTGACACCAAGTCAGTCAGAACTGTGTTCCTGTGCATTCCTGCTCAAAAAAAGCCCTGGTTATGTAATTCCAACAGTAACAGATATATCAGGAAGAAGCTCTGTTTTACAGTATACTTTTTAATCTGCAGAGCAAATCAGAAACCCTGCTGAGCCAGTGCCCCACATAGCCCCTCCCACTGTCTAAAAGTACTTGACAGGTACCAGGAAATTATGTTGGCAGGCACCACATTGGAGACCTCTGCTAGAGAGTTTTGGTTGCAAGGGTTTGGGGGGTTTTGTTGTTGTTAGTTTTCGCTTTTATGATCAAGAGACCATATTGTTCCACCAACTGTTCAGTGAAAGGTGAATTTTATTCCAGACTGAAATGACATTTTATGGAACCCAGAGCGGCCATTGTTTGTTTACGCTACACTTTAATCTTTAACTGATTTTACTGTAACATCTTAATGGGTGTTTATAATTTTGAATTTTTGCTAGCCAGGCTGAAGCAGGAGCTGTATTGTAAACTTGACATATGTTTATGTAAATGGGGTGCCAAGAGAGTTCCCAACTCTTAGTTGGGAAATTCTTGGAGACTTGGAGGTGAAGCATGAGGTGGGCTTGACAGGACCTCAGCAGGGCACACTTCCATACAATCCATGAACCAAACCTGCCATTTTCTCCAGAGGAACTAATCTTGGTATTCTGGAGATCAATTGTAATTTTGGGGGATCGCCAGGCCCCACTTAAAGTTTGGCAATCACAGGTACAAACTGGAGACTGACCATTAACAAACAATTTTATTTGCCTTTTTTCAGCTCAACACCACCCCATGAAAGACACATTTGCACAGGGCTTTTTTTGTAGAAAAAGGCCAGCAGGAACTCATTTGCATATTAGGCCACACACCCCATCATATCACCATTGTTTCACACAGGGCTTTGCTGTAGAAAAAGCCCAGCAGGCACTCATTTGCATATTAGGCCACAACCCCTGATGCCAAGCCAACCGGAACTACGTTCGTGCTAAAAAAAAAAGGCCCTGTATCCGCATAACCCATTGCTTATCTCAGAAACTTTTCAGCCTGGCTGTGTTATCACCCCCTTGAAGCTTAACAAATTAATCTTAAACCCGGTGCTGATAGAAAATAATTTCTAATGCATGCATTAAGTATGTACAGGAAGGCTCTTCCAATATTTACAGAGTAGGAGAGACAACCTTGTCTTATTAAAGATCCCTCCAAACACACTTTGAGGCTTAAGTCTTTACAAGTGCAGGAATGGAAGCATGTCATTATACCTCCCCCAAACGTTCTTGTTAATTGGTTTGAAACTCTGGCAGCAATGTAGGTGTAATAAAGCAGAGCAAAATATGCAGCTGTGTAAAGCAGGAATGGGACGAGATCAGAGAACCCGGTGGGGAATGGAGTGTCGAACGCTCGCATAGGCTTCATCTGAGACTACTGTTGCATTTCGTTCCACTCATGTTTGCCTTTTTAGAGCACTGAGCCAGAAATGGACATGGACCA
Organism: Heteronotia binoei; assembly: GCF_032191835.1. Classification (NCBI taxonomy): domain Eukaryota; kingdom Metazoa; phylum Chordata; class Lepidosauria; order Squamata; family Gekkonidae; genus Heteronotia; species Heteronotia binoei. The sequence continues at coordinate 28,491,737 of NC_083226.1, forward strand.
ATGCTGACGGTTTAACTGCTCTTTGGTAGGCTTGCCAATCCCCAGGTCCCAGCAGGGGATCCCCCAGTTTTGAAGGCTCCTTCCCACCCCCAGTCAGCTAGCCTGTGGGGGGAAGCCCTGCTCCAACAGCCACCATATGCCTTTCCACATTGGAAGGCTTAGAAAAAGCTTGGAAACTGCTTGCTTTCTGGAAGGTGTGTGTGCCTTTAAATCTGTAAGAGCCAGGCTGAATAGGGGCAGGGCGAGCCAGCAGTTCAATGTGGCTGTTCCTACTTAAGTGCTAGAAAGGAAGGGAAAGCAGCACAACAAACGGAGGGTTTGTGTTACATTCCTTTCAGAAGTTGTTGCACAGTAAAATAGAGAGTAACGAGTAAACTAGAACCTTTGGTTTTCCTGTGTTAGACTGAAGAACTTGGTTGAATACAGCAGACATTCAACAATTCTCATGATGAGTAAATTGCCCCAGTGAAATCACAAAAGTGTGGGATTGCACACTGTTTATTTTGGATGCTTTGTGTATGTGTGCATGTGAGGTGGGGAGAGTGGACGTGCAGCAGCTGGGGGGATGAGGAAATGAAGACTGTATTCAGGGGAACTGCAATGCTGTATTTTTGTTTATTTATTTTAGGGGATGTGAAAGTCTCCTGGCTCCACCCCCAATGTCCCCAGATATTTTCTGAGTTAGACTTGGCAACCCTACTCTTTGGGCATGGCCCTTAAAGTTCTCTCGCTTGGCCAGGCCAGGGAGACCTGGTTTCCAAAACTGAAAGGGCAAGAGGGCAGCCTGAACTGTATTCTGGACTAGGAGTGGGTGGAGGAACTTTATTCAGATGAACAACCCTCACGCCAGTCAGACGGAGTGCTTAATTTCTAACAGTGGGTGGGAACTGCCAGATCTGAAGTCTGGCAAATCACAGCAGCAGAAGCAGAGGCAATGTTGTCTAATGTGTTTATATGCCACATCTTCCACACCCTCTGGGCAGTACAGAAGCCCTAACCCTTCATCCCAGATTGTTTGAGCATATTGTGGTTTCTCATAGGGATGCCAGCCTCCAGGTGGGATCTGGAAATTCCCCAAAATTACAGCTCATCTTCAGACTACAGAGATCACTCCCTCTAGAGAAAATGGCAGCTTTGGACAATGGATTCTCTGGCTTTGTACCCCACTTAAATCCCTGTCCTCTCCAGGCTCCATTCCCAAATCTTAAGGCTTTTCCCTGTATCTGGCAACCCTACCTCCCCCCCTCCCCCTCCTTCAGTCCCTTGCTGGTGGCCAGAGAGGACCTAGTAACCCTGTATTGTCTTTTTCTGTCATGCACCAATCAGGGTTGCCAGGTCCAACTCAGAAAATATCTGGGGTCTTTGGGGAGTGGAGCCTGGAGAGTTTGGGGTGGAACCAGGAGACTGTCCCATTCCCCAAAATAAATAAATAAATAAACAGCAGAGCAGTTCCCCTTCATTTCCCTGTCTCTCAGCAGCTGCACTTTCTTGTTCCCCAGTAGCTGCACTTTCACTAAATGAAATGAATGCACACACACAAAGACAAACTGAAAAGCAGCCAAAATAAACAGTTCACAATCCCACACTTTTGCAATCTCACTGGGGCAATCTTTTTGAAACTGCATGTGTGTGTATGTTTTGATGAGAGGCACCAGATGCTATTTGGTGCCTTTTCCTAAAAAAAACAGTCTCCCCCCCCAACTCCTAAATTTGGTGCCTTTTCCTAAAAAAACAGTCTCCCCCCCCCCCAAGCCCCAGATACCCATGGATCAATTCTTCATTATACCCTATGGGAATCGGTCTCCATAGGGAATAATGGGGTGCCCAACAGACATTTCCCTCCCTGACCCCCACTTTCTGATGACCTTGAAGTGGGGGGAGGGCCTCCAAACTTGGGGATCCCCTGCCCCAACTGGGAATTGGCAACCCTAGTTCCCAAAATTTCCTGTTTTAAAAAGAACAGTGTGTGGCTCAGTGCCTCAAAATACCTATCTTTTCCGACAGGCCCATGTTCCGATCTGGCAGTCTAGCTATATCCAGCTCTCCCTTTCCCATGCACTCCACCCATTCTTGGGACAGCCATTTTGCTAGCTTCCAGGCAGCCTTAAACCAGCCGTGTTCTTCTCTCCACTTCCCCTCCCACCTCTCTCCCCTGCCATCACATTAGAGCATTTCTAAGCAGTCTTTGGTGCAACCTAATCCCTAAGAGGAGCCTTTGAAAAGCTGGAAGGTCCTCTGATGGCTGTCAGCTTGTAGGAAGTCACTGAAGGAGACAGATGGGGTGATGGGGTTTGTGTTTTTCCCCCCTACCTCAGCATGCTGGCCAGGGCTGAGTTGCCGTTTGCAGTGGTAGCACTTCAGACAAAGGGGATGGTAGTCTTTGCCGAGAGAACGCTTCCGCTCAGCTGTTAAGAGACGGGAAAGGTATGAGTAATTATGCTCCGAGCACCTCATTAATAGAGAAGCATATGTGGAATGCTGCTTTGATCCACCGGAGTTCCTTGCCAAAGTAATTTTCAGAAGAAAAGGAGTCGTTGAATCTTTTAATGCAGGAACAATTTGGCATTCTTCCCCCTCCTCCTGTTTTGCACCTCAATTTTTTCCCAACATACATCCTTTTGAAGTTTGCTCAAACTTTACCTATTCAAAATTGAATTTCAAACCTTGCCAGAAGCTTTCATCTGAACTTCAATCAAACATATTTTTTTTTACTTTTATATTTGGCCATCTTCTGCAAGATTTTCTTTATCCTAAATCAGATGATGTTATTATACGTGATATGCGTGTCTGTCTATACAGCTGAACCTGAACCTGGGAAGGAGACACCCACCCCAAGACTGTCAGTACCTGGCTGGTTTCCTATGACCTGAGTTTTCAATCAGAGGCCACTTAGCACCTTATTGTCTAGGGAATTCCTCAGAGCCCCAGAGTGTTCTACTAGAGGCATGCTTCCAAGCTGTAAACACTGGCCTTCTGGGATGGAAAGTGAAAATTAGAAGTGGGTGTCAAAAGCACCAAATTTTACACCTTTGGACAGATATTTTAGATAGTTGGTTCCTGAGAAGGCAGCAGTTCTCTCGGTGGCTTACATCATTTCTAAGTAGGGTTTCCAGCTCTGGGTTAGGAAACACCTACAGCAGGGGTAGCCAAACTGTGGCTCAGGAGCCACATGTGGTTCTTTCACATGTATTATGTGACTCTTGAAGCCCCCACCACCCTGTTGACTGCCTTGGAGAAAGCATCTCTCTCTTTAAACCATTTCTCCAAGTCAAGCAAGCTGGCAGCTTGGAGAATGCATTTATCTCAGAGGATTTCCAGCCACCACTGGAAGACTGTTTCTAAGACGGCCACAAAGCACTCTCAAATTCCAGCTAGCTGCCCCATTAAGGAGAGGTTTCTTCTTTTCAGCTGTCCAATGCCCAGTTTTGAGTACAGCTGGGGTTAGATTTAGGGTGGGGTTGCCAGCCTCAGATTGGGAAACTCCTGTAGATTTAGGATAGCACATGGGGAGGACAGTGATCTCAGCGGGACACGATGTCTCAGAGTCCACCCTCAAAAGCATCCATTTTCTCCAGGGGAACTGATCTCTGTGGTCTGGAGATAAACTGTAATTCGGGGGGCTCCTCAGGTCCCACCTGAAGACTGGCATCCCTCATCAGATCCCAATGACCAGAAAGGATGTCAAAACCTGAGAGAAGTGGAAGTGAGCCAGGATGGTTTGCCACTCAAAGGCTGGATTCAGACAGCCAAGGCTTTTTTTTGATCAGGAACGCACAGGAACGCAGTTCTGGCTGGCTTGGTGTCAGGGGGTGTGGTCTAAAATGCAAATGATTCCTGCTGGGCTTTTCCTACAAAAAAGCTCTGTGTGAAACAATGGTGACATCCGGGGGTGTGTGGCCTAATATGCAAATGAGTTCCTGCTGGGCTTTTTCTACAAAAAAGTCCTGCAGACAGCCAATTGGAGCCAACATAGGCACAGCTCTCAGGCGGATTTTAAAAACCAAGGTCAGACAGGCACAGCTGCCGCCCATCCCACTCTCGCATTCGCCCCGTCCTTCCACATTTCTGAGAGATGATCAAATAGGGGGAAGTGGTAGCAAATTCTTCTGCTGCACTCCATTTGTCTTTCTGGATGTCTGAATGCAAGAGTGCGCAAGTGAGGCAGATTGGTGGTGTGAACCCACCAATCCACTTTAGATGCTCACTGGTATTCTTTTTTTTAAACTGCCCAGAGCACATGAGTGCATGGCTACTAAAATATAAGGGGGGAAAAGCAACCTAAACTGCACTACAGGGATGGCGTTCAATAACCATGTGAATGTACCAAAGCCCCCCACACCCCGTGCCATATATGGGTGCATCGCATGAGATCATCTGGTATCTGGCTGCTCCATTTCGGGGCAGCACAGTTTGGGACGCCTCTGGTGCATGTGAAGCTGCCCATCTGTACCCAGCCAAAGAGGAATCCAAGCCAATGACACAAGCCCTGGGAAGGAAGCAGGCACAGAGAAACCCTGGGAAATCAATCTTGTGACTTCCTTTTCCGTTAGGGGACTGCAGCAGATCTTGGAGCTAAGCAATGCCACAGAACTGGCTGTTCAGGGTCACCTGATTCTCAGGATCTAGGCAAATTGGGTCCAAGGGATTTGTGTTCTTGACTGAACTGCCTGAAGGTTGCACAGTGATGCACAGAGCAGGGAGGATTCAGACCTGACCTGTACGAGTCCCAGTTCAAGCTCTGGGACACTTGACCTCCCCTTGCCATAATCACTGGAGGCCCAAACATTTATCAGTCAAGTCAAGGATCCATTCAGGGAGCCAGTTAGGATCAAGACTGTGGTGCCTGTGGAGAGGCCTTGTTCTTTGCACTATTTCCCCAGCCTTAAAAAGTCCCAGAAGTACTACTGCCTCACCCCCATTGTCCACCCTTGTGGAAGTGACATCACCACATTCTCTGATGCTCTAGCATTCGCCTGGTTTTCCATTGAGTTTCAAGTAAATGTTAGAAACTCTGGAAATGCAGTGCCATCACTTTTGGACTGCAGTCACAAACACTAAATAATGCACTTTCAATCCACTTCCAATGTACTTTCCAACGGGACTTTCCTAGTTCACAATGGGCGTTTTCACACTCACCTTCAGCCGGCGCGACCCCCCTCTTCACCGCGCAGGATCTGCGCGGATTTCGCACTAAACGCCGCGGAGCAGCCGGAAGAGCCGGAAACTCCCGGCGCTTTTGCGGCGCAAACGCCAAACTGCTTTTTGGCGGTTTCGGTTTGCGCCGCAAAAGCGCCGGGAGTTTCCGGCTCTTCCGGCTGCTCCACGGCGTTTAGTGCGAAATCCGCGCAGATCCTGCGCGGTGAAGAGGGGGGTCGCGCCGGCTGAAGGTGAGTGCGAAAACGCCCAATGTAAAATCAAGTTGGAAAGTGTGCTGAAAGTGGATCGAAAGTGCATTCAGTTTGGTGTAGAGGTTAAGTGTGCGGACTCTTACCTGGGAGAACCAAGTTTGATTCCCCACTCCTCCACTTGCAGCTGCTGAAATGGCCTTGGGTTAGCCATAGCTATCGCAGGAGTTGTCCTCGAAAGGGCAGCTGCTGTGAGAGCCCTTTCAGCTCTACCCACCTCACAGGGTGTCTGTTGTGGGGGGAGAAGACATAGGAGATTGTAAGCCGCTCTGAGTCTCTGATTCAGGGAGAAGGGCGGGGTATAAATCTGCAATTCTTCTTCTTCATTATTTAGGCTGGGTACAGATGGGCAGCTTCCTGAACACTAGAGGTGTCCCAAAACTGTGCTACCCCAAGCTGGAACAGTCAAATCCCAAAAAGATGCTCCTGCGTGATGCACCCATATATCACACAGGGGGGCTCTTTGGTGCATTCACATGGTGGTTATGTGCCATCCCCTTAGTGCAGTGTGGGTTTCTTTTTTCCCTTACACTTTTAGTAGCCATGTGCTCGTGCACTCGTGTGCAGATCTGCTCTGGGCAGTTCTTTTTTTAAAAAGAAAACCGGTGCTCCTGCGCTTCCACATTCAGACGCCCAGAAAGACGGATGGAGTGTGGCAGAAGACTTTGCTACAAATTCCCATGTGGTAGTTATTTGATCAGTCTTAGAGACTTCAGAGGACAGGGTGGGTGTGTGAGAGAAGGACCAGCGGCAGCTGTGCCTGTCTGACCTTGCTTTTTTAATCCGCCTAGGGGCCGTGCCTAGATTGGCTCAGATTTGCTGTCTGAATTCAGCCTTCGTGTGTGTGTGTGTGTGTGTGTGTTCACAGCTCTAAGCCAGAAATGACATCATGATGACGTGGGATGTTGTTAACAATGAGTCTTTGGGGGCCTGTTTCTACCTGTTGTTGTTACAACCACTGAGACTGACAAGGCCTGCGATTCCACGTTTCAGCAAGACGCATAAGCAGGCATCAGTTCCTTCTCTTCATCCCTATCTACTCAGTTGAAATATCCCAACTGTTGCACTTAACGCAAAGTCGTACTACACAGAAATCACTGAGCTTAGTCTAAGGAACTCTGCCTAGGACTGTATTGTTAGTAAATCAGATATTCCCACCTCTCTTTGTCTCTCTCTCCCCCCTCCCCCACTCAGTCTCTCTCTCTCCCCAGGAAGTGCAATATTTTTAAAAGCATGAAGTCATCTCATGGTCTCCGACACAATATTTAAAAATTAATTTATGCAGCAGAATAATATACCACTGCTACTGAAATGTGGGTTGAGGTTGCAAAAGTTCACAAAGAAGTACTTCATTTTCTTTTCTCCTTACTCCTCATTTATTCTGAGCCAGGGCTGCTGCAGGGTTGCCAGGTCTCCCTGGCAACGCAGAGCTGCCAGCTTCAGCTTGGGAACTTCCTGGATATTTGGGGGTGGAGCCTGGAAGGACAGGGACTGATGTTCCCTCTAAGCCAGGGGGGTTAAACATATGACCTGGGGGACAAATCAGGCCCCCAGAGGGCTCCTATCAGGCCCGCCAGCAACTGGCTGTCATTTGTTTCTTTCTCCCTCTCTCTTGCTTCCTTCTGGATCACAGCTTGCTTTACCAGGCTTGCTCAATTGCATAGGAGTTACAGAGCAAAACCTCTATTTTCTCCATTGGCTGAGATTCATCTCTTGGGGAGGAAGGGGGGAAGGGAGAACTTGCTTTGCCAGGCTCTCTTAATCACGCAGGAGCTACAGAGCAAGAAAGGTTGCATTGCCAGGCTCTCTCAGTTACACAGCAGAGCTACTGAGTCAAGCCTCTCTTCCTTCTGTTGGCTGAGGCTCCTCCCCCTCCTGGTCCCCTGAGGAAGGAAGGAAAGAACCAGAGCTTCCTTTGTCCAGTTCCCTGGATCCCATGGGAGAGATACAAAAGAAGCACCTTTAAGACCAAGTGCTAATGTTTTAAGCATGTTTTAAGGGTTTTTTTTAAAAAAAATAATTGTATTGTTTGTCTGTGTCCTTTGTAAAGTTTATATCTCTTTACATTTTACAGCACACAAGGCCTGGCCTGACAAGCTCTCATTTATGTCAGATCTGGCCCTCGACAAATGAGTTCAACATTCCTTCTCTAAGCTGTGGAGTGCTGTGAGCAAAAATTCAACTTCATGGGCCAAAAGAGCTAATAGCATTAAGGTTGTGACAGAGTCTACATTTGACTAGTGCGTAAATTAGCTTTTTAGAAGATTATTACCATAGCCTTGTCAAAATTTCAGAACAAATTCTTTAAGCTGTTGTTTAAGAATGATTTAAATATTACAAGTGAAAACAGAAACAAGTCAAATTTCATTACAGAAATTTCTAATGGTTAAATTTGGTTACTGTTATCATTCATGCTTTTAATATATTATAAATTACTGCTGCTACTTTAGACCCTTACTAGGGAGTAAGTACCTCTGAACTCAATGGGATTTACTTCTAGGCATATATATGTTTAGAACTTCATTATGATAAAGTAAGAAACAAACCTCATTGCAAATCTTTGGCAATTTGTCAGAGTTCCAGTGGTTGCACATGAACTAAAATATTCCCAGTGGTGACTCAGCAGCTATTTGCACTGACTCAGCTGGTCTACAGCAATTTGCTAGTTCCTGATCCTCAAGCTGTCACCTGCAGGCAGCTTCCAGGGCAAGTGGTGCACCAGAACCACATCCCAAGCGTGGTGGTCGGTAATCTGTAGTGTGTACTCTCCACTGTGCCCACCCTCCTGAACTGGCCGCTCCACAGCAGTGTTAGAAACCCTACACATATCCTGTCCCTGGACAGAGATCCTACACCTCTCAACAGGGCTGGCCCTAGAGCTTGCAGCACTCCAGGCAGATTCACTGTCCCCTTTTCCACAGTGCTACTCTGTGGCACCACGCCTCTACTGTCCACATGGTGAAGTAAGGCAGGGAGGGCACCCGGGAATGGAGGTGAAGGTGCGCAAGTCATCTAGCTGGCCTCCTGTAATCCAATCAGAAGGGAGGTGGAGCAAAGCCAGCAGCTGTGCAGTAGCTGGCTGGCTTCGCTTCACCTCCCTTTCGATTGGGAGGGAGGTGAAGCAAAGCTACTGGTCGCTGTGCAACCTGGGTATCTGCCTAGGGCACCAGGAGGGGGAAGTGCCCAATTTGGTCCCCTAAGGCAACCCTTGACCAGCCCAATTTGGTCCCCAATTTGGGCGCCCTAGGTCAGCCCAGCCTCTCAAGGGCTTTGGCCAACTTGCAGCAGTGTCCTTTCTCTCTCCTTCCAACCAGAATCTAAAATGTTGTGCTCCAGTCCAACAGATGTTCTTTGTATGAATTTGGGTCCCCAATTTAAAAATGTACATTCTTCACCTTCTACTATTGTTTCCAATTAAAAAATCCTGGTGGCTTTAGGGCTCTTAGAAGTGCAAATAAATAAATAAAAGGAGGATGGTTGTCAGCTCCAATCTTGGATGGGTTCCTGAGCAACCCACTTCCTGGAGTAAAAATTTGTGTGGCTGAAACATTTTAAAAACAAAATATGTCTCTCCCTCTCTCCCTTTCCCCTTCCTCGCAGGTTGCCAATTTCTCTCCCCTTCCCTCTCCATTTGTCTCCATTCCTCACCCTCTGCTCCTCCTTCCCCCCCAAACTAGAAGTTATGCTGGGGGTGGCATAGGCCAAGGCTCTTGTGCTTTGGTTGCTAGGCAACCCCTCTATGCCAACAATGCTCTTGTGATATTTCACAAGCTCTTGGTCTGTGTTCTTCAGTTTGGGGAGGTTTTAAACCTCCACTTTTTAAAGGTTTGAATATTTTTCTGCAAACCTGGGGATTCCTCCAGACTTTCTCACACACACACTGGTATCTGTATTTTTTAATCGACACTCTAGGGCCATGTTAAATACAAAGGTATACATGGTGCACATAAGTGAGTTTTTAAAATTGCTTTTTATTTAATGTTTGAAAACTCAGAGAGAAAGGCAGAAAAAACTTTCCTCAGTTCTCCAGATTATTTTATCGTTTGTCTCCTTTGTTCCCTTGGTATGTACCTTCTCTGATTAATAATGGAGTCATCTGATACCAGAAAATAAATCTGTCAGCGTTTTTGTCCCATTCCCTTTCCAGCAGGATGCACTGGGACTTATTAAATGCACAACACATCAGTCACACTAAAACCACATTCCCTTCGTTAGCTCAATTGTGAGGCATGCTGCGGCCCTCTGCTCTCAGCACAGGACGTTCTCCCAGCCGGAGGGAAAAGGCAGTTCCAAACAAGCTGGATGCTACGGTGTCCTTCCTGAGGTGAAGCATTAGTAAGCATGTGAGTGCTTCCCTCACTGGCTGCTCATTCACATCAGGAAGCTGTAGAGGGCTCCACGACCTATCGAATAAACATCTTGCACAGAAAGATATTGATTCTCAGTTTGGCCAAGTCCACAGAGTCCCATACAATTCTCTCCATGAAAAAAGAGAAATCCAAATAGGATCCAAACAGAATGTCCAGGTTTTGTTTAGGCTGAGCTGAGATTAAAAGGGCAACATTTCTGGCTTTTTTGAAGCTAGGTGAAAGGAATGTTCCCCTTTTTTCAGCAAGAGGGGAAACAGAAATATTTTGTGGAGAAGTGGAAATGTATTACACTTATCAAATTTAAATTTTATTTTCCATGTGAATCTGTTGGCCCCAATCCAACCAAGTCTGTAGGTAGTGTGATAAATGGAAAGGGAATCCTAATAGTCAACTTTTGGTGGGGATAGGAGAAAATGGGAGAGGCGAAATCTAACTTTTACTTAGAATCAGAGGTGGAAGGGATCTTCAGGGTCATCTAGTCCAACCCCCTGCACAATGCAGGAAATTCAACAATACCTCCCTACCCCCAACCCCTCAAATGACACTTGTTCTGCACCCAGAATATAGCAAAAAAAAAAAAAAATCTCCAGAATCCCTGGCCAAACCGGTCTGGAGAAAAATTGCTTCCTGTAGCCAAAGGAGCAAAGAACGTTTCCCTGGCTGTATATGAAAGGGCCACGAGAACTAACCACTGATGCATCTCTTCCTGCCCTCAAGTTCACAGAATCAGCATTGCTGTCAGATGGCCATCTAGCCTCTGTTTAAAAAACTCCAAAGAAGGAAAGCCCACCACCTTCTAAGGAAGCCTGTTCCACAGAGGAAATGTCAGGATCCCTAGCAAAACTGGCCTAGAGAAAAATTGCTGCAGTGGTGATTCAATCAATTTATTCACCCAGTGACCAGTACAAGTCAAAAGCAAAAACTATTGAATAAAATAGCATTCTCTGGGTGTGTAAGAAAGAGCCATAAGAACTAAACACTGGTGCAACCTTTCCTGCCCTCCTTCTCATGATCTGCCTAAGTTCACAGAATCAGCATTGCTGTCAGATGGCCATCTAGCCTCTGTTTAAAAACCTCCAAAGAAGGAGAGCCCACCACCTCTTAAGGAAGCCTGTTCCACTGAGAAACCATTCTGTCAGGAAGTTCTTCCTAAGGTTTAGTTGAAAACTCTTCTGATTTAATTTCAACCCATTGGTTCTTGTCTGACCATCTGGGGCCAGAAAAACTCCACTTCCACTCGTAAACATCAGAATATAGGAGTGCTGCAATGTGTCTTTGTCATCTGGAAGTGAGGTAGGCGTGTCTGGGACGTCAGGTGGCAATGCTCTGGTTTTTGGGCAAAACTCTGTGGTAGAGTTAGCTACAAATTGTGGTTGTAGACGTGTAGGCACATTGTGGTTATTTCCAGCTTCTCTGAGGTTATGAGGGGGCAATTCAGGGGCGATAGAGGAGCACCTGAAAGTGAGAAGCCCCTGCCGAGACCATTGGGTCCGGCAACCCTGTCATAAAACAAGAAATTAAGTATCCCAGGAAAAAAACAGATTCTCCCAGGAATGTTTCTCTCCTCTGCTTCACATGATCACTGTCAAAATGATCTAGGGACCAGGGCATGCTGAAGAAATGTAAACTGTATGAACATGAGAGAAGGCCGCTTAGAGCAGAGCAGTTCAACAGCCTATTTTGCATACGGCCAAGAAACAATGCATAGATGCTAAAGCCTTCCCTGATGTTGTCTCCTAGGAACATTGATGGACGTTTCTTCCATTGACTCCTAGCAACATTGATGGACCTTTCTTCCACTGACATGAATCTGCCAAAATCTCCTTTTAAAGCCATCTTTGCTAGTGGCCATCAGTACATGTACTGTAGCAAATTCCTTAATTTAATTACTCTCTGGGTGAAGAAGTGCTATGCATGATCAGAATTTATTGCTACAGATTAGAAAAAACTGAAGGAACTCTTCCTGTTTCTAGAGTTAACTAGATTTATTCTCTCTCTGTCTTTCATTTCAGACCCTCTTAGTTTCACATGTACTTGGCTGAACTCCTGACAAGTATTTTACCATTGTTGAATCAGATACAGTCACTGTATCTTTAAATGTAAAACTGAACATGCCCTGACAGTATAGTTGGGGCATGTTTTGCTGAAGTCTGCAATAAGGAAAGACTGCTGTTAGATATAGGCCTGTATTCAGCCACACAGTTTTGTAAAGGGCATATATGTTCCTAGGAGTCAATGGGACCCTAGGAACAGCATTGGGGGCAAAATGAGAGAGTCTTCAGTGGAAATGGGGTATTGGCAGAAATCAGCACCCTCTTTTCTTGAGCTCTTTGGAATGTGTGATTGAGCTCTTTGGAATGTATAATTGCAGAGCGGCCATTTTATTTCAATGTTCTCCTTCTCACATTATGCTTTTTTAAAAACTGCAAGCCGATGATTAGTTAACTTGCAACAGAAAAGTGCATCCAAGCAAATATAATATGGAAAGAACAAAGAGGTAAAGTGAAAGAGGAAACAAATCCAATGTTTACAAGAGGAGAAAAGGCAAATATTCCAGCGGCACAAATATCCGAGCCTAAATGGCCAATATCAACGGTCAGTTTAGTTTATTTCTTCCTCCTTTTGCTCCTCTCCATCACCCTAAATATTCTCCTGCCACATTCCCTCCTGGCAAACTCAAAATATTGGCAAGCAAACAAGCTTCTCAAGGTCACGTTGTGCCCATAAACACTCATTAGTGGAAGGGATTTCACAGCCAGGACTCAAATACACAGTCATTTCTGACAGCATTTACAACGCTGTTTGCCCTGTTAGTATGCCATCAGTATTAATTACACCTGTCAGGAGTATTTACTTGACCAAACACCACAGCAATTATTAGCAGTGGTAATAACTATTGTGTTAGTGGGAAACTCATATATGTGATTACTGATATAGGGATATCACTACAAGTAGGCATTTCCATAGCCATCAGAACTTAATTACCACCACTATTAAGCAACAGTGTCTTTAATTTCTGTACCTGAACATGCCTTGTACCTATTATGTATACTCATTTTATTATGTGCATCTTTTAAATGTATTGAATAAATATTTATTTTTTATAGAAGACTGCCGATTTATACCCCATCCTTATTTATTTATTTTTAGAAATGTACCTGAAAATGGGCACATTCCATTAGTTCTTACACCTGCAGTGAATGTCATGGAAAAGGAAGGCAGCATGGAATAGCCCATACCGGGGTGGAATTCTAGCAGGAACTTCTTTGCATATTAAGCTATACACCCCTGATGTAGCCAATCCTCCAAGAGCTTACAAGGCTCTTTTTTTGTAAGCTCCAGGAGGATTGGCTACATCAGGGGTGTGTGGTCTAATATGCAAAGGAGCTCCTGCTAGAATTCCACCCCTGGCCCATACTCATCAGAACTCAGAAACAAAGGAGGGTCAGCACTTAGAAGGGACACCATCAAAGAAGATTCTCCTGAGGAAACCAATGGAAAACCACCTCTGCTTCTCGCTTGCCTTTAAAGCCCTTGCCGGAGTCACATAAGTCAGCTGTGACTTAGCAGCACTTTACACACATAGTGAATGTCATAACTCAAACATCAGCTCAAGAGGTGTGCTCTGGAACTACTCGTTGAAGGGAGATCTTTGCTGGGTCTTACTTGGTTTTGTGTACTGGGGTGTGTGCGGAGATGTTCATAACGGCTGAAAGCCATGATGGGCATGCACCCCTCACAGATTCCCAGAAATATGTCTCCACTTGCATTTTCCAAGACTTGGCAACTTTTCCTTTCAGAAGATCTCATCATGGTCTAGAATTCTTCATATTCAACTTCAGTATGATATCCAGAAAGGACAGTAGATTGCTCAAGAGATCATTTCTTATTATCTCATATATATCAGAGCATATGGCTCATGACCAAAGTAGTGTTGCTTGAAGCTGCCTTTCACTAACCATGTGAAATTTGCTTCATCAACCTGTCTGCAGGAATACTTTAAGGTAAAAGTCACCTGTGCAAGCACTAGTAGTTAACGACTCTGTGGTGATGCTGCTTCACAACGTTTTCATGGCAGACTTCTTACGGGGTGGTTTGCCATTGCCTTCCCAAGTCATCTACACTTTACCCCCAGCAAGCTGGGTACTCATTTTACCAACCTCAGAAGGATGGAAGGCTGAGTCAACTTTGAGCTGGCTACTTGAACCCAGCTTTTGCCGGGATCGAACTCAGGTCATGAGCAGAGGCTTAGGGCTGCAGTACTGCAGCTTTACCACTCTGTGCCACTGAGGAATACTTTAGGGTTTATTAAATTAATGATCTTCACTGGAGTATCATCTACGGTCCTTGGTCCTGACTGGCTCTCCGAATACTCTGCCCTTAGTCTACATGACTTCCCCGTTTCCTGGCTCTCTGTCCTGTGTAGAGCACTCAACCTTGTTAGCAATAATCACTAACTGTCTTCTCATCACATTTTGCCAGCAGTGGATGGCCATGTACAAACATTCAGGGGGAGCCAAACAGTTTGTCCTTTGGTAATCATTCCGGAGGGATAGCTGTATTAGAGCCAAACAACATGTTACGTTTTTTGATTAGTTTGGTTGAGGTTCCTGGGCTCAACTCACTTTCCCCACAGTATTCTGCATATGTGCAAATGGGGGGGGGGGGGGTGGAAATACTGCTCTTTGCAGTTGTTTCAATTTGAGAAAACGGCCCAGGAAGAAGGCACCATTGTATCAAGCCCAGTTGGGCTCCTTGGGACTTAAAAATGCCTTTCTCCTTGGCTGTTTGTGACTGCAAGGAAAGTGAGTTGAACCCACCTTCTCAAGCTGAGAGCCAGTTTGTTGTAGTGGTTAAGTGTGCGGACTCTTATCTGGGAGAACCAGGTTTGATTCCCCACTCCTCCACTTGCACCTGCTGGAATGACCTTGGGTCAGCCATAGCTTTCATAGGAGTTGTCCTTGAAAGGGCAGCAGCTATCTCTCAGCCCCACCTACCTCACAGGGTGTCTGTTGTGGGTGCGGGGAGGGAAGGTAAAGGAGATTGTGACCATTCTGAGACTCTAAGATTCAGAGTATAGGGTGGAATATAAATCCAATATCATTATCATTATCATCTTCTTCTTCTTCTTCTTTCTTCTTCTTCAGTAAAATATAACTTTTAGTTTGGCTCTCAGTCTACTGCAGCAAAGTAAACCAGTGGCACCTTAAAGACTAGCCAAGTTTATTCCAGCATAAGCATTCAAATCTCACTCCATCAGATATATGTGGTGTGGGAAAACTTTAAGCCTATATTTTCATAACCAAAGAAAAATGAAAAAGAGGGTTCCCCCTGGGCCATTCAAAAAGGTCTATGCTGGAGGTTACAGGACCTACCTAGACAAAAGCCATGAGGGAGAGGAGCTGTAGTAAGGAGGAGAATGGGATGAGACTGGGAAACAAAGCTGGCTGGATTCACCTATAAACTGGTCACAGTTTTGAGGAAGTGGTATATATGTGCCAGTTCTGGTTATGAAAACATTCCAGCTCACTCATGGATGCCAGAATGAAGAGGAAGAAGAGAAGAGAGATTAGATTTATATCCCACCCTTCACTCAGAAACTCAGAGCAGCTTACGATCTCTTTCCCATTGTCTCCCCACAACAGACACTCTGTGAGGTAGATAGGGTGAGAGAGTTCCGAGAGAAATGTGACTGACCCAAGTTCACCTGGCAGCTGCAAGTGGAGGAGTAGGGAATCAAACCCGGTTCTCCAGATTAGAGTCTGCGCACTTAACCACTACACCAAGCAGGCTAAAAAGTTGGATAAACGTTGGGGTAAAGTCTCTAGAGATCGGGATACATCCATCATCAACCAAAAGGGAGACTCCACCCAAGTAATCAGAAGAAGATTGAAATTGGGGAGGGCAGCCATAAAGGAGCTAGAAAAGATCCTAAGGATATGTCACTGCTGACCAAGAGCAAGTTAAATTCATGCCACAATGTTCCCCATTACCATGTATGGGTATGAAAGTTGGACAATGAAGAAAGTTAACAGGAAGAAAGTAGGTTCCTTTGAAATGTAGTGTTGGAGCAGGGGTCCCCAACCACTGGGCCATGGACCGGTACCGGGCCGTGACCTGCTAGCAACCGAGCCGCAGAGTGAGGCAGAGCAACCCTGGACTAAAGGGGAGGCACAGCCCTTGCAGGGAAGGCAACCTCAGAGTGACGCCACACTGCCTCTTTCATCCACCCAGGTCCTGGGCCGGCAGAAGGGGCAGCACTGCTGTGACCTTAGCCTACCCCTCATTTATAGACCTCCACCGTTCAGCTGAGAGCCAGTTTGGTGTAGTGGTTAAGTGTGTGGACTCTTATCTGGGAGAACCGGGTTTGGTTTCCCACTCCTCCACTTGCACCCGCTGGAATGGCCTTGGGTCAGCCATAGCTCTTGTAGGAGTTGTCCTTGAAAAGGCAGTTGCTGTGAGAGTCCTCTCAGCCCCACCCACCTCACAGGGTGTCTATTGTGGGGAAGAAGATAAAGGAGAATGTGAGCCACTCTGAGATTTGGAGTGGAGGGCGGGATATAAATCCAATATCATCATCTTCTTTAAATGGGAGGGGGAGGCAGAAACAGCCCCAGTCTCCTCCCCATTTAAAGACCCCCATGGGGGGCAGGGATGAGGGAGCCTGGGGTGGCAAAAACCCCCGGTGCTGCTCCCCCCAATAGTCTGTGGAAAAATTGTCTTCCATGAAACCGGTCCCTGTGTTGGAGGATAGTTTTGCAGATACTGTGAACCACCAAAAAAACAATTCAGTGGGATTAGATCAAATCAAGCCTGAACTCTCCCTAGAAGTTAAAATGACTCAGCTGAGGCTATCATACTTTGGAAGACTGAACATTAAATGGGTGGTTGACTCAATCAAGGAAGCCATGGCCCTCCATCTGCAAGACCTGAGAATGACCGTGATAGGATGTTTTGGAGAACATTTGTTTATGGAGTCATCATACATCAGAAACTACTTGATGGTACACATATCCTTCTGTTTAGCCATACTCTCTTTTGTTACAGCTTGTCTTTTTCAGAAGGAAGGGAAGGAAGGGAAGGAAGGGAGGAAGGGAGGAAGGGAGGAAGAAAGAAAGAAAGAAAGAAAGAAAGAAAGAAAGAAAGAAAGAAAGAAAGAAAGAAAGAAAGAAAGAAAGAAAGAAAGAAAGAAAGAAAGAAAGAAAGAAAGAAAGCCAATTGAGTGTTATCCTTTAACTGGAACTCAGTGAATCAAAAAGTTTCTTCATTAAAATTAGACTATGGAAAACTAGCTAATATACATTCTACCAGGTGCTCCACTACAGTGTCAGCATATTTGCCTGTTGGGGGAAAACAACTTTTATGCAGTACTTTCTTAAATGCGAACAGTGCTACAGATATATTATTTTATCTCAACAACCTCATAAGTTGTGAACATGGCTTTTCAAGGGGAATATAAACCCACCCAAGACAGGAGAGGTCTGACTTGTCTCAGGTCTGACTTTCTACTAACCCAGAGAACCTGTGTCTTGTCAGGATTAAAAGTTTCAGCTTATTCACCCTCATTCAGCCCATTACTGATTCCAAGCACAGGTTCAGAATATTAATAGCATCTTTGAAATTATGTGGAAAAGGAAGGTAGAGCTGGGTTTCATCCGCATATTGATGACACTGCAGCCCAAGCCTCCTGGTGATGTCTTCCAGTGGCTTTACATCAATATTAAATAGCATGGGGGATAAGATTGAATCCTGTGGAACTCTATAGGTCAATGTCCATTGGGCAGAGCAAGTTTATGAAGAGGTTGTAAGGATAATATCATATACCAGGAGCAACTCAGCCCAAATGCTGAGTTTACCATCAGTTCACTAGGGAGTCTGATCTCTTGTCCTTTTCTCTACCTAGTTATAATTTTAACATACAAGGTTGTTTTAAGGATTATTGAGACAGGTAGGCAAACTGCCTTGAACACTCTCTGGTGCTATATAAATGTCAATTCTTGTTATTGTTGTTGCTGTAGTTCATTAAGCATTGCATGATCTCATAATAAAATATGAGCCTTTCAGACTGGAATGGATGGGGGAAAGAGGGAGAGAGCTAGAGATCTGGGGGGCTGCATAAGAACATATCCTGTTTCAGTGTGTCTGGACCCAATCCCCATGGAATGTGAGCCATAATATACAGATGCAAGTATCATTCACATATATGACACCCAGGGCTTTTTTTTGTAGCAGGAACTCCACACACCCCTGTTGTAGCCAATCCTCTAAGAGCTTACAGGGTTTTAGTGCAGGGCCTACTTTAAGCTCCAGGAGGATTGGCTACATCAGGGTTGTGTAACCTAATATACAAAGGAGTTCCTGCTAAAAAAAAAAAATCCTGATGACACCTATCTGCCATGCCAACCATCTTGCCAAACAGGAAGCTGAGCTACCAGCTCTTCCTGTATGTATGATATAAACCTCAAATGGGAGTGGATCAACTGAAAGGTTACATAAGAACATAAGAGAAGCCATGTTGGATCAGGCCAATGGCCCATCCAGTCCAACACTCTGTTTCACACAGTGGCCAAAAAATAAAGTTATACACACACACACACACACACACACACACATATATATATATATATATATACACACACTGTGGCTAATAGCCACTGATGGGCCTCTGCTCCATATTTTTATCTAACCCCCTCTCGAAGGCGGCCATGCTTGTGGCTGCCACCACCTCCTGCGGCAGTGAATTCCACATGTTAATCACCCTTTGGGTGAAGAAGTACTTCCTTTTATCTGTTTTAACCTGACTGCTCAGCAATTTCATCGAATGCCCATGAGTTCTTGTATTGTGAGAAAGGGAGAAAAGTACTTCTTTCTCTGCTTTCTCCATCCCATGCATTATCTTGTAAACCTCTATCATGTCACCCCGCAGTCAACGTTTCTCCAAGTTAAACAGCCCCAAGCGTTTTAGCCTTTCTTCATAGGGACAATGTTCCAACCCTTTAATCATTCTAGTTGCCCTTTTCTGGACTTTTTCCAATGCTATAATATCCTTTTCGAGGTGCAGTGACCAGAATTGCACACAGAATTGCAAATGAGACCGCACCATCAATTTATACAGGGGCATTATGATACTGGCTGATTTGTTTTCAATTCCCTTCCTAATAATTCCCAGCATGGCGTTGGCCTTTTTTATTGCAATCGCACACTGTCTTGACATTTTCAGTGAGTTATCTACCACGACCCCAAGATCTCTCTCTTGGTCAGTCTCTGCCAGTTCACACCCCGTCAACTTGTATTTGTAGCTGGGATTATTGGCCCCAATGTGCATTACTTTGCACTTGGCCACATTGAACCCCATCTGCCACATTGACGCCCATTCACCCAGCCTCAAAAGATCCCTTTGGAGTTCCTCACAATCCTCTCTGGTTCTCACCACCCTGAACAATTTAGTGTCATCTGCAAACTTGGCCACTTCACTGCTCACTCCCAACTCCAAATCATTTATGAACAAGTTAAAGAGCATTTGACCCAGTACCGAGCCCTGCAGCACCCCACTGCTTACCCTCCTCCACTGCGAAGACTGTTCCTATTAATTAGCTCTCTGCTTCCTATTAATTAGCCAGTTTTTGATCCACAAGAGCACCTGTTCTTTTATTCCATGACTCTCAAGCTTTCTAAGGAGCCTTTGATGAGCAACTTTATCAAAAGCTTTCTGGAAGTCAAGGTAAACAACATCTATTAGGTCTCCTTTGTCCACATGTTTGTTCACCCCCTCAAAGAAATGCAACAGGTTAGTGAGGCAAGATCTTCCCTTACAGAACCCATGCTGAGTCTTCCTCAATAACCCGTGTTCATCAATGTGCCTACTCATTCTGTCCTTGATAATGGTTTCTACCAACTTTCCTAGTATTGAAGTCAGACTGACTGGCCTGTAATTTCCCAGATCTCCTCTGGAACCCTTTTTAAAGATGGGGGTAACATTTGCTACCTTCCAGTCCTCAGGAACGGAGGCAGATTTCAATGAAAGATTACATATTTTTGTCAGAAGATGCACAAGTTCAACTTTGAGTTCTTTTAGAACTCTTGGATGTATGCCATCTGGACCTGGTGACTTATTAGTTTGTAATTCATCTACCAGGTCTGGATGGCATACATCCAAGAGTTCTGAAAGAACTCAAAGTTGAACTTGTGGATCTCCTGACAAAAATATGTAATCTTTCATTGAAATCTGCCTCCGTTCCTGAGGACTGGAAGGTAGCAAATGTCACCCCCATCTGTGTGTAACCACACAGTTCCCTTTGCCACATGACGACTAAGTTCTCAGGATAGGGTTGCCAATCCCCAGGTGGGGGCAGGGGATCTCCCACTTTGGAGGCCCTCCCCCTGCTTCAGGGTCATCAGAAAGGAGAGGGAGGGAGGGAAATGTCTGCTTGGCACTCCATTTTTCCCTAAGGAGACTGATTCCCATAGGGTACAATGGAGAACTGATCCACGGGTTCGAGGGGGGGGCTATTTTTTGAGTTAGAGGCAGTTAGAGGCCAAATTTTCAGCATACCATCCAATGCTTCTCCTCAAAAGGCCCTCCAAGATTCAAAACAACTGGAGCATAGGGTCCAATTCTATGAGCCCCCAAAGAAGATGCCCCTATCCTTCATTATTTCCAATGGAAGGAAGGCATTGAAAAGGTGTGTGGTCCCTTTAAATGTGATGGCCAGAACTCCCTTTGGAGTTCAGTTATGCTTGTTATAACCTTGCTCCTGGCTCTATCTCCAGTGCCTCCTGGCTCCACCCCCAAAGTCTCCTGACTCCACCCCCAAAGGCCACAGATATTTCTTGAATTGGACTTGGCAGGCAACCCTATCTCAGGAGCATCCATAGACAATGATCATTAGCAGGGCTTTTTTTTTGTAGAAAAAGTCCAGCAGGAACTTATTTGTATATTAGGCCACACCCTCTGACACCAAGCCAGCTGGAACTGCATTCCTGTACATTCTTGCTCAAAAAAGGCCCTGATTATTAGGAAATAGGCAACAACTGCAAGACACTTCCTACGAATTCCATTTCCAGTTGTACCATTTCAACACCTTGCAGGGTGTTTAGTGCTCTCCTTTTGGCTGATTCTCTGTGGCTTATTTGCCATGTGCTTCCTGAGCTACTGAAAGCCTCTGACCATGCTAGGCACTTCCTCTTCTCATAACTCATCACCTTTTGCATGCCCTGGCTTCCTGAACATTCAGCCACACTTTACACAAATGCCACACCTAGTCTCAATTCCCCTCTGGGCTAAACAGGTCAACACAGAGAAAGAGTCACTAGTGCTCTGGGAAAGTGCCAGGTTCAAATTCCATGTCAGCCATGCACTGAGGGCCAACTAAGCATCACATTTTTTTTTAAAGGGTGCAGATTCCCTGGATGTAACTCGTGTTCCCCACAGCAGCTGTGCGTCGCATATGATGTCACTCAGAACTGACATCATTCCACCAGGCACGTTGTGCAGGGGACACTCTACTATTTGGGTAAGAAACTCTGGTACCATAGAGTTTTTACCCAAATGCTAGAGCATCCCCTGCACGATGTGCCTGGTGCAATGTCACTTCCAGGTGTCATCATGCTGGGCACATTGGGTGCTGATGGAGCTCATTGAGGATGTGGATCCCTCCACCCCCAGCAGGAGACTGGGGACACTAGAGAGTCTGCAGAAGAGGCTAACTGGAAGAAGCTTGTTTTTGAGACCATGAAAACCATCCTAAATGCTTCAGAGTTACGACAGGATGTACACTGATCATGAGAAAACTGAAGCAGTTCTACTAACGCAATCTAGATCTCTGAAATTCACAAGAATGGTCATGTGAAATTTGCTCTTTTGCTCAGACGTTCTCAGTGTGAAATGTCTCAACTTTAATCCACAGAAGCAGAAGTGGGAAAGAGTCTACCGACAAACAGAGAAATGGATGTTATATACACAATTAAATTTGGTGGTGGAAAGTGTCATCAAGTTGCTGCGAACAACAACCCCGAAGGATTTTCAAAACAAGAGACCTTCAGAGGTGGTTTGCAATTGCCTGCTGCCCCTGCTTAGCAGCCCTGGACTTCCTTGGTGGTCTCCCATCCAACCAGGGCCAATCCCATTTAGTTCCCAAGATCTGATGAGATTAAGCTAGCTGAGGCCATCCAGGTCAGGGAGCTTAATCTTTAGCCTACCTATCACAAACATCTAAGGCCTACAGTTTCAGGAGGAGTAGAAATTGCAAAGGCTTGTTAAACAAAGGGAGCTTTTCTCCATCCGTCTCTTTCCATGACAGGAAAAGTTACACCTGTTCAGTTTCTGATAGGGTACAGCAACAAGCTTTTAAACATTTAGCAACTCTTTGAAAACCACACATCAAGAATGATCAAGGAATTATGAACATATATGAACATATGAAGCTGCCTTATACTGAATCAGACCTTTGGTCCATCAAAATCAGTATTGTCTTCTCAGACTGGCAGCGGCTCTCCAGGGTCTCAAGCTGAGGTTTTTCGCACCTATTTGCCTGGACCCTTTTTTGGAGCTGCCAGGGATTGAACCTGGGACCTTCTGCTTCCCAAGCAGATGCTCTACCACTGAGCCACCGCCCCCCCTCCCTTATTATTGAGGCCCTGATAGGAATACCATTCTCTATTAGGCTGGTGCACTTTAAGTTTACTGTTGTGGCACCCCAGATTTGGAGATACCTTCCCAGGGAGGCCAGCAAAAGCCCTGCCTTGCTACAGTTTTTGAAAGCAAATGAAAACCTTACGGGATAAAGCAAACATTTACAACACTTTTATACTTATAATTGGAAAGATTACTTACTGTTGTTTTTTAATTGATATTGCTTGTTTTTACTACGTTTTCACATCTTGATTTTTGTTAGCCTACTTGATTTGGCATGTAGAGAGAAAAGGTTGGATTGCAATTCTTAAAAATACTTAGATACCTATTTTTGACATATCTGAGTTTCGTCCCACCTTTTCATTGTACGTGGGTCTTTCACCTTCCATTTTATCTTCACAACATCCCAGAGTGGTAGGCTTGGTTGACAGAGAATGATTGCCCCAAGGCCACCCAATGAGCACAATGGGTAAATCAGGATTCGAACCTGAACCTGAACACACACAAATCTGCCTGCCTGAACCAGAACATTGGTTCATTAAGGTCAGTATTGTGTACTCAGACTTGTAGCGGCTCTCCAGGGTTTTAGGCGAAGGTCTTTCACATCACCTACTGCCTGGTCCTTTTTATTGGAGATGACAGGGATTGAACCCGTGATTTTCTGCATGTCAAGCAGATGCTTTACCACTGAGCCACAGCCCCCTCTCATGACCCCTGCTCACTTAGCCTGGCTCTAGTCCAGCATTCTAACCATTATCTCTCAAACTTGTCTCTCTTAGGGCTTTCTGGCTCCATTGTGCTGTATGGTTTTGATCCAATAGATTCACCTACTTTCCTTGAACCCTTAAGGACATTCAGCCAAGGATACAGCTCCACCACCACATACAAAACATCTTCTTTTGAGGCATATTCCTGTATCCCAAGCCTATGTTAGTTTTACAGTACTTTAACAATGCAGTCCTGAACTGAGTTAGACCCTCCTAAATCCATTGAAGTTAATGACCTTAGAGGGGAGTAACTCTGTTAAGGATTGACACTGAGTTTCTTAACTTTACTCAAAGAATCTTGATAATTGTAGCTTTGAGAATGCTGAGAATTCTCTTTAAGACACTGGTTAAGCATAATACTGGCAGGCAAGATGAAATTAAATATGACTATTTAAACCAAGTCCTCAGTCACTATATGTGCAATGTGATCGTTTCAGAGATGCATAGTTCAGCTGCGTGTTGTAGTGATGGGCTGATAGGATTGTGTGTTTAGCAATTTGAAACAAGATGAAGAGTATTTTTATACCCCTCTTTTCTCTACCTTAAGGAATCTCAAACCAGCTTACAATCACCATCTCTTTCTCTCCTCATGACAGTTACCTTGTGAGGCAGGTGGGGCTGAAAGAGCTCTGAGATAACTGTGACTGGTCCAAGGTTACCCTGCCCAACTGGCTTCATGTGCGGAGGAGTGGGAAATCAAACCCAGTTCTCCAGATTAGAGTCTGCCACTCTTAGCCACTACACCGACCCCAATGGCTCTTAACTGTTAGACTACGCTGATGTGCAACACTGCTTAGTTTGAACACATGAAGCTGCCTTCTACTCACTCAGGCCCTTAGTCTATCAAGGTGAGTGTTGTCAATTCTGACAAGTAGCATTTCTCCAGGTATCAGGGATAGTCTTTGCACATTGCCTACGACTAAGTAGTGATGCCAAGGATTGAACCTGGGACCTCCTGCGATACAAAGCAGATATTCTACTACTGAGTGACACTCCACCCCCAGTTCTTTTTGCTCATCAGCTCCATGTCTGAGGCCTCACCCCCCCCCAAAAAAAACACACACACAAACATCCAGAATCTCAGTTCCCTGAGGGAAGAGAGGGATTAGTGAAGTGGATTAAGTCTGTGGCGTTGACATACCCACATGCAGCACTCAACCATAATACTCTATTATGTGGGAGATATAAAAATGCTTCAGTCCAACCTAAAAGCCTGTTTGATTCAGCCAAATAAACTTACCAAAGTAGACCGGCTTTCCACACATAGGGCAATATGAAATCATTGTTCGTCTTCTCTCAGGCGCTGCTTAAAAGTCAGCACTGTTAGAATAAACAGCTTTCTGCTCACCGGGACTGACAGGAAAACCATGGCTGGGGCACAGTGTCAGTAATGCATCTTCTGCTTTTTGACTCAGGATGTTGTGGTTGTTTTCAAGAAAATGAGTACGCTGACGTAGAGGAGTGAATGGAGGACTTCCTGTTTATGAAGGTATTGCCACAAGTTCAAGTCCCAGTTTTGTGATTCCTCAGAACTCCTGACTAATTTTTTCTCTTCCGTCAGTCCCCCTTGGATACCCAGCCTCCTATTTCAGTGATGCCAGCCATTCCTACAGCTCCCTTAATAGATTCTTATTTATTTCCATTTATTCAGCATTATGACACATCCTGGCTCTCCCATTGGGTGTGCAAATGGAAAGGTGAGACCAAAGTTAAGGATGTCAGAGAAGAAGGAAGGACTGGCTACACTTACAGACTGTGCATTTTCTTCTCAGAGAACTGACAAATGAGACTACTGAGCACTGAAGTCAATGCATGGAAAGGGAGAATGTGAATGCTGGCCCAGTGCCCTGCTCTATGCAAGATTGGCGGAATGTGAGCATGCCATATGCAGGGCTTTTTTTGTAGCAGAAACTCCAATTGCCAGTGTCACACACAGTGTCACACACTATCACAACAGAAACTTCCAGGTGATGCTCTGGTATCTGGCCAGTTTTACCATAGAGTTTGTGCCTAAATTCCAGAGTGTTCACCAAGAGGTCACTGGCATGGTGACATCACTTCTGGTGTGGTGCTGGCAATGTGGCCTGGACCTCTTACTTTCTTATGATAACTCCCCCACCATCCCCTACGGGTTGCTAGGAGGAACCTGGAAACCCTACTTGCCATGATGGCCTTTTTTTGTGGTGTCACCCGTATATTTTATCAAAATTCCCAGTGTGTCCACAGACTCAAACAAGAATGGAGATCTATGACACCTGATTAAAAATATATGTTTATTACATTCAGACTTTGCATTTTTAGCATACACTTTAAAATATCTTAGGAATGTACCTGAAAAATATGGGTGAAAGGGCCTTGACACGCTTGTAGAAGAGAGCAGCATCCACTCACCTCAGCTTTCCTTCTCAAAATATGCCAAACTATGAAAAACAGGAAGCAATGGTCTGGCACAGCTCGTTTCTTGCTAACCAAAGAGTCCCACCTATACGGCATGTCGAGCTTTGAGCAGAGAGAAGCAAACTCAGATCCTCTGAGGGCCGCAGATCAAAGGAGAAGGTGACATTTTAGCAGGTAAATATTTTGCCAGAGAGCAACATTGAATATACATGGGCTGCCCCCAGCTCCTACCCTCCTGGGATGCTGGCTTGATGGATGTATGCAGCTGAGCAGAAAAGGCTAATAGCCTATTGCTTCAGAATTTATGGTTGCCTAGAAACCTTCCCTTTGTTGTTTCTCCTTCCTGGCAGTGCTTAGTTCTAGGACTCTCGAGCAGCTTACCTGATACACGGCTCAGGCGACAGGCTGGCAGCTGCTTAAGTGGCCTTGCTTTATTTTCGCAGCCCACAGTTCCAGTAGCTCTAGTTTCCTGTGCTGGTGGTGTGTGGTTACCCTGGGAAGTGGAATGCAAAGGAGCTGGTTCTTCCCAGCAGCAAACAGCACCCTTACCAACTAGGGCTGGAACTCAACTTTGCTCCCACCAGAGTCTCCAGGAAATGATGGTGCTGAATATTCACCATAAGTTCTTAAATACCTTCCCAATATTTAATCTCTCTGTGGTATTTGATCTTCATATTTGACAGTGTTTGGAGACCGTGGCTTGGGAGAAATGTACCATAAACATGTTTTGAATGAATAAATTAAAACAAACATTTGACAGGAGAAAGGTTAATTTGCAGATGAGGCCAAACTGGGAGGGGTTGCAAACACAGAACAAGACAGAATCATGATTCAGGATGACCTTGACAGGCTGGAAACAGATATAAATGTAAAGTTCTGCATTTAGATAGGGAAATCAAATTTGGATAAGAAAAATAGCTTTAGGATTAGGGGGGGGGTGGAGATTTGACTTGGTAGTAGCGCGTGTGAAATCATACCCTGAATGTGAGATCAGTAAATACTAGGCTTGCCAATCCCCAGGTCCCAGAGGGGATTCTCTTGCTTTCCCAGACTCCTTCCCACCCCCAGTCAGCTGGCCGGCGGGGAAAAAGCCCTGCCCCTACAGCCACCATGTGACTTTCCACCTCCAGAGGCTTCAGTCTCCGATTGGAAAGGCTTCCTCTTGGGATGGTGTGTCTGTGTTACTTTGAAGGTTGGCAGCAACTCATTAGTAGAGATGCCAATCCCTTGCTTCAGAGTCGCCAGAAATGGGGGCGGTGGGGGGGAGGGAAATGTCTGCTGGGCGCTTCATTATTCCTTATGTGGAGATCGATTCTCATAATGGGGAATTGATCTGGAGGTATCAGGAGCTTTGGGTGGGCTGTTTTTTGAGGTAGAGGCACCAAATTTTCAGTATAGCATCTAGTGCCTCTCCCCAAAATACCCCCCATGTTTTAAAACGATTGGACCAGGGGGTCCAATTCTATGAGCCCCAAAAGAAGATGCCCCTATCCTTCATTTTTTGCTATGGAAGGAAGGCATTTAAAAAGGTGTACTGTCCCTTTAAATGTGATGGCCAGAACTCCCTTGGAGTTTAATTATGCTTGTCACACCCTTGCTCCTGGCTCCGCCCCAATGTCTCCTGGCTCCACCCCAAAGTCCACAGATATTTCTTGAATTGGACTTGGAAACCCTAGTAAATACAGTAGCTAAAAGGCAAATGCTGTTTTGGGCTGCATCAACAGAAATATAAGGTGATACTAGCCGGCGGGAAATAGAGCACCCTGGAGTTTCCGGATAGATCTCGGGGAAAGGGGTGGACTGTGGGTGCCCGGGGAGCATCAGGAAAGCTCACTTGTCCCATCCGTGGCTCCCTGGGCGCTCTCCAGGTGCTTCTCGGTCTTCCAGACAGCCGGGAGGTGCCTCAGAGGCGCCCCAGCGAAAAGTGGTGCCTTTTTGAGCCAGGCGGATCTGCCTAGAGGATGGGGTGAGTACAGGACAGGGGCGGGCAGCAGATGTTGCCGTCTGAAGGGTTTTTTTGGGTTGATCTCAAAGGCATCTCTGAGTCAACCCAAAGTGCCGGTCTGTTAGCAGCCATAGTGTCCAGATCACACAAAATGACAATATCACTTTACTCTTCTCTAATTAGACCTCACTTGGAAAGCTGTGTTCAGTTTGCAGCACCACAGTTTAAAGAGCATGTTGCTAAGCTGGAACGTGTCCAGAGGAGGGCAACAAAGATGGTGACAAGTCTGGAAACCAAGTCCTATGAGGAAAAAGTTGAAGGAGCTAGGCATGCTTAGCTTGGAGGGGGACAATTGAGAGGTGATATGAAAGCCATCTTCAAGTAGCTGAAAGGCTGTCATATAGAGTATGGAGCAGAGTTGTTTTCTGTTGCCCCAAAAAGTTGAACCAGAACCAATGGATTAAAATTAAATAAAAAGACCTTTCATCTAAACATTCGGAAGAACTTCCTGATAGATAGAGCGATTC
This sequence comes from Heteronotia binoei, assembly GCF_032191835.1. Taxonomy (NCBI): domain Eukaryota; kingdom Metazoa; phylum Chordata; class Lepidosauria; order Squamata; family Gekkonidae; genus Heteronotia; species Heteronotia binoei. Next base: position 28,519,779 of record NC_083226.1, read on the forward strand.
CTCAGTGGAACAGGGGAGGTAGTGGCTGTCCTTTGGAGGTTTTCAAACAGAGGCTAGATGGCCATCTGACAGCAATGCTGACTCTAACTATGAATTTAGGCAGATTTTGACTTGGAGGGAAGGAAGAGATGAGACAGAAAGAAATGACAGCTCTCTGTTTATGGGGCTAGCATCAAAATATCACTTAATAGGGTTGCCAATCTCCATGGGGTAGCTGGAGATCTCCTTGAATTACAGCTGGTTCCCAGACAACATAAATCAGTTCCTCTAGAGAAAATGGCTGCTTTGGAAGGTGAACTGTATGGCATTATACCCTTCTGAGGTCCCTCCCCTGCCTAAATACCATACTTCCCAGAATCTACCACCACAATATCTAGGTATTTCTCACTCCAGAGCTGGCAATCCTAACTGTATCACATTGAAGAATATTTATGTCTTTCGAAGACTAGGGAGGACAATCCTAACCACGTTTATTCAGAACTCTGCTTATTCATTTTATTCATTGAGACATATCCCTAGGAGATTGTTAAGCCTAGGGCTGTTTAATCTTACAAGTGTTTATCTGGGAGTAAGTGCCACTGAATAAACTAGAGCTGCTGAATAAACACGGTTGGGATTGCACCAAAAGTGAAGGTTCTTGCTTGTAGATTGCGGAACACTCTTGTGAAAGAACCATATCCAGGGCTTTATTTTGTAGCATCCCTGATGTAGCCAGTCCTCCTGGAGCTTATAGTAGGCCCTGTAAGAAGAGGCCTGTAAGCTCTTGGTGGATTGGCTACATTGGGGTGTGTGGCCTAATATGCAAAGGAGTTCCTGCTACAAAAAAGCATATCTGGCATTCCAAGGAGGTCTCCCAGCAAAGTACTTGCCAGGATAGATCCTGCTTAGCTTCTGAGACCTGATGAAACTGAGTTTGCCTGGGCTACATAGCAGCATTTTTGAGGAGGAGGGGGACTGAATTTAGTACACCCCTCTTTCCTCTTTTTCTACCAAACAGATGATTGTCGTGCTTTGTAACTCATATGATCAGTCAACTGCATTTGAAAGCGTCAAGCTATTTTAACAAATTTACTTCATAATCACCATTTTAAGGTTCATTGCCAGATGAATCAAAGATTGTTTATCCTGGTCTCTAGCATTATTACCGCTCTTATAACAATTCTTTTTTTGGAAGACAGCAATACCCACATAATGAGTTGCTCTCCAAGGGCACAATAATTACCCAAACTTGACATGTTGGTAGCAAAATAGTGTAATTCCAAGCAGCCTTGTTCCTGCGGTGAAAGGCAGAAATTGTGCAGCAAAATAAATATTTACACATTTGAAAACTTCTTCCAAAAGCTAAGTGATGCCAATAATCTGTATCCATCTAACCAATTATATAGGCTTGGCTCAAGATATTTTGGAGTCTGAGGCAGAAAATCTAACTATGGGGTACAATCCACCAGGAAGGCTATACAAGACTTATTGAAATGATTGTAAAGAGAGGGGGGCATGGCTCAGTGGGAGAGTGTCTGTTTTGCATGCAGAAGGGCCCAAATTCAATCCCCAACTTCTCTATTTTAAAAAGGACTATTTAGTAAGTGTTGGGAAAGGCAAGGAGAGCTACTGCCAGTTAGATAATACTGACCTTGAAGAAAAGATACCCCGCTTTTCTCTACCCTAAGGAGTCTCAAAGTGGCTTACAATCACATTCCTTCCCTCTCTCCACAACAGGCACTTCTTGAGGTAGGTGGGGCTGAGAGAATTCTAAGAGAACTATGACTAGCCCAAGGTCACCCAACAGGCTTCATGTGGAGAGCTGAGGGATCAAACCCGGTTCTCTGGCTTCGAGTCTTCCACTTTTAACCACTATACCACACTGGCTGTCTTGAAATGAACTCAGTAGAAAGCAGCTTCGTAGGTTCATGTATACCCTTGCAAAAGAGCACTATTTCTTCTACAGCTGCTATTTCTTTTAGGGGGACTTACTCAGCAAACCTTCCTGGTGGATTTTTCTCCAATTAATTATCTCATTCCATTGCCTTACATCTGTCACCTAAGATATCTGCATCACCTTATCACTTTATGGATCCACTTAGGGCTCCCAAGGGCAGGATATATCCATGTCTCATTCAGGGATGGGCACAAACCAGCTCATGAAGTAAAGTTCATCATGAATTTTGGCCACCTCATGCTTTGCAAAGCAATATTCATGGAAGGGCAACCAACATGAACATTCCACAAACTTTGGTGCTGTTCATGACAGTTCATGGAAGTTCGTGAATGGATACATTTCCAGCTAGTCTCTGCTAAATTAAACACCAAAGCAATGGGAAAGGCAGAATTCTGAAGCCTTGGAAACATCAATAGGAGCCCTCCAAAGCTTAACAGGTACTGCTGTCTGCCAATAATAGTTCCTATTCTGCTGTATGGGATAAGAATGCTATATATACTCTCAGCTCAGATCTACCCCTCTGTCAGAGAGGCAGGGAACGTTAAAAGGAGATTAGCAGAGCACATTCATTGATTCCTTCCTGATTGTGAACTCCTCTCCCTGGCTGGGGCATGTTAGGTGGACTCAGGGTTCTGAGCTGCCCCATCTCACTGATTATGCCAGCAGAGGGGCTTAGATACTGAGTCCTCAGCTAAAGACCTTCATTTTGATTGTGAACTTCTCTCTCCTGCTGGAGTTCGGGTGTTAGGTGAACTCAGGGATCTGAGCCACCCTATCTCTCTGCTCACACTGAGTAGTAGGGCTTAGCTACTGACTGAGAACCCACATTTTATATCCTCCTGGTTATGAACTCCTCTCTCCTGCTGGGGTTTGGGTGTTAGGTGGACTCAGGTATCTGACCTGATCAGCTGATTGACTAAAAACATTTTATATGGGGCTAATTATAATAAAACAAGATAATTTTTTAAAAAAGTAAAATAATTAAGAATCATTTAAAGACAGCCAATAAAACCCAGATGCATAAAAGACTGTATCTTCTACAAGTCAGAGCATCTGATGAAGGGATTTCAGACTCACAAAATTTTGCACTAGACATTTTCTACCCCTTATTTTCAAGGTGCTGCTGGGTTTCTGTTCTGTTTGAAAAGTCTCATTTGATTTTTGAATGGTGAAACTGGAAATTTTGAGCAGTTTTTATTGTTTTTATTTTTTATTGTTTTTTAAAAAAAACATGGAATTTTTATAACTGAAGGATAGGCTACCCCCAACATGGATGACTAATCATACTCCACTGGAGTATTTCCCTTGGCAGATAGGGCTGCTTCTCTGCTCAAGCAATCAAAACAAGTCTGAGATGCTGCCAGTACTGCTGGACCTGGCAGTGTGCAAGAGGGCAACTGACATGGCTCATGCCCATTATCGCTTCCTGGGCTTTCATAGACTTCCAGATCTGAGGCATGCCCCTGAACTGCTGGCACAGCCACTGAGGCTCAGTAGGATCCCAGTTTATCTGACCAAGTTCATACTTCATCTCCTTTCCCCAACATTGTCTGCCCATGCCCCACCATTTTCACAGGTAGTCATGTTTTTACCACTCCACCTGAAAAGATTGCGTACCTTTGATATACGCTGGCCAGGATGGCCCAGGTTAGCCCCATCTCATCAGATCTCAGAAACTAAGCTGGGTTGGCCCAAGTTACTACTTGGATTTGAGCAAGGCTTTATTTTTTTTAGCAGGAACTCCTTTGCATATTAGGCCACACCCCCTGATGTAGCCAATCCTCCAAGAGCTTACAGGGCTCTTAGTACAGGGCCTACTGTAAGCTCCAAGAGGATTGGCTACATCAGGGGTGTGTGGCCTGTTATACAAAGGAGTTCCTGCTACAAAAAAAAGCCCTGGATGAGATCACCAAAGAAGTTTGCTATGTGCAGGCTGGAAATGGCAAATGACCTCTGAATCTCTCTTGCCTTCAAAACCCAACGGGATCCCTTGATAGAAGATGTGACAAGTGGTCAAAGCTTTTCAAAAATTATCTAAGAGGTCTGCCTTAAAGAGTAAGGTAGTACTATGTCCCCCATCTCTTGCAAATGAGCAGAGAAAATATCATTTTTCCTAAAGCCATCAGTTTAGTTCATGCCCGAGTTGATTTTTCAGCCAGGGACGAAATTCCTGGCTCATGGCCCATATCCTCAGTCAGCTTGTTACACCAGCTCTCCAGAATTCATTTCAGGTCCAGTGAGCAGGATGCCTGCCTGCTCTCCATTTACAAGCAGGTAATCAGAAAAGTAATGGCTCTTGTGCCTTGCTAGGTTTTACATGCTACAATGTAAATAGAAACCTCTCCTGTAGCTTGCTGTGATTGTATAATGGTTAGCACTCTGTGCTATTTATTATTTATTTATTTTTGAATTCATCAACTGCCCTCCCCAGAAGAACTGGGCTCAGGGCAGTGTACAATATGAGCATACAAAAACATTACATAAAGCAGATTAAAAATAGAAAAACACAGCAGTCTAACTAAAGATGGCGCAAAAGCCCAACAATGCCATTATCTCATGGGGAAAAGGGTAGGGAGGTGCGAGAGACAAGACGGGACCATCACTGTCCTCAGCTGAATACTTGGTGGAGCATCTCTGCTTTACACACCTTGCGGAACTGCAATACTTCCCATGGGGTAGAAATGTTCCTTGGCAGAGAGTTCCATCGGAAAATACCCTGGCGCTGGTTGAGGACAGCCAGATGTCTCTTAAGCTGGGGACTACCAGGACATTCTGATCTGTTGAGCATAATGCTCTTCCAGAGTTAGACCAGGAGAGGTGGCCCAAAGGACCTCGTATGGCAGAGTTACACACATATTTATTGTATGGTCGAGTTATACACAGGAAGCATATAATAATACAAAATATGTAACCAAGTTGTTGCAATGAGTATGCAGACCAACTGGCCAATCCTCCTAAATACTAATGTCTAAATTTTCAGTCCACTCAATCGCACCTGGGGAGAATTCAAAGAGCTCCATCACATCTTCCTGGAAAGCATGACACTCACATTCCTGTGACAGTTGGAAAATGGTTTGGCGGGCTGCAGCACAATCAGATTCAGGTCCTGATATTTTGCCCCGTTTCAACAATAAGCCTCCACAGCTGCCGAAGCCTGTTTGTATTCTATTAGCAGTCTTTCATACTTTACATGGCAAGTCAAATCCTGTGTGCCGCTCATTGGTGTTTATCTGGTTTTGATATCAGGTGGAACTCATTGCATCCATTTTCTTGATTGTTCACTCTCTAGATTGAAATTTTGTGATTCTAGGATTTGTGCAGATCTTATTGGCGGGTGTGGGGATTTTCATCTGCATGAGGGATGTGCATTTGGTTTACCAAAGCTGGAGGGGAATGCTGGATGTGAATGGGGAATGCTGGATGTGAATGGGGCATTTATCCAGCTATCAGATATGGCTGAGCCTGAAAAATCCTGAAAATATCTGGGATTTTTCAGGGCTTCCAGATAGCTAGCATTAAAGGGTATTTAAAGGGATTGCAGTCCCTTTAAACACTTTCCAGGTGAAGCAGTGGCTTGGAGAAGGCATTTAAAGGGACTGTGATCCCTTTAAATGCCTTTGATGTTCAGCTGTGGCTTGCAAAAGGGTTTTAAAGGGACCACATTCCCTTTAAATGCCTTTTTCTCCTTCCATTGGAAACTATGGAAGATGGGAACACCTTCTTCTGGGGCCCTTGAAATTGAACCCCCTGGTCCAATCTTTTTGAAACTTGAGTCTTTTTTAAGGAGAGCACCAGCAGCTATACTGCAAATTTGTGCCTTTGCCTCAAAAAACAGTTTCCACAGAGCTCCAGATACCCTGGATCAATTATCCATTATACCCTATGGAAACCAGTGACTATAATGGAGCTGGAGGTTTAATGGAGCTGAAAAAATCCAGCAATAGCAGCCAAGGTTGCTATGAAGAAATAGGCAATGGCAAACCATCTCTGTCCATAAACTGGCTGCAACTTGACTACAAGAGCACCCTATTCCCTGCTGGTGTCACCTGGCCACCGCTGAACATGGGGTCTTCTATTACTTCAGGGGCCTTGTGGTGATCCTGCCCTGGCTCCCCATGTAATCCTGATGAATATCTTGCTAGCTTAAAATAATTGTATTTTTAGATTGATGTAAACAGATAACATTTCTGCCAATAGAAAAACAAGTTGGAAGTCGGAGGCATTTCATGCTTTGGAATGTGTTGTGTCATTGTGTTTTCCCCGCCATTTGCCGCGGCATTGTTTACTCCTGATAATAAATCTCCAAGTAATTGGTGTCACATTTTCATATGGGCATTTCTTGTTACAGTCATTAAATATGGATGTGCTGTGAACGGAAGGCGAGCAACCCCTGGCTCTGTTGGTGTCGGCAGCAAATGGCACAAACAAAAGACCACTTGGCATCTCATCCTTAGAGGATAACACCCAAGGCTTGTAGGTGAAGGCTGTGGTTTGACATTGGCTTCTTGCAAGCCATAAGAAGCCTATTCAGTAACATATCAAATGCTCTTGCAAGCCATTTTTTCCCTCTTTTCTTTAGTGAATACTTAATGCTGGGGGATGTTCAAAACACCTTGAAAGTTTGCTAGATATTTTTTTAATGGCAAAAATGTGACACTTGTCTTGATGGATCGCACTCCAATTTCTATCTTGTCCACATCTCTGTTTCTGGTAGCCACCTATCTTCTTCAAAGCTCATAAGTAAGACAATGGCTCTCCTATGACGACTGCTTTTAAAAGAGTTCGAGTTGTGGAGGATAAGCCAGTCCAAAGTTATTAACTAAATAAACCTCCATGTATAAGAGCAGCATATCTTTGAACACAAGATGCCAAGGGCAAGCAGGCCCAGTGTGTAGGGTTCTGCCACCCAAGGCATAATCTCAACGTGCACTCCCCATGTTAAAACTTTTGCACGTGCAAAGTGCACACACGCCATGATAACATCAGTGTGACATCATCATGCTGGGCACTCAGTGCCACTCTTTTGGCTCTGACAGATGGGGAGAAACTCCTCCGATCCCTCAAAGCCAAAGGAACACTCGGCATTTCCCTTCCCCTGCGCCCTTACGCCCTCAGAGGACGTGAGGGAAGGGAAACGTGACTCTTTTGGCTCTAAGGGATCGAGAGAAACTCCTCTGATCCCTCAAAGCTGAGGGAACGCTCGACCTTTTCCTTCCCCTGTGCCCTCAGAGGACACGAGGGGAGGGAAACGTGGCTCTTTCAGTTCTGAGGGTTCGGAGCCCTCAGAGTCAAAAGAGTGGTGGAGGCTCAAGGACAGCGTGAGCGGGGAGGGGTGCCTGCCCCCACACCTGCTGGGAGCTGGCACCCTAGGCAATCACCACGTTTGCCAACTCCCACACGCTGGCTTTGGAGACAAGCAGTGGGGAATGGCTGTTACCTTCATACCTGTCATGAACGTCCATCTGGCTGGCTCCTGTTGGAAACAGAAAGCAGCATTAGGTGAACTTTAGCTGAACATGCATAGCCACTTATATGTTCTTATATCAATAAACACCCTAACCTGGATGGGCCAGGCTAGCACAATCTCAGAAGCTAAGAAGGATCAGCCCTAGTTAGTACTTGAATGGAAGACCACCAATGAAAACCAGAGTTGCTATGAAGAGAAAAGCAATGGGAAACCACCTGTTTGCCTTTTACCTTCATTCATTCATTCATTCATTCATTCATTCATTCATTCATTCATTCATTCATTCATTTCAATTTATAGCCTGCGCTTTCCCAAATGGGCTCTGAGCAGGTTACAACAGTCAATTATATAAGGTTAAAATCAGATATATATAATAAAGCAATATACAATCTAAAAGCAATGTAACACTCTAAAAACAAACTCCAGTTCTGCAATTAGTGGTATCAATTGCTTCCACTTCTTCCATACATCCCCCAGCTGGTATAAGATAAATGGGTCAACAGAGTTATTTCATCAGGGTCCCTGCCAGCAGGGAGGCCACAGAATAACAAAATGTCCACCACCTCAGTTGAACACCTAGTGGAACAGCTCTGTTTTACAGGCCCTGCAGAATGCAACAGTCCCTGCAGGGCCCTAATCTCCACTGGTAGGGACCAACACAGAGAATGCTGTGGCCCGGGTTGAGGCTAAGTGGACTTCTTTTGGGCCAGGGATTACCAGCAGATGTTGATCCATGGAGCGTAAGGCTCTCCAGGGGGTATACAGGAAGAAGCAGTCTCGCAGATATGCTGGTCCCAGGCCATTCAGGGCTTTGAAAGTCAGAGCCAAAACCTTGAACTGGATCTGGTAATCAATTGGTAACCAGTGCAGCTGGCAGAGAACTGGTTTTTTTAATTCTCAACAGAATTATTGAACAATAATGCAGCTTACATAAAAACAATAGGCAGAGCACTGGTTGCATGCGCACCCATATAGGATCTGCAACAAGTAGGCATGCTGCAGCATTCTGCACCAGTTGGAGTTTCCAGATCAGATTCAAGGGCAAGCTCACGTAGAATGAATTGCAGTAATCTAGTCTGGAAGTGACTGTTGCATGGATGACTGTGGCCAGATCCTGGACAGATAGATAGGGAGCCAGTTGTTTCGACTGCCATAGATAGTAAAAGTCAGACCTGGCTACTGTGGTAGGCTTCCCAACCCTCCCGCCCTGGCGGGGGAAACCAGGGTTTCCAGCCTCTTCCCCCGCTCCCCCCAAAAATGGAAGTGGGGGGAGGGGGGAAGGGCGCCAAAAAGCGTGGCGAGCCGCCCCATCTAGGAGCCGGCGACGCCGCTGCGCGGCTACCGCCTCTTCTCTGATTGGGAAGCGAAGAAGAGGCGGCAGCGCAGCAGCGTCGCCCGCTCCGTCTCACCCTCAGCAGCGTTGCCCGCTCAGAGAAGGGAAGGGTGGAGGCAGGCCAGGAGCGTGGCAAGCCTGCAGCCGCCGCCACCGCAGCACCCCCTCTACGGCCGGCGAGCCCGTCTTCAGCGCCCCCGCCCGCCCACGGGAGCATGCCAGCCGGGGACGGGAGTGTGAGCCCCTCGCGGGCTGCCGGCCGCTGAGCCCTCCCTGGCTGCCCGGGGAACGGAGAGCTGGCCCGGGAGGCGGCCGGGCGTTGCTTTCTGCCAGGTGGGCGATGGGGGCTGTGCCTAGCTGCAGGGGGGGTCGGCGGAGTGAAAGCGGGAGGGGGGGCCGTGCAGTGCCGCACTCAGGGGCGCAGGGGTGGGCGGCCTGCCGTGGAGGACGGGGGGCTGCAAGGGCGGGCGGGCGGAGATGCCCACGGTTTGGGGTGCTCAGTTCTCAGCCCCGCAAAGACGCGCCACTTGGCTCTGTGGGGGGATGAGGAGGCAAGGAGCAGGGCGGCCCGTGAGCTGGGGAAGGGCTCATGCTTGGCAGCTGGGGAGCAGGAGGAGGCTCTGGGGCATGTGCAGAGTGCGGTCTTGGACCAAGGGTCTGATTCAGTATAAGGCAGCATCATATGTTCATAAGCAGCTGGCCGCCTCCCACCACCCCCAGCTGCCGCCCCCGCGCCTCCGCCAGCCCAGCCTGCAGCAGCTCGGCCACCACCCCCACCATGCCGAAGCCGCCACTTTCGAGGCCCAGGAGAGCGCCTGGTGGAGGGAATGAAGACATTTAAAAAGGTGTGCCTTCCCTTTAGATGTAATGGCCAGAACTCCCTTTGGAGTTCAATTAGGATTGCCACACCCTTGTTCCTAGCTCCACCCCAGTATCTCCTGGCTCCACCCCCAAAGTCTCCTGGCTCCTGTTAAGCCAAATGCCCTCAAAACGAGATTGGGGAATTAGTTAGGTGGGCACCTGGCTCATTAGGAATCTTTTTATCAATTTATACCAGGCTCAACCATCCAGAAGGTAAATGCTCAATAAAAGGACTCTAATTTAATAAAAACCAATTGTAATTTATTTAGAATAATAGTTCTTTCATACAAGATAAAAATACAAAACAATCACACATTCACACAGGTCTAAGAAATACAGATAGATTGATAGGGGGACATATAAGGGTAGACAGGGCGATATTTACCTCTCGCAGACTCCAAGGAAGGCTCCGATGGCGACAGTTGAGGGAATGGGGGAGGACCCGAAACTGATCAGGAATCGGGGATGGATCTATACAGCGGAAGGTGGGTTGCTGAATAGAAGCACACCTGTGGGTAGCTAGTCCACAGGTTATAAAGAGTCACCTAAGTCCCGAGGGGATGGGAGGTGACGGGGAGGAGAGATGGGAGGTTCTGCGATGACCACGAAGGCTGGACATCAACAGAGCCAATGGTGGGTTCCTTGGTGGCTCCTAATTGGGTGCCAGTTCGGACCAATGAACTTCACCTTAGTCCTGTGGACCTGGAGAGTTCCAAGTTGCAACATGGCCTGGGGCGGCTCCATGGAGTTAGACTGGGATAAGAATGGGAATGGCTGGGTATTTAAGATTAAATGGGTTTATCTGGGAAGGTGACAATAGGGAATCAAATATTGGCCTAGGTATCCCCGGTGTGGACAAAAGACTTAGTCGTGACAGGAGATGTACTTCCTCTTTTCTCATCATCTTCTGGGCAAGAGTTATTGTTGAGGGTATTGCTCTGCAATTAGGACTAACAGTTGAGCTGTTAATCCATTCATAGAACGAATGGGTTGCTTGCGGGCTAGGAGTGACTCAGGGTGTGTACGTGAGTTTCCCACTATGAAAGAATGGAATCCAGCCTGGCAGGAAGATGGCTACGAGTGGTGTTAGCGAGACACAGTGGATTCCATGCTCAGCGCTTCAACACCGGTCGCCTGGAAAGCTCCGTGGCGGCGCAGCTTCTTCCCTACCATGGCGGACCCACGCAATGACGGGGAAACGTCCGTGCATGTTGGCAAGCTCTCTGTACCTGTTTAGAATGCCTGCACACTTAGGCTGTTTGTACAAACGAGTCCCTTTTGGTTCCTGGATGGCTTTACTCGCACTCTCTGGCCAGACGGGTGCAAGCTCACTTCTCCAAGCGCCCTGGCAACCATGCTGGTGATTATAATATTGGGGAAAGAGGGGTCTTTTCCTCACACTCCACCCCCAAAGTCCCCAGATATTTCTGGAATTGGACTTGGCAACCCTATACTGTGGTTACCTGGGCCTCCATAGACAATGAGGCATCCAGGATCACCCCAAGGCTCTGAACTCTCAGCACTGGCTACATAAGTACCCACCAATGGTTGGGAGCCTTATTCCTGTTCCTATTCCACCCTGGGTCAGACACAGGACCTCTGTCTTAGATGGGTTTAGTTTCAGTCAGCTCTGTTGCAACCACCCTACCACAGCCTCGAGCGCACAGCCAAGATTTTCTGAGGCAGAGTCTGGGTGGCCATCCATCAACAGATAGAGCTGGGTGTCATAGGCATATTGATGGCAACCCAACCCATATCTCTTTACTAATGAGGCAAGGGGGTGCATATAAATGTTAAACAACATTAGCGACAGGATTGCTTCCTGCGGCACTCCACATTCTAATGGGTACCTCTGGGGGACCGTGTCACCTATTCCCACCCTCTGTCCCTGACCCTGGAGGAAGAAAGAAAAAAACCAGGTTGCTTACCTGTAAATGATGATCTTTGAGTGATCATTTGTGCAGTGACACACATTGTAAGGCAGTCCCCTTCAATCCTATGTTGGTGAGGTGGTAGGTCAAAGGATCATACCTCAATCCAGGTGATCTGATAATTATATTATCACAGCATATCTCCATTATCACGATCCACCTTAAAAATCCTATGGGGTCATCATGTTGGCTGTGACCTGAAGAAACTTCCCACCATATCATTAAACAGAATACTGTATGGCTCTGTCAGGATATCTTTCTGCATTCTCATTTTCCTTGCTTGTAAGTTCCTGGTTTGGGAGTGGGGCAGGGCTGGAGGGGGTGTTTCTGTTCCACAAACATGGTTTGCTCCCTCTAGTGGTCGATTCAATATTATAACAGTTTATGTCCAGCATATCTCCCTACAAATTTAAACCGGTTTGTATGCCTGACACAAACTGGTGTAATAGCGAATAGATCACCAGTGGAAGCAATACATGTATGGAACAAACCCCACCCCCCTCAAAGAAACAGGAACTTACATGAGAATGCAGAAAAGTTCATTATCACATCACTGTATTTCAGTGTTTATACAGTTATTAAAAGCCCCGTGGCGCAGAGTGGTAAAGCTGCAGTACTGCAGTTGGAACCCTCTGCTCATGATCTGAGTTCGATTCCAGCGAAAGCTGGTTCAGGTAGCCGGCTCGAGGTTGACTCAGTCTTCCATACTTCTGAGGTTGGTAAAATGAGTACCCAGCTTGCTGGGGGGGAAGTGTAGATGACTGGGGAAGGCAATGGCAAACCACCCCATAAAAAGTCTGCTGTGAAAATGATGTAAAAGCAACGTCACCCCAAAGTCAAAAATGACTGGTGCTTGCACAGGGGACTACCTTTACCTTTTTATCTGAAAAAAACATCACTAACAAACTTAGTCACACTGAAGAGTTACACAATTTAACTATGTGTTGTATGAAGAAGTCCTTTTTTTCTCTGTCCTGAATCACCCACCCTTCCACTTCAGAGGATGACCTTGGATTCTAATGTTATGAGACGGGGGAAAGCCTCTCCCTGCTCACTCTCTCCACACGATGCATAATTTTATAAACATCTATCATGTCTCCTCTCATTTGCCTTTTTTCTAAGTTAAACAGCCCTAAGCATTTAAATTGATCCTTGCAGGGCAATTCCTCTAACCCCTTGATCATTCGGGTATAATCTTCTCGGTATGGATTGTACTGATTCAAAATGCAAGGAGTGGGAATCTCACGTTTCAGTACTTCCCCATAGTAAAATGACCCTGAGTATTGAAAACTAGCAAGTTGTGAAGATACTTATCTTGATACACTAATTTTCTACATGCTTAGGGGTTTTTTTTTTCACATGGTTGGATATTTAAATATACGATCTCCCCATTTGCATTTTGAAATGGTGTAGTCCTGAGTATGCCACGTCTTTTGTCTAAATAATTAAATCTGTTGATTGAAATGTTCTGTTTTTAAAATCATTGCAAGCTCTAGCAGTACCTAGCAATTGAAGAGTCCCTAAGAAATGATGGTCCCCATATCCAAGAGGGCAAACTGCTTTCTTGTGGAGCTTCAGAATATTACAGTCATTTCTCCTTCCACCTCTGTGCCAGTGAGCACTGAAGCTTTCTGTTCCTTCTTAGTTTTTTGCACAATGAATGAATTCAAGACCTTTTCTCCTGACAGGTCTATCCCATCCTAGCCCTCTCTCAGGTGGTACAAAATATGCACTTGTGTTTGCTAACAGTTCAGCCAGTCAGTTCGTTCCTTAGATGAGGAATGGAATGAAAGCCATTGTGATGAAAGCCAGTGAACTCACAAAGGAATTGCGTTCAGATGTCTTGCGCTTGTCAGAAATCTACCAAAAGTCAGCTTGTAATTTTTCTTCCTTTTCTTCCCGAGACAAAAACTACTTTCTACTGAGAACTCATATTCAATACAATGTTGGATTGAGAAACCAAGTCATCCTCTGCTGAAATGAAAATGCCTCCATAAGTCAAGTTATTCATATCCTTTCCCTCCCTGTTCAAACTCTCACCTCTCTCCTTCCATTCTCCTATTCCTAGGGTTACCAGCTTCCAGGTGGGGGCTGGAGATCTCTCCAGACAACAGAGATTAGTTGCCCTGAAAAAAATGGCAACTTTGGATGGTAGATTCTTTGGGATTGTATCTCTGAAGTCCCTCTCCTCCCTAGACTCTGCCCTTCCTAGGCTCCACCCCCAAATCTCCAGGAATTACCCAACCCAGAGCTTGCAAATTCACTTTCCTCCTCCTGTTATCTCTAAACCCATGTCTAGATTCTAAATTCCTAAGGCAAATACCTATCCATTTTTTTTTTTTAAAAAGTTAGTTTGTAAAGTGCCAGGTACATTGAAATACATAGATAGTACTTAACTCCCAAAATTTTACAGGGGATGCATGAAAGAACCCCCTTCCCTTAAAACTAGTCTTGATGTGAGGTTGGTTTATTTACCAGAGTTAGGGCTGCCAACTCCAGGTTTGGAAATTCCTGGCTATTGGGAGGGGGGAGTGGAGCCTTGGAAGGGCAGAGTTTGGGGAGGGGAGGGACCTCACAGAAGTATAATATCATACAGTTTACTCTCCAAACAGTCATTTTTTCCAGAAGAACTGATTTCTGCAGTCTGGAGATCAGTTGTGCTTCCAGAAGACCTTGAGGCCCCACGTGGAGGTTGGCAACCGTACCCAGAAAATGAAGAAGAATTGCAGATTTACATCCTGCCCTTCTCTCTGAATCAGAGCGGCTTACAGTCTCTTATATCTTCTCCCCTCACAACAGACACCCTGTGAGGTGGGTGGGGCTGAGAGGGCTCTCACAGCAGCTGTCCTTTCAAGGACAATCTCTGCCAGAGCTATGGCTAACCCAAGACCATTCCAGCAGGTGCAAGTGGAGGACTGGGGAATCAAACCCGTTCTTCCAGATAAGAGTCCACACACTTAAGCACTATACCAAACTGGCTCTTAGAAACAGGAGCTTAGAAACAAAGGTGTGTGAGGGGGTATGTGTGAAAAGAGCCAGCCCTTTCGGTTTAGAGCCAGGTGTCTCAAGTTCCCAAAATTCACCTGAGGCTACTCTCTGTTTACCGTCATATTAGGTAAGAAGAGAGAACATGCATCCCCCCTTCCCAGTGTGGTAAACATTCCCTAGAGAGCCCCAGGGGCCAGGCACAAGCTTTGAACACCTCCTCAGAAGGAATGGAGGTCATGTAGGAAGATATCTATGTGGATTCCGGTATTATGTTAGAACTCTACACTCAGGAGAATTATGGGCTTTCATTTTCCAAAACCGGAGGCAAGTTCTGTTTCCTAATGCTGGCAGACTGAATAACATCATTTCTCAGTCTGCCTTTCAATGACCTGCCTGGACAGTTCAAAACAAGTCAGTTTTACTGGAAGCTCCCCTTTCTGGCTTTCTTCTGCCAATTTCAGAATTCACACAGCTTGGAAATGCTGAAATAACCACCATTAAATGACCATGTCCATGCATCTTGTCGTTTGTGAGCCGAAAGCCTGTTCACTCTCTAACTGGGCTGCTGCATTTGAAACGGCAGGTAGGAGGCCAAATATTTAAAGGTGCTACCATGGAAAGTGTTGTGTTAGAGAAGTGACTCACCTATCACAACTTATATGTCAATTCTGAGGACAGTGGCTTGGTGGTGGAGTATATTTTCATGTGTCTGCTCCCAGGTGCAATCCTTGGTGTCTCTAACTAAAAAAGATTAAGATAGGTCCCCAGGTGTAGGGTTGCCAGGTCCTGCCAGACCACCTGCAGGGAATGCGGGTTGGGGGTAGGGTTGCCAGATCCAGGTTTGGAAACTCCTAGAGACTGGGGGGTCGAACTCAGGAAGAAAAGTGACCTCAGTGTGGTACAATGCCAAAGAGTCCACCCTCCAAAGACTCCATTTTTTCCCAGGGGAACTGATCTCTGTAGTCTGGAGAAGAGTTAGGGTTGCCAGCCTCCAGGACCCTTTGGGGGTTCCCCTACTTTGGGGGTTTTAATCTGCTGCTGGCCGGCTGGCTGGCTGGGGAAACCCCAACTCCAAACAGGGATGTTGTTGTGCAAGGTACCCAACACATTGATGTCATTTCTGGAACATTGCGTGGGGATGCTCTGGTATTTGGGCAAACTCTATGACTTTGAGGGTGAAGAAACTATGGAGTATTACTCAAATAACAGAGCATCTTGACACAATGATGTCACTCCCAGGTGATCATTGCATTGAGGATGTTGTGCAATGTCCCTGACCACCCCTGGAACACCCCCTTCCCAATCCCCCTGCCAGATGGGCAAGGGGACCTGGCAACATTAAGGTGACCTGTAATTCCAGGGGATTCCCAGGCCCCATCTGGAGGCTGGCATCCCAACCAACATGGTGCCTGTGGGTGCCATTGAGCCTGCTGACACCTTTTCTGGTGTACATCTTGTGTTTTTAGAAAGTGGGCAGGGCCAGGCTTTGCTCTGTAAAGCTTCTGATTGGCCACTGGAGGTTTGGTTGGCTATGCAGATTTTTTAAAATGTAGCTTTGGCTGCAGCTGCCACCAAAACACAAGAGTCCCCGCTGTGTGATTAAAGTTAATCTATGGCAGCCATTTTGTGGCTGGTTCCACCTCCTGCAGCAGCCATTTTGTGGCTGCACTCACCACCATGTCAGAATTCCAAAGGTTCCCACAGGTTCAAAAGGGCTGGGGAACCCTCTGTCTAAGAACCTGGAGAGGTTTTGCCAATCAGCATAAACCATATTGACCTTGGTAGATCAGTTGTCTGCCTCAGTATAAAGCAGGTACAGGTGTGTTAAGAAAACATTTCCTCATGTGTTTGAAAATATCCCCACCTACCTGCTATTTGAAATGGTACAGTCCATCAAGACAATAAATCAAAGTGGGGATTCCCCCCCCCCCACACACATCATGTGTTGTTGTTACCATTACCACATGTAATGATTAAGGGTGTTTTTAAGAAACCATAGAGAGAGCTTGTGTTTCAGATCACAGGTGGTTATTCTTCACAAGCATTGTTTTCTGACCAGCTTACAGGCTCTAAACACAATTGTTATAAACAGTTAGATGGGCCTATGTGCTAGCTAGGCATGCCAAAGACACACATTGCATTTCTGTCAATCTTTTTAAATGGGTGACCATGAGAGCTGGTCCAAGAATTCCTGGCATCCTAGGCAAACTCTTAGCGTCCCTCCATCTCTCGAGGAACTGCTGACAATTTGATGAGGAGAGAAGCAAAAGCCAGTTCGGCCTCAATATTCCTTAAGTGGAGGGGGAAGGGAGGAAATGGGACTGGAGGAAAACACAAAAGCTTGGTGCCTGGGCAAGGAATGAACAGGAACAATAACAAAAGGAAATGGCAAGCTTTCTGGCACTGAGTCACAGCTCCCTTGCATCTTAGTATTACATTCCCACTATACCTCCAAATGTCTTTCTAGTGTTTTATTTATTTATTTATTAAATTCTTGTGTACCTGTAGGGTTGCCAGATTCCCCCTAGTCGCTGGTGGGAAATGGTGGGGGAAGTAGGGTTGCCAAATCCAGATTGAGGAAACTCCAGAAGATTTGGGGAAACCAGCAGGGTCAGCCCTGGTTAGTACTGGGGTGTGCAACTACCAAGGAAGTCCAGGGTTGTGACGCAGAGGCAGACAATGGCAAACCACCTCTGAACATCTCTTGCCTGGAAAACCCTGTGAGTTGCCATAAGTTGGCTGTAGCTGGATGGCACCAAGTGTTTGCTGCATGCCATATGGCTAAATGTTGCAGTGGAAGAACTGTCATGGTAGACGTAATGACTCAGCAAGCTTATAAAGACTGTTCTCTCTATTCTCAAACATTTTTCTTTCATTTAAAAATGTATATCCCATATTGCCAAAATAGTTCCAGGGCAGCTTACAAAAACCCACACATCACAATGTACAGAAGAAAGTATAACAAGCTTTACAACCCATAATGTTCAACTGAGTCACCCACAGAGAGAAACAAAAGCCTCCCTAACTGGAATATTTCATTCAGTTGCCCTCTGAAAAGGGGGCAGACTTGTACATTCTATGAAATGCAAGGAAGGAAGGAATATTATGGACTTCCTGCAGGAGCCCCAAGATCTGATCCAAAATGTAAGTGTTGTTCAGCTAGTTGGGAAGAATGACCATGGTGTAAACATCTCCCCTTTCCCACCCACATGCTTTGGCTGTGATCATTCCAAAAATATCCTAACAAACTAGACCTGGGAGAGATTTCAGCAAAGTGGGGGGAATACAGAGGCAGGGTGAAAGAGGATGATGTTATCTGGAAGCTTTAAAAAAATCCACTCCAGTTTGGATGCCAAGCTTCAGTAAAAACCTCTGCGTGGAATAAGGTTGCCAAGTCCCCCGCGGCCTCTGGCACCACAGAGTTTTCCTCTCAGATTGCTAGAGCATCCGGCATGCGATGTTGCCAGTGCAATGACATAACTTCTGAGTGACATCATTGTACCGGTGATGTTGGGGGAGGATCCCCCCACTGGCCCATTGTGGGCTGGCAGGTTGGGAACCTCTAGGGTGGGAGAACTCCTGACCATCCCGGGAACTTGGTAGCCCTAGTGTGGAAGCAGCCAAAGACAAAATCTCATGTAACTACAAGCCTCAGGAGGGCCAACAGCAGTAAGGATCCCAGGAAGTTTACAGGTTCATCTGATCCATGTAAGGAGGAGGTGGCCAAATGCTAAACCAGCTATGCAGGTTCAGTCCTCCGTGGGACCCCTCCCCACCCCAGAAAAATGCAGGTGCCCATTTCCTTGAACAGGTTCACATGCAAGATTCTGCAGGCATTGGTCTCAAGCTGCAGTGTAACTGAGCAGAGGGTTTGTTCAGAAGCCTGGGAAACCAGCAGAGAAAGTTTGGCTGAAAGACCATTTCTGATAGAAAGCAGATCAGGGTGTGGAGAGATGAATATAAGAAGATGCTTGCGTCTGGAGGGGAATCTAAGCAGCAAACGTAGTCGCTGTGGCTTGGACTGAGATGAAAAAAGATAAGAGCAAAAAATGAATGATGACAGCAAACTCATATGAACCTGCCGGGCAAGTTGATTAAAGCAAATGGGGTAATAGCAGCACAGATAAATGGGAGTTCTTGAAAAGGTTGGAACATTGCTCCATAGGATTTCTTCTCCTCTGAGCAAGAGGATTGGGCCTATGTTCCTGGGTGAAGGTCAAGACTATTTCCAGAAGGTTTAACCTTGGCAGCCCAGTTAATTAGAAGAAGACCCTTTATTTTGGTTTGTATCTGAACTTCTTGTTTTTCATGATACATCACAAATAACATGATGTGTGTTCGCCCTTGACCCATTGAATTCTGTAGATAAATAAGCATTATTCAGGATGAATTGGATGATCTTATAAACCACAGAAACAGGGAACGGAACACAATTCAGTAGTGCTAAATATAAAGGCCCTGTTCACACAGTGTGTTGAGTTCGTGTTAAACTGACCCGGATCTGTTCTGAATATCTTTGTTCTGGATATTATTGATCAGACTGCCTTACTGCAATTCGAATGACTCCACAGTGAAACCGTCTTCTGCTGTCCGCATGATGGCACCATGCAGTTCTTTTTTCTCCACTTACATGCGCATATGTGCATGCACATATGTTAAAACATTATGTGGTTATGCAGTTATGTGCATATCACTAAGTAGTAAAAAAAATGCCGACCGTAAACCAGATGTCTGAGGCTCCTTTTGCTCCGGGACAGTCTTCAGACATCCGGAAGTTCGTGGAGAACTATCCAGACGGGGAAACTATGAGGTGAAACTGGAAAACTCAAAAAACACTACAAGGGAGCAGGCAACAAAATACTCCAGTTCTGAGAAGGATTGGAAGGGGGGTCTACTACGAGTTAATACCAGGAGGCAGATGCTGCTGTCTGATCAGCCACTTTTAATCTAGTATGAAACAGCAGCGACAACTGATTATACTGTGCATCTGAACAGCCCCAAAGTCATGTCGTTGGGGGACCAAAAAGAAGCATTTGTTTTTAACAGCTAGGGAGTAATTGAAGGAAACAGCAGAGAGTATTCTGGACTTCTGTTGATCACAAGTAGACACGGTGACCACTATAAAGTGGCTGCGAAGAAAGACCATTTCCTTTCTCTATATATTATGCAATATTTCTAGCAAGGAAGTATTGGTACTAGGGAGATCTGGTTCCCCACTATGGCTTTCTACTGTAGCTCAGTGGACAGTAGAATTTAAATGGGGGTGGGGGGGTGGGCAGGAATGGTGTCAGATGCTACTGCAATTTCATTTATGGGCAGGAGTGGAATTCTAGCATGGGCTCCTTTGCATATTAGGCCACACACCCCTGATGTAGCCAATCCTGCAAGAGTTTACAAGGCTCTTTTTTGCAAGGTGTGTGGGGCTGTGAGCTCTGACAGAAACTGCTCTTTCCAGAACAGCTTCTGACAGAGTTATGGCTAACCCAATGTCACTCCAGCAGCTGCATGTGGAGGAGTGGGGAATCAAACCTGGTTCTCCCAGATAAGAGTCCACTCTCTTAACCACTACATCAAACTGCCATCACACACACACACATTTCCTGTCAGATATTAGGAACAGCCACTACTGTGGCAGCTATAATATTACCATCCTAAGCAGAGCGGCATCCTTTTTTTTTGCCAGCCCAAAGGATCCAATAGAGCATTATTTGAATATAATGAAATGTGGTTTATTAGGAAGACTACAGCCCATCTCATCAGGAAGGAAGTCAGCAGTGACGATGCAACAAGGAGATCATTTGGTGGCAGGGAAATCTAAAAATTAATTAAGAATCAGTGGTGTGTGGTTTCTGGGAAACTAGGCTATGCCCTACAAATAGTTAGAAATTCTTAAAGCTGTCTGGCCATTGGAGATGCAGAGATTCAAAGAACACTATGACATCTCTCAAGCGCCTATGAGATTTTCTGCATACAGAGAATTTAGTATGAAAGGCTGGGAAGGTTAAAGGCCAGAAAGTTTGCAAACAGTAGTAAAAATTTTGACTACAGGGCCAAGGAGCTTGAGGGAAACCAAATAACACCCCCCCCCCCAAAAAAAATGGACTGACAGTGTGGTGGCTCAGTCACCAAGTGAAGGAAAATCTCTTCTTCATCCATTGTGTCTTAGTAAAGAAACTCACGAGAGGTATGTAGCAGTGGGTTAGATATAGACACAAAAAGGCTTTGTACGATAATGATATGAAAAGGCACAGCTCAGGAAGAAACCAGAAGGATGTGATCAGCTGTGGAAGTGATGCTAAAGCTCTGGGAAGGACAATGGCGCAGCCTTGAGCAATGAATAAGGAAGAAGAAGAGGAGGAGGAGATAGGATTTATACCCCACCCTTCACTTGGAGTTTTAAAGAAGCTTACAGTTTTCTTTCCCTTCCCCTCCCCACAGCAGACACCCTGTGTGGATAGGTGGGGCTGAGAGAGCTCTCATAGAAGCTACCCTTTCAAGGACAGCTCTGCAAGAGCTATGGGTGACCCAAGGCCATTCCAGCAGCTGCAAGTGGAGGAGTGGGGAATCAAACCTGATTCTCCCAGATAAGAGTCCACACACTTAACCACTACGCCAAACTGGAGTGAAATAAAGATTGTGTTATGGCTTGCAAACAAGGTAGCAGCCTTAATAAAATGTGAGCACTACTTGAACCTGAGCAATGCATTTCTCTGTTTGAAGAATCAGGCCAGAGCCCCACTCCTGTTTCCTTCTACTTCCCAAGCTGGTGGCTACAATGCCATCATCTGGCCATCTGCAGTGAAGATGCTAAAGTGCAGCACAGACCATAGGGGCTTTGGCCAATGCATGGAGGAGAGGTCCATTGGTGGCTTCTAGGAAAAAAAGGAAAGGTGCCCTATGCAAGCACCAGTCGTTTCCAACTCTGGGGTGACATTGCTTTCACAATGTTTTCACGGCAGACATTTTATGGGGTGGTTTGCCATTGCCTTTCCCCGTCTTCTACACTTTCCCTCCAGCAAGCTGAGTACTCATTTTACCGACCTCAGAAGGATGGAAGGCTGAGTCAACCTTGAGCCAGGTACCTGAAAACCCAGCTATGCCAGGGATTGAACTTAGGTCGTGAGCAGAGCTTAGGACTGCAGTACTGCGGTTTTAACACTCTGTATACAAAAGAAACTCAACCACAAGGCAACATGAACAAGGAGCCGGCTAGAAGGATGTGCACTGCAGTATCTGAAAACAGTGAAAGCTTTATCTTGTTCCGTTTTTGAAATACCTGTAAACATTTTCAAGGAGACTGTATAGAAGGGTGGACCAGGACTCTCAACAAAAAGACAAAACGATCATTGTGTTCAAGGTTCTTGTTCCCCAATTTTTTGGAGAAGAGTCTCCAGGTCCAGAGAAGTCAGCAGGCATCTAAAATGGAGAGGCATTGGACAGTATTATTAGTTGGGAGTGCTTGGGACTTAGTTTTTTGAGACTTTTTCTCTTTACCTGTTGGGTGGTAAATATGTTGCTGTATAATGTATTATTCTTATGAGCATGTACATAGTGTGTACTTCTATTCTGCTTTATAAATGTAGTATTGCTTTAAGAGGATTGCTATTCTGTCACAGTCTGGTTTTCTTGTTGGCTTTGTTGTTGTGTGATACAGGATGCTAGACTGGATGGATCATTGGTCCGTCCATCCATCTGTCTATCTGTCTATCTATCAGCTATCATCTGTCTATCTTCTAGGATAGATAGATATATGAAGTAAATAAAATAATGTCATGTGCCATTATGAAACATGTCTCGTGTGCATTTTCTCCTGCCACACAGGTAAAATGACCCGCTCACATTTCAGGTTCCTCCCTCATGCCCTTCTTTGACAAGACTTCATTGGCGTTTACAATTCATTTTTTAAAAAATCTGATTGACATTAATACCAGCTCTACAGCAGCTTTGATAGAAGAACAAATAAAGAAGAAGGTAATGGGAAGGTATAAGAACAACAGACGGGTATGAAACAAAGTCATGCCGGGCTGCACATGTGTTACATTTGCTTCCGTATCATATGGCAAATTCATTCTAGCCCTAAAGGGCACATATGGTAGTCAGAAGCTGTCTTATCTGCAGTGAATGACTGAATCCTCTGGAGCTGGCAGGAAAAGGAGGAAGTTAGGACCCAGGGCGGAACATAGCTTTGGCATGGTATCATACACAAAAACTGTCAGCAGAGATAAAAGATTGTGATATCACAGAGGTTGTTCCTCTTGCCTTTTTTTTTAAAAAAAAAGATCCCATCCTTCCTCCAGAGAGCTCACAGTGGTATACACATGACTTCCTATATATTAACCTCACAAAAAAAAACCCAAAACCCTCTGTGAAGTGCCTTAATATTGGTGTAAACTTTAGGTGTGCTGAGGTGCTCAAGCACCCCCCTTCCAGATTTGGCTGGCAGGGTGCTGAGCCTCCTCCAGGCAACCAGTGTCAGGCAATATTGACAAACTCACATGAGGGACAGTTACAATGGATGGCAACTGAATCACAGGACTGGGGAGTGTGTGGGGGGTGGGGAATGGACCTCAGATGCCTTTTTAAAATTTTCTTTTGCCTTGTGTGCAGCGCAGGGAGAACACTGGCAAGTATAACAGAATGCCTTTTTCTCCTGGTGGAAGTTTTAAAAAATTATTTCCTGCAGTCAGAGAATAGAAAGGAAGTCCAAGTGCCTTCCAACATATCTGTATACAAAAGGTAATGGAGCAAGCCAAATGGTCAAGCTTCTCCCTTCTCCCCCTTCCCTTCAAGCAGGAATCAGAGAAAGAATGCAGGTTTCCCAGAATGCCTTCCAGGAAGGCTCCCAGGATGCACCTGTGACCAGTGTTCTCTCTAAGCTGAGTTAGTGTGGGCTAGCTCACCGGTTTTTTAGCCTCCAACTCACACATTTTTGTCTTAGCTCAGGAAAAATGGCCCCAGAGCAAATTTATTCATGCAGTAGCTCAACTTTAATGTCAGTAGCTCATGAAGTAGAATTTTCGCTCACAAGACTCTATTAGGAGTATTGGGGGCAGACTGAGTCAAAGGGCCTGGAGAGAGTGATGTAAAGGGGGAGCAGAGACACAGGTTTGCTTGAAAGAGGAATAATTTTGAACAGTTCTGGTCACAAAAAGACTTAGAGCAGCCTACTATTCCTAGGTGCAGAAAACCTCACCAGTTTCAATTTCCTGAGGATTTCCACAGGAAAATCTTTTCTGAAATAATTGATAATACCTACAGCAGTTTGCCATAAGATAGGACGATAGTACATACATTCTAAACTTTTATAAAACTGACTTTGATGCTGCCCGACTACAGCTTCATTGGGATATGTTTCTGGATATTGCAAGAGTGGGAAGTTAAACTTCTAGCTCTTCATGGTATGATTGATCTATTCAGTGAGTGAGTGGAGAACAAGGAAAAAGTCTGTATCAGCTACTACCAGAATTAGCTAAACTTATCAGAATAGGCCTTATCATACCTGTTTCCTCTTGCACCTCAGAAAGGTCATTCTCATGCCTTCGTTGACTTTTTTATGGTCAAGCATAAGAGAGAGGCAAGGCTCAGTTACATAGCTCTTCTCCATGGACATAGACAGATCTCAGGAAACTGATCTTAATGTTATAGCTAATGACTTCATTAAAAGAACATCAATTAGAACAAACAAATTCAGCGTCATTTAAGTACAGGGTTTTTTGGAAAGTCTTAAAGGGGTGAGAATGACTGGCCTGTGCTCACTCTGTGAGGATCATAACAGCAGTGCTGGATTTAACCCTGTAGAGGCCCCTAGGCAGTCAAAATCTCAGAAGCCCCCTCACATATTATCTCACAGTCGGAACACTTGCCCCACCACCTATGGCCCCCACTGCAGCCTGCAACCACCTTCGTAAAAGCCCCTTTGACTAAGAGAAGGGGGGAGAGGCAGAGAGAGGCAAACTTGGTGACAATGTCAGCAGCAGCCGCACCAGGCAACTTGGGCAAAGAGTAGCTCAGTTGCTGGCTGCACATGCAGGCTGGGAGGGCTGCAAGTAGGGGGGAAACCGGGGGGGGGGGAGCCAGCCAGGGCCCCTAAAGGTGTGGGGGCCCATAGCAGATCACAGAGGGCAGATCACATGGGAGGAAGCTTGTTTAGCTTTGTGGGATATGCCTAAACCAAAGCTGGGTTGTTAGGAACCAGAAACCTAATCATGAATTTAGAAATTCTGAAGCTAAACAGATGGGGAGAGAGAGAGGAGAGATCTTGAAAATTGCCTCCACAGACTTTATCTTTTTGGTAACACAAAAAGTTTTAGGTATCGTTTGCTCCACAAGCTTGCAATGGTGCAGAAGAATGTATTATACCAGATATGTAAATCACCATTGTGGAAGAAAAGTGGTCCTATAGTGAAATATTAATTTTTTAAATGTCAGCACCTGTTCTGGAGCTGAACAAAAATCTGTTTTCCATCCACAGAAATCTCTGTCTCTTCTTGCCTTGTTAATGCTAAATTCAGTTGCAATAAAGAATTTGGGATGAGGTGCCATGTGTTTCCATCAAGTCATTTCAGCAAAAAGGCTACTTTTCATGTATCACCTTTCAAAAACCAGCCTTCTGGCCCATGGATCAGCTCAACCATTATAGAGCAATGTGCAATACCTCCCAAAGGGGCTCTTGAATTATATCCATTATGTCTCAAGAGATATATTAATGTAATGGGTTTAGCATTGCAAAAACAATATAAGAAGGTAAAGACAGTTTGCCTGCAGAAAGTCCTAGCAACCTACAGTCGAAGCAGTATATGAAATTCATCTGGCACAGTTGGTTTATTGTTGTTCTTGTTGCTTGTAGCACCAACGTAATACTGCTGGGACAGTAAGGCTGCAGTCAGATGGGCAGTTTGGCCTAACGTAGTTGTTGTTCTCTTATGAATTAAATGGGCTCAGTCACACAGCCACATCTGATGCCCATTCCCCAACAACTCACCCCTTTGTGTTTTGAGTTGGATGCAGAGTAAGCAGACACTGGAGAAAGTCCAGTGCTTATGGATGTATGCATATTCATCCCACATTTCCAGATATTTGAACTCCTCCTTTTTGAAGTCAAGCTGTTGGGAAGTCTGAACTTTTCCTTCCTAACTCCTCCCCCCCCCCTCTTTTGGATCAGGTAGTGATGTGTGCATAATCACCCCTGGCATTTTCAATCACTGCAGTTATTCTGGATTAGGAGTCCCCGGGGGAGTTGTTTTTGAGTGAAGCCCCCCCCCCGCCAAAAAGCCTCTCTCATCAGAATTTCTGTTTAAGAGCCTCCCGTGATTGGCACAAGGGTAAATGTTCTGAATTCAATGGGACAACTCTCATGTAAATCTGCATTCCCCCCCCCCCCCCAATGTATTCCAAGGAAGAGAGGTGAAGGGAAAGAGGCTGAGAGAGGCCAGAATACTTAGCATTCTAGAGTTGTCAAAAAGGAGCTTCAGAAACACACTTATGTGCATGGGTGAAAGGGGGTGGGGGAAGGGTGTTGCACAATCTGAATGATGGACCATGGAATGAATGCACAGTGAAGCCGGTTCAGGTTGGGATGTCTGATTAAACCTTTCTGCAGCTATTTAAAATGCCACAAATAGAGGCGAGGCCGGATCGTGGCAAGCCTCTAGTGTGACCACAGAGTAAAAGTGACACCTGCACATGCTTCCTACTGAGTCAGACCGTTGGCCTCTCAAGACTGGTATTGTCTGCTTTGATAGGCTGTGGTTCTCCAGGGTCAAAGTCCTTTGCCTTGCTGACTGCTTGGTTTTTTTAACTGGAGATGCTGGAAACTGAACATGGGACTTCAGCTGCATCAACACAGAGGTGTAAAAATGCACCCCTGCAAGGACAGCAGCCGCTGCAAGATGCATCGGAACAAGTGGGAATGGGGTTCCTACACATGCATGTCCAAACCACTTGTGCTTCCTAATCAGTCTTCCCATCTTTTCTTTATCACACCTGGGCAAAAGTGCAATGTGAAAAGGATTTGCTGGGGCCCCTGACAGCCCAAAAGCCCCATCCCTTTCCCATCACTATAGACAGGGAAAGTGAAAAGGCCATTTAAAGGGTTAAAAAAGAGCTATGCCATTTTGGACCCCCTCCCTGTAGTGGTGACAGTTGGAGTATCCAGACAGATGCTCCACTCACAGCCATCTTGTATTTCCCCCATTGAACTTGGTTTAATTTTTGATCTGGTTTAAACAGGAAATCCCTGGGGACTGGGCATTCCGTGATTCAAATCCTGTCTCTGCTATGAGCAACAAACTGGATTAGGTGGACTAGGTAGGGCTTTTTTTTTTTTTAGTAGGAACACACAGGAATACAGTTCCAGATGACTTGGTGTCAGGGAGTGTGGCCTAATATGCAAATGAGTTCCTGCTGGGTTTTTTCTACAAAACCCCATGTGAAACAATGATGCTATCAGGGGTGTGGCCTAATACGCAAATGAGTTCCTGCTGGGTTTTCCCCTACAAAACAGCTCTGTGTGAAACAATGGTGATGTCAAGGGTGTAGCCTAATATGCAAATAAGTTCCTGCTGGGCTAGGTAACATGATATTGGGCAATCTGATTGAAATCTCTCTCTATCTCTCTGTTTATCCTGTCTTGAATCCATGCACACTGTCCTGAACTACTCTGCACTGTGTGTTATAGTCATGCAAATGTGATGTAATTAGTGCTAGCTAATTAGCCTGAGACCACCCAGTGATCATCACAGCTGAGTGGGAATTTGAACAGTGGTCTGCTTCAAAGTTCATCCACCCACCACACTTCCTTTCATGATCAGATGACACTATGGTCTTCAGCAGATGAATTTTCAAAGGGATTCGACAGCATCTGGAGAAGATGTCCTTCTTTTGTTCTCTGTCCCCATAAGAGGGGCAACTGTCAGCCTTCTTGACAATAAACCTATTCCAAGAGTCCTCTTTGCCAGTCCTTATAATTCTATCATTTCACACCATATTTTTCACAATTTTGTTTGAATGCTAGCACAGTCCTTTAAAGAAGCATTCACAGCATAATCTGCCATTTGAACAGATGTTCCATTACTTATGGCTCCCCACATTTTAAACTAGCAACATGTGTTTTATGGTGCCATTTAGACATGTTGCATTCTTAAATGTAATTGGAGTGATTAACTGTCTCTAGTATGAACTTTAGTCTTTTTTTTAACTTTGACATTAGAATAAATATGCGATCTTATACAATAAACTAAGGCATAATGAATACAGAACAGAGATACGCTAATTAGAGTTTATGGCGCACATAAAGCAAGGTTGGGTCATCGTGAATTCTTTAAAACAATCATGAAAATAGATCCTCTGAACATAAAAATGATGGTTGTGTTCTAATTATCCCACACAGTATCAACAAAAAAATCTTGGTATATATGAGCTTGGGGACCAGGAAAGCTTTCAAGAATCAGTAGAAGATACTATGGATCAATTTGAGCATGTGTTTTCATCACTCAAAGACTTTATCATCCTGTTACAAATAGGTCCAGCACCACAGATAGACTTGGATTAGGGCTGCCAAGCATCCGGTCTGAGCAGGGAATCAAAACATTGGGCCAATGGGGAGAACCTCCCCCTGCGTCGCTGGCATAATGATATCACCCAGAAGTGACATCATCAAAATAGTGGTGCGCACGCAGGCTGCTCTATGGTTTTCCTGGATACTCTAGCCATTTGGGAGGGAAAACTCTATGGTGCAATAGGTACCATAGAGTTTTAACCTCCCAAATGGCTAGAGCATCTGAGAAAACCATAGAGTTTTCCCAGAAACACCTAGAGTGGCCTGCATGTGCACCACCATTTTGATGATGTCACTTCCACTCAACCTCTGAGCACTGACTATAGTTGGGCAACTATTTGTGCCATGTGTGAAGCCTTGAAGGAGGGGGAAGTATGCTTGCAAGCTCTTCTCTTCCACCGTCACCTGGAGTCCTAGAGTGGGGAAAGAGAGCACAAGAGCTGAGGGAGCCACTGGAATCAGAGACAGAATTAAAGAGGGCTGAGCAGGGTTCTCAGTTTCATAAATCTTGTAGGAGCTGTATTTACTAACCTTGGTGTCAAGGCAAAGAGAAAAGCATAATGATTCAAACAGTGGTCAGTGATTTATATGGCACATGTGTGTTCCCTTCTTCCACTGTGCAAAAAAATATCCCTAACCTTTCCCTATGCTGGTTTTATGGAGACTGTTATTCCCAATTTATGTTTTTTTAAAAGTCTACTTCTAGCAAGGTCATGTTGTAAAGTGCACACATGTATTTTAAGTTTCTGTGCAAAGGAAGTATTAAGAGCTTCAATAAAGATATGTTTGTAATATTTGTTGTTCATGGTTTGTGGTTCTCAAACATCTGATATCTAGTCTATGTGGCTTTTATATTAAGCAAGTTTGGCCATCCCTGCCATAGAGTGTTCCTTGTATCAGCTCAGTTGACATACGTACTTGATTTAAACATAAGAACATAGGAGAAGCCATGTTGGATCAGGCCAATGGCCCATCCAGTCCAACACTCTGTGTCACACAGTGGCCAATATATATATATATACTGTGGCTAATAGCCACTGATGGACCTCTGCTCCATATTTTTATCCAATCCCCTCTTAAAGCTGGCTATACTTGTAGCCGCCACCACCTCCTGTGGCAGTGAATTCCACATGTTAATCACCCTTTGGGTGAAGAAGTACTTCCTTTTATCCATTTTAACCTGACTGCTCAGCAATTACATTGAACGCCCACAAGTTCTCATATTGTGAGAAAGGGAGAAAAGTACTTCTTTCTCTACTTTCTATCCCATGCATAATCTTGTAAACGTCTATCATGTCACCCCGCAGTCGACATTTCCCCAAGCTAAAGAGCCCCAAGCATTTTAACCTTTCTTCATAGGGAAAGTGTTCCAAACCTTTAATCATTCTAATTGACCTTTTCTGGACTTTTTCCAATGCTATAATATACTTTTTGAGGTGCGGTGACCAGAATTGCACACAGTATTCCAGATGAGACCACACCATCGATTTATACAGGGGCATTATGATACTGGCTGATTTGTTTTCAATTCCCTTCCTAATAATTCCCAGCATGGCATTGGCCTTTTTTATTGCAATCACACACTGTCTTGAGATTTTCAGTGAGTTATCTACCATGACCCCAAGATCTCTCTCTTGGTCAGTCTCTGCCAGATCTGCTCCTCTTACCCACTCCTTTCTCTCCATACTTTGAAAGAAAATATTTTTCTTTTTTTTACTCAAGTCTCTTGCCCTATAACTGAAGCAAGAATCTTTCCCTAAATTGGACTTTTACCTGACTAGAGCTGCACTCACACACTCTAAATGTACTTCCAATCCACTTTCAATGTACCTCCCAACTGAATTTTGCCAGTTCACATAGTAAAATCCAGTTAGAAAGCACATTGAAAGTGGATTGAAAGTGCATTGTTTAGTGTGTGCGATCACAGCATAAGACTGTCATAAACCCTCCCTGGGCCTATGTGTGTTTTCATGTGTATAGTGTATTCACGTGCATGTAAAATGCATTCCTCTTCTTTGTGCCAGCACCCCAAGTTAAAATCCAGCCTCCCACATTATCAGTGACTAGGGGAACAATAGTAAAGGCTGCCTCTGAGCAAGTACAGGGGGAAGAATTTTACCAATTACTTTAGCTCCTTCTACTGTGCATTCATGTTTGAGTGTCAGCAAGTGCCTAAGGCACTCAAGCAGGAATTTGGATCACAGCCTGCTTGCTTTAACAGGAAAACGTTATTGCTAAAAAAATTAAGCTACAGCACAAGACAAGGAAAATAACTATCAAACTTACTTGTTTACACATCTAAGGAAAATAACAGGGAAATATGACACTAAGTCAACAGTACAGAAGATTTACCTCTAACCCCATGTGGATGTCCATGGAACATATGCACATTCTGACCCCCACCTGCAGAGGAATCAAACTCCCAGCATTTGAACTAACTGATGTTCCCAACCTTTTAAACCCTTCCTGCTTTTGCTAGTGGGAAGCCTCTTACCAAATCCAAATTTAGAAGACTTGCCCCCATGTAGGAAGAACTCTGATCTCCCAGTCAACCCTCAATACCTAGATCATGTTTTGCTACAGCCCTTGCTCGGAGGCAGAGCATGGTTATCTCTCTGTGGAAATGGATCTCTGCTCTCTGACTTCATGGTGCTTTTTATGGCTCCCTTCCCCAGGAAAAACAAGCAACTATCAGGATGTTCACGTGGACATCGTCTGATGGGCAACACAGAAATCAGATTGATTACATACTCTGCAGTCAAAGATGGAGAAGCTCCTTACAGTCAGCAAAAACAAGACCTGGAGCTGACTGCGGCTCAGATCAAGAGCTACTCATTGCAAAATTCAGGCTTAAACTGAAGAAAACTGGGGATGCGATTAGCCCATTCAGGTTTGATGATCACATCCCTTATGAATGTACAGTGGCAGTGAAGAATAGATTTAAGGGACTAGAGTTGATAGAGTGCCTGAAGAACTATGGACGAAGGTTCATGACATTGTACAGAAGGCAGCAATCAGCACCACCCCAAGGAAAAGAAATGCAAGAAAGCAAAGTGGCTGTCTGAAGAGGCTTTACAAATAGCTGAGAAAAGAGGGAAAGCGAAAGGCAAAGGTGAAAAGGAAAGATTCATCCTACTGAATGCAGATTTCCAGAAAACAGCAAGGAGAGATAAGGAGGCCTTCCTGAAGGAACAGTACAAAGCAATAGAGGAAAATAATAGAATGGGAAGGACAAGAGATCTCTTCAAGAAAATTGGAAAAAACAAGGGAACGTTTTGTGCAAAGATGGCCATGATAAAGGACAAAAACGGTAGAGACCTAACAGAAGCAGAAAAGATCAGGAAGAGGTGGCAAGAATACGCAGAAGATTTATACAAGAAGGATTTCAATGTATTTGACAACTATGACAGTGAAATCGCTGACCATGAGCCAGACATTCTGGAGTGTGAAGTCAAATGGGCCTTAGAAAGCATTACTAACAAAGTGAGCGGAGATGACATTATCCCAATCGAACTTTTCAAAGTCCTAAAAGATGATGCTGTTAAAGTTATGCATACATTATGTCAACAAATCTGGAAAAGGCAACAGTGGCCATGGAATTGGAAAAGATCAGTTTATATTCCAATCCCAAAGAAGGGTAATGCCAAGGAATGTTCAAACTATCACACTATTACACTCATTTCACATGCCAGCAAGGTCATGTTAAAGATCCTACAAGCTAGGCTTCAGCAGTATGTAGATCGGGAACTACCAGAAGTTCAAGCTGGGTTTCGGAGAGGTAGAGGAACTAGAGATCAAATTGCCAACATTTGCTAGATTATAGAGAAAGCAAGGAAGTATCAGAAAAATGTCTATTTCTGTTTCACTGACTACGCTAAAGCCTTGGATTGTGTGGATCACAACAAACTGTGGTAAGTCCTTAAAGAGATGGGAGTACCAGACCACCTCACACGTCTCCTGAGAAACCTGTATAAGGGTCAAGAAGCAACTGTCAGAATGGGATATGGAATAACGGATTGATTTAGAATAGGAAAAGGAGTTCAACAAGGATGCATATTGTCATCCTGCTTATTTAATTTATATGCAGAGTACATCATGCGGAATGCTGGCCTGGATGAAGCACAAGCCGGAATTAAGATTGCCGGGAAAAACATCAACAACTTCAGATATGCAGATGACACCACTCTAATGGCAGAAAGTGAGGAGGACCTAAAGAACCTCTTGTTGAGGGTGAAAGAGGAGAGCACAAAAGTAAGCTTGAAACTCAACATCAAAAAAACTAAGATCATGGCAGCCAGCCCCATCACACCTTGGGAGATAGAAGGGAAAGATATGGAAGTAGTGACAGACTTTACATTTCTGGGATCCAAGATCACTGCAGATTGTGACTGTAGCCATGAAATTAAAAGATGTTTGCTTCTTGGGAGGACAGCTATGGAGAACCTGGGCAGTATAATAAAGAGTAGAGACATCAGCCTGCCAACAAAAGTCCATATAGTCAAAGCGATGGTATTCCCAGTAGTAATGTATGGCTGTGAGAGCTGGACCATAAGGAAGGCTGAGCGCAGAAGAATAGATGCTTTTGAGCTGTAGTGCTGCAGAAGAATCTTGAGAGTTTTTGGACTGCAAGAAGATCAAATCAGTCAGTCCTAAGGGAAATCAACCCAGACTGTTCCCTGGAAAGTCAGATGCTGAAGCTGAAGCTCAAATACTTTGGCCACCAAATGAGAAGAGAGCACTCACTGGAGAAGATCTTGATGCTGGGAAAGACAGAAGGCAAAAGAAGAAGGGGACGGAAATAGATGAGATAGCTGGACAGCCTTACTGATGTAACAAACACGAAATTGAGCAGACTTTGGAGGATGGTGGAAGGCAGGAGGGCCTGGCATGACTTTGTCCATGGGGTCGCAAAGAGTCGGACTTGACTGTGCGATTGAAGAACAACAAATCAGGATCCCAGAGACTTCCTAGTGTACTTCAAAGCACCTTACATCTCTGAATCATGGCAAGGACTGCCCCATGCGGCTAATCTAAATCCACACGCCATGTCCCTGCTTTTTTTTCTATTTGACTTATTTGCTACTTGGATATTTGGATCTCTGGTTTAGGAACTGGAACTCCATTGTTAGTTAGCTATGGTGCCTGCTTTAATCCAAAGGTATTTGGTACCTTTGATGCCTTTGCACAGTGTGTGGGTGCTTTCAATACATGGATCCTCATACCGGGCTTGCTAGCATCAGCTAGTATTGAATGTTTGATATAATTTCAATTGCTTGAATTTGATCATTTCTCCAGCCCTGATATTTGCATTATTTTCATTCATGAACTCCCTTCCCCCAATTTCCCTCAGTGTTCCTTCCAAGACTGGAAATATTTCACCATTCTGGGCTTTTTTTGGGGGGGGGGAGGTGCCAAGAGATGTGGCCTAATATGCAAATGAGTTCCTGCTGGGTTTCTTTAAAAAGCCCTATGCAAAACAGTGGTGATGTCAGGGAGGTGGCCAAATATGCAAATGAATCCCTACTTGGTTTTTTCTACCCCAAAAGTCCTGCTTACCTCCATTGATATCTATTCTTTCAAGGCATGTATAGAATCTAAGACAGCAACACCTTCGTTATTGAAATAGGAGACAGCAAAAGAAAGGTAGTCTGCTTCCTCACACTCAGGCCTTTTCAGTTTGGATCTGAGCCTGAACTGAAAAAAAATGATGAGGTACTTAGACCACACACTGCAACAATTAGGTTTGGATTCCTCCTAAAATTTCTATGTGCACAAAGAGAAGAGATTATTTTTTTTGCTGACTCACCCTCCCACAGCAGACCTCTTCCTCACCCCCAAGCAATTGCTGGCACAGAATTTCAGAGGAAAATTTTGGGCAGTTGCAGGAAGGTGAGGGGAGAAGTCACACTTCTGTGTATGGAAATCCTTCTATCTATGGAAATTTTGGGTGGGATCCAAGCCTATATACCCAAGTACATGATCACTTGAGAAAGGTAAATTGCTGGTCCTTTTGAAGACAGGACTTAGAAATCTATGTGTCCTATAAAACATTTCTCAAATCCTAACACCCAAGTGATATCCAGTGATTCTCATGCACTCCCATAAGCGCCCTCAATAGTTTTAATGTTTATTTTAATAATTGTAGCCTAACATTACCTACAATGCCCATTCTTCAGCCCTGTTGAGTCTGTGCAAGGGACGGGTGTTGTTTTTGTGTTGTCTTAGTAACCCTACTAGTAATAATACTACTATCATCACCTTAGAGTTGCCATTGAAGTTTGCATCAAATCTATGTGTGAGGCAAATGTACAGGTGTTTCAAGAGAAACTGAGGGCTCATCCAAGCGAAGACTGCGCATCTTGGACTGCCTATAAAATGCAAATTGGAAGTTTGTGCAGCATCAGCTACTACAGGGCTATGCAGAAAAAGAATTTAACCCTCTCGGCATTGACTTGGTTTCACTTTGCCTGCTTTGCTGCTAGCCTTTTGAAGGGAAAGTTTCATGTTTTTCAAGGACGTGTACATTTTCCTTTAAACTGCCACAAGGAGCAAGGGAACTGGTTTCAAATAACAAACAAGTGCAGGTTGAAAGGGTTACCACCCTTTTTCTCCTCTGAATGGCTCTGAGGTAAATTGAGGCTGTCTGAACCTGCAAGTTCTAGATGGTCCAAGATACTTAGTTTCTCTGCTTTTCTGCTCCTTTGGGTGTTTCCATAACAAAATTTTTCAGAGAGATTTCAGTCTGTTTTTCTAAAATTAAATGCTGCCAAAGGCCAAGCTTAGACAGAAACCCACACTTAATAAACAATTCATACGCTGAATGGCATCTCTTTTTTAAAACAAAGGTTTGACTCTAAGTTGCCACACAACCTGCTGGATAATGAGTTGTCCAGAACTGTAATGAGTCAGCCCAGAGAATGAGCACAAGAGGGAAAATGAGACCTAAAATGTAAACCAACCAGACAGGTATAAAAACAAAATCTGACACTGTACTAGTCATTTGGGAGGTGAGCAAGAAAAGTGACAAATCGGGAAGAGAAGGCAAAGCTTAAATTATTCATTTGCTATGTTATCTTAAGAGTCCCATTTTGACCAGGGCTTCAGTTCTTCTCATATATTTTGATGAGCTGGAATTATGTGCAGATTCATAGATCCCATTCCGTGTTTTACATGAGAGCGGAAGCCGCCCGGATGTAATTCAGATATGGTTCAATCAGCATTATCGCAAACACAGGGAAACACGTTAATCCATTGGAGTGACATTCTGAAGGAATGCTTTCCTTATCAGGGCAAAGGGCTTTTTTTGTAGCAGGAACTCCTTTACATATTAGGCCCCACCCCTCTTATGTAGCCAATCCTTCTAGAGCTTACAGGGCTCTTAGTATGGGTCTATTGTAGGGTCTTGGAGGATTGGCTACATAAGGGGTGTGTGGCCTAATATGCAAAAGAGTTCCTGCTACAAAAAAAGCCCTGTCAGGGCCCATGTTGACGCAGCTTTGGTCAAGATTTTGAGCCCCACAGAGCTTTCCCTTCAGGCCTGAGAAGAAAGACTCATGTGTTAACCCTTTCTGTATGAAATAAGAAGGGGTTATGCTTATGCTATAAATCAGGGGGAGATTTCAAATTAAATTTTAGGAGCAACACTCATAACTCTTATGATAGATGCAGCTTATTAAAACTGGTCCAAACACCTCATCTACATCTCTGGTCCAAATCACAGATTACATTTCTGTGCACTGATTACTATTGTTGAGGGCTGATTCAGATGCTGCCAAGGTGTATCCTGGATTTCTGTGCCTCCCAGGTCTTTGTGGCTCTGATTCAGATTAGTACGGGAGGAAGGGTACTTAAGCCTACCACCTGCACTGCTTTCCTAATCTAAAATGGCCCTGGGTACCACAGTGTCCTTAGTTGGGGAACTCTACATGTAGCCATCGATATTTAAGTACTGTATTTTAATTCTGCTGTTCTCCCCACAGCTTTTTTTGAGCAAGAACGCACAGGAACACAGTTCCGGATGGCTTGGTGTCAGGGTGTGTGGCCTAATATGCAAATGAGTTCCTTCTGGGCCTTTCCCACAAAAAGCCCTGTCTAAAACAATGGTGATGTCAAGGGGTATGGCCTGATATGCAAATGAGTTCCTGCTGGAATTTTCCTACCAAAAAAGCCCTGGTGCTCCCCAAGGGAGACCTAGTGATTTACAACACCAGCAACAAATAAATGCAATATAGATCAACCAATCCCTGATGTTGCTGCCCAGGCTAGCCTGATCTCATCAGGTCTCACAAGCTAAGGAGGGTCGGTCCTGGTTAGTATTTGGATGGGAGACCACCATGGAAGCCTAGAGTTGCTACACAGGGGAAGACAGTAGCAACCCCTTGAAACCCCTACAGGGTTGCCATATGTTGGCTGTGACTTGATGGCACTTTCCACCATCAGGTGAACCAAAACAAACAAATGGATGGATGGATTGAGTGGGTCTGGAATGAATTGCTGGTTCATCCATAGGTACCATCTTTGAGTTAGAGGGACCAAGACAATTACCATTTGGCTTGAGCTTAAGGACTTGTAGCTTGGGTCACACCTGAGCTTTATGGTACCCGCAGGAAGAGGAAGGCAAGCTAGTTCAGATGAAACTCAGCACATCACTGGTGGGGCAAAGAGTGGCTTCCCGGGGCCTCTACAAGCTAGGAAAATGGCATGAGGGCACCCTCTTCCCATGTACCTGTTGATGTATTGAGTCCTCCTTCCACAGCATGACAGGAGCAACAAAGAAGCAGGTGGATCTATCTGACAGGTCAGGTCAGATTAACCTTGTCAGCAAACCGGTTCTGGCTGGACTGTGACTAAGGGAAAGTACCTGCTGAAGTCAGCAACTATATGGACTGCCGTGATTGGCTGACTTGTATATATAAGGACTATAATGCCAACCTGTATTTCTCTCAGACGAGAGTTGGATCCTGGCGGAGCACTTTGTCACTCAGATTAAGAATATTCACCGCACTAGTAGTACTGTATATAGATTGTAAATACACTGCTTTTATACTAGGTGCTGGTGTGTGGCTCACCTTCTTTCCTTAGTATACCCTTGTACAGTTCTCTATTCCTCCCTCTGCACACACATGCGCCGATAGGGTTATGGGCCCAGCATGGTTCCGCTGCGCAGAGGAGTGTTGAGAGCTGTCCGGACGTTGTGGTGGAGCCGGAGGCGAGAAAAGCCATGGAGGACAGAGATGAGGATTTCCAGCTATCTCTTTCTGAGAGCGAGGGGGATGACGGCAGCCAGCTGTCTGGAGGAGTCGGAGTGATGGCTCAACAACAGCTTGCCGTGGCCGTGGAGAAACTTACATCTGCCAACGACGCTGTATGGAGCTTGAGAATGGAGCATTTCCTAAAGCGTGAGGGTCTATGGACATTCATGAGTAACCCCCCTGCTGTATTGTCTCCAGCTGAGACTGTGTTGGTTGAAAAAGCACTTGCAAACATAGTGCTGGCTGTCGGGGATGACCAGCTTATCTATGTGAGAGGCAAGGACTCTGCAAAGGCTGCGTGGGATGCGCTCAGTGGTGCATATGTTAGAACTACTGCAGGCTCTCTGATGGCCTTGACACGCAAGA
Source organism: Heteronotia binoei (assembly GCF_032191835.1). Taxonomy (NCBI): domain Eukaryota; kingdom Metazoa; phylum Chordata; class Lepidosauria; order Squamata; family Gekkonidae; genus Heteronotia; species Heteronotia binoei. The sequence goes on from NC_083226.1 coordinate 28,557,467, forward strand.
TGTTCCGCACGCTGATGCCAGCTGGAGGGTGTGTAAGACAGCACATAAAGAACTTGACTGACTGCTTTGTTGAGTTAGAGACCCGGGGGAAGGTGATTGCTGACGATGACAGGGTCTATATACTGTTGTCTTCCCTCCCGCCGGAGTTCTCGCCACTCATTACTTTGTTGGAGACGGTGGATGTGACTGCACTAACGATGGAATATGTGTGTGCCCATCTATACGACTACCAGGAGCGAGTGGCTGCTGTTATCCATCCAGGAGTGTCGGCTGGTGAGTGTGTGTCTGCAGGAGCGTCTGGGGGAGCGTCCAGAGAGGAGCCGGTCCGTGCTGCTGGCAGGCAGCCAAAGCCTGAGACAGAGCCGAGAGCGTTGGCTGTGAGGCGTTGCTACAAATGTGGATCTGCATCTCACCTATTGCGTGCCTGTCCTGAAGCTGGAAGGGGATGTCGTCAGGGGCAGAGGAGTCAGAGTTCCACGAGCAGCAGTGAAGAGCAGGCTCGGCTGGTTACGTCATCAGCAGCGAGTGCCGGGTCGCAGTGGATATTAGACTCAGGAGCTACGAGTCATCTCTGCAATGAGAGAAGTCTGCTGCAAGACATTAAAAGTTCCAATCTCTCCCACGTGCGGCTAGCTGATGGGTCGTCGGCTGCTGTGCAGTGTGTGGGAGGTGTTGACTTTCCCTCCTTAAGCTGTAAGCTGAAAAATGTACTATGTGTTCCCACTCTGAGATCGAACTTACTCAGTGTCAGTGCTTTGAATGATGAAGGCTTTGAGGTACTGTTCACTAAGGAATGTTGTAAAATTCTTGGAGGTGGGGGGAAGTTGCTGGCTACTGGCATCAGGGTTGAAAATGTTTATATGCTAGGGAGTGTGTCTATCAGGGCTGCCCAGGTCACAAACATGCCTGAGCATGACAGGTGTATTCATTTACTCCACCACAGGCTTGGTCACTGCGGCTTTCACGCTATAAATAAAACCCTGTCAATGCTGCCAGACTTCAAAGTCAAGCCATGTAAATGCTTCCTAGATTGCCAGGTGTGCAAAAAGACTAAAAGCAAGGCATGTGCTGTTGCAAAGCAAAGCTCTAGGGTGACAAAGCAGGCTTTAGAACTGCTTCACCTAGATGTGATGGGGCCTTTCCCCAGGAGTCATTCGGGGAGAAGGTTCTGCTTAGTCGTGACCGACAACCACTCCAGGTTCTGTTGGGTGTTCTCAATGGAACATAAGTCTGATGTGTTTAAATGTCTTACACAGTGGGCAAAGGCTGTGGAAAGGCAGCTAGATTTAAAAATCAAGGCTGTGCAGTCAGACCGTGGGGGAGAGTTCACCTCGAATAACTTCAAAAATTGGCTAAAAAGCAGAGGGATTGCTCAGAGGCTAGCTAATGGTGCTACTCCCGAGGAAAACGGTCTGGCAGAGAGGCATGGTGCCATCCTTCAGGGTTATATGTATGCCATGCTGGAAGATGCTAGTCTACAATTTGCATATTGGGTTGAAGCTATGCAATCTGCAGCTTATACATGTAACAGGGTATGGACAAGAGCTACAAATGACATACCATATCGAAGGTTGTTTGGAAAACTGTCCAATTTGAAGTTTCTAAAGGTGTTTGGTACCCGGGCATGGGTTAGTATACCTTTAAAACACAGAAGAAAGGGAGGTGACCGGGCGAATTGTTTGACTTTCCTGGGCTACGAGCCAGGAACAAAATCTTATCGGTTTTGTAATAAGCAGGCAAAGATTACCTACAGCTGGTCAGCAAATTTTAATGAACAGAGCAGCTGGGCAAGGCTGCACAGCTCAGAAAACGAAAGTGTTTTGCTGCCGTGCTCAGACAGCAGCTCTGTGACAGAGCAACGGGAGATAAAACTAGAGCCAGAATCTCCAGCTCAGGAGGTGGTATCGAGTGAGCCCAGTACAAGTGAGGGGCCACGGGTGTCCTCCAGAGCAACGAAAGGCATTCCTCCTGCAAGATATGGGTTTCCAGAAGTAAATCTGGTTAGTGTGCCTGAGCCTGATTTATGTCAGGAGGTGTTTATGCTGGAGAGCAAAGAAAGACAGGCCGGGTGCTCAGAGCAGAGAGCACAATACAGTGGGTCTGTAACTGAGTGTCTGAACTCAGCCCTAAACCAGGACTGGAGTGTAAAATAAGTACCTGGGTTTGGGGGAAATTGGCAAAGTGCAGAGTGTATGGTAAAAAATGCTGCTGACTTGTGTACAATGTATCTAAATGTAAATGAACATTGTAAAGTTGTAAGATTCCTGGGTATGCTATGTACGTTGGACTAGGAGGTGTGTTGATGTATTGAGTCCTCCTTCCACAGCATGACAGGAGCAACAAAGAAGCAGGTGGCTCTATCTGACAAGTCAGGTCAGATTAACCTTGTCAGCAAGCCGGTTCTGGCTGGACTGTGACTAAGGGAAAGTACCTGCTGAAGTCAGCAACTATATGGACTGCCATGATTGGCTGACTTGTATATATAAGGACTGTAATGCCAACCTGTATTTCTCTCAGACGAGAGTTGGATCCTGGCGGAGCACTTTGTCACTCAGATTAAAAATATTCACCGCACTAGTAGTACTGTATATAGATTGTAAATACACTGCTTTTATACTAGGTGCTGGTGTGTGGCTCACCTTCTTTCCGGAGTATACCCTTGTACAGTTCTCTATTCCTCCCTCTGCACACACACGCACCGATACATCACTGGTGGGGCAAAGAGTGGCTTCCCGGGGCCTCTACAAGCCAGGAAAATGGCATGAGGGCAGCCTCTTCCCATGTACCATGGTCCCAGTCTGAATGGGGCTCATGTATGCCTAATATCCAAGCATTCCTGGACCCAATCTGGAAAGGGATTATGGCACATGAAGAGGGGAGACTCAAGTTTCCCATGCTCCCCATCCACCCCCCATTTTCTTGACTTGAAATGATTTCAGGAAATTATTATTTGCTCTGTTGGGGAAACAGAACTCAGACAAGCCTTCTGTCAACAGGCCAACATGGAGAGTGTAGCATGTAAATCAGCCTTAAGTGTATGGCTGCAACTATGTGAATGCTGCATTCTGTGTACGCCAGCACACAGTTCTCAGAGGGCTGTGACAGGTTTGTTTTAGAGGGAACATTTGATTGGGAACATGTGTAATCTGCGTAATGTGTGAACGGCCTTCATGATCATTATCCCTCATAACAGTTCAGGAGGGTAAACCATGTTGGCTATCCCCATATTGCTGCAGATGCTTTTAGCTATTTCTCTGCAAGTGGTTGGCGGGCGGGGGGGGGGGAATCATATTTTTGAAAAAACCCTTTTACTTCCAGGCCCAAGTCTGTGTCTGTATTCAGTTAATCTTGTAAAACGATGACTGTAGATTATCTGAGTTTTTCGGTTGAAAAGCAAAAGTTTGCTCCTGCTGACCCGCCCTGCAGATGTGCAAAAGGGGGGGGCATATATTTGTTGTGTGTGCTTATCAAATAACTGTCAATCAGGTTATTGAAAGAAGGATTCTATCAAATAAACAAACGATGAGTGATGCCCGCACACGACATGCCATCTTGTTCGATTTGAAAATTTGAGGCTCCCCCTCTCTGCCCTGAAGATATACTTTAAATCCTGCCATGTCTGGCAGTCTCTAAGAATAACCTTGTACAACCAGTTTATAAAGCCACACAAATAAGCACTTTTCTTTAAAAACCATGTTTTTAGGACATTGTCATGGCTGAAGGGGTGCTGTGTATGACAGCTGAGTGAATAAACAGAACAAGTGGTTTCTGCATTTGCAATTTTATCTGCTGGCATTCTTCGAAGGCATATTCTCAAAACCAAAGGATGTTATTTTCCATAAAACTCAGAGACAAAGAGAACAGAGCCGCTGAGACAGATGAAGACCAAAAGCAACACAGTGAATTCCAAGAGCCTTGCTGTTGCAGTGCTAGAATGGTATCTGCTGTGCATCCTTTAGGAATATGAATCAATGACTATTAAAATACAAAAATCAAACTGGGTAGACTAGAGCGCTGCCTGAAAGAATTACATGTACATTAATGATTTGTCGCAGTCTGCTTAAAGTTTCACCCCTAAGTATTAAGACTTCTCAAGCCCTCCTCTCTTTGCGTCTGTCTGGAGAAATGAGGCTAGTGGCTAGAGTCGGGACTATTCATTTTCATTTCATTTTATTCGATTTATATATTTATATATATTATATTCATTTTCATTTCATTTATTTATTCAGTGATGGTACCTCACTTCTGGAATGTCCTCCTTCCAATACTCCCTCTAAGCTGTGGAGTCTTGTGAGCAAAAATTCTACTTTGTCTCAGCTACTGGCATTAAAGTTGTGAGTTACTGTATAAATTAGTGTACTCTGGAGCAGTGTTCCCTCTAAACTGAGTCAGGGTGAGCTAGCTGACAGATTTTTAGCCTCCAGCTCAAGAAGGATGACCCCAGAGCACACTAATTTATGCAGTAGCTCACAAAGTAGAATTTTTGCTCACAAGACTCTGCAGCTTAGAGGGAACATTGCTCTGCAGCCATTTTTCCTGTGCTAAGATGTGTGAGCCAGAGCCTAAAAAACTGTGAGCTAGCTCACACTAACTCAGCTTAAAGGGAACACTGCCTTCTTCAGGCTCACCTGGAAGCTACCTTAGTGTCCTTCAGGTGGCAGGCTGGAGCATTTCTTTTTACCTAGACTTTTAAATGAGTAGGTCCCATCTTTTTAAAACCCATATTTATTGCCCGTTTCTAGTCTGAGGGCTATTTCACACATACAGTGTTAGGCTGCGAAGTAGTGTTTTTTGTGCCTCACGTTTTTGGTTTTTATTGTTTTTTGTGTGTGGTTTTACTTTGTAAGCTGCTCAAGCAGATATTTGGAAAGGTGGCAGATTGTTTTTTTGCTGTCAGATTACATCTGACACGGTGACCCTTGGTGGGATTTTCAAGGCAAGACATGTTCAAAGGTGGTTTGCCATTGCCTATTCTGCATCCCGTCCCTGATATTCCTTGGAGGTCTCCCATCCAAATACTAGCCAAGGCTGATCATGCTTAGCTTTCGAGATCTGATGAGATCAGCCTAGCCTGGGCTATCCAGGACACAGCAGGCAGATAGTATAGTTTCTAAATAAATTCTAGTAGTCGAGCAACCCCTAACCATGTTTTAGCATTCCATCACATCATTTCTTTTACTTGAATGCTATTTGTTAATTATTGGGGTGTTACATTAAGTAACTTTCAATTTATGGTGACCCAATGAATTAATGACTTACAAAATGTCCTATATCAGGTCTTGCAAACTGTAGGCTATGGCTTCCTTTGTTATTAGGGTGACGAACATTAAATTTTCATCCCACCCAGGGCTTTTTTATTAAATCAGGAACTCCTTTGCATATTAGGCTACACCCCTCTGATGTAGCCAAACCTCCAAAAACTTACAGTAGGCTCTGTAAGAAGAGCCCTGTAAGCTCCAGGAGCATTGGCTACATCAAGGGGGTATAGCCTAATATGCAAAGGAGTTCCTGATTAAAAGAAAAGGCCCTGATCCTGCCCGACTTTCAAGGAGTGCCAGGTAATATGTGTGTTGTACAGCTAAATGTATTTTGCCAGCCGGTGTACCCCCATGTCATGCCATCTCCGCCTGCTAATACAGGATGCAGAAATGAAACCACTACAAACCAAATTGATTACCTGGACAACATCAGCATGGGGTGCACCTCTTCCCACACTGTCCCACTGATTTGGTGACTGGTTTTATTCCAGTGGGAATTTAAAAAACGATGAAGAATTTAAAAACCGAAGAAGAAAAAAACCTCCAGGATCAGACCAGTGGTCCATTTGGTTCAGCAGCCTGTTTCACATGTTGGCCAGTCGGTGTTGGCTGGAAGACTGTTTTGGCAGATGTGGCTGTGTTTTTAACAGCACTTATTGGCCTTTAATTGTGAGTATTCACTCTCTTTCATGCCCTGACCTGGATGGCTCAGGCTAGCCCAATCTTGTCAAATCTTGGTTCCTAAGCAAGGTTGGCCCTGGTGAGTACTTGGATGGGAGACCACCAAGGAAAGCCAGTGATTACTATGCAGAGGCAGCCACTGGCAAACCACCTCTGTTCGTCTCTTGCCTTGAAAAACCCCTGCGGTTGCCATAAATTGGCTGCAACTTGACTGCACTTTGCACACACATTGGCTTTTTTCACGTGCATTTTAATGGTGGGTTGTTTTTAATTTGTTGCTAGGAAATCATTGTTTCTCGTAACTTTGTTGGCCATCTTGAGTCCAAAGAGATAAGGCAGGGTATAAATACTTTAAATACATTCATGGAAAACAAGATCAGAAGAGACAGAGATGCAAAGAGAGTAATGAGCAAGGAGGTAGGGAGGGAGTAGAAATAGATTCTCGTGTGGTCCACAGATGGAGAAGCTTAGTGGCAGCTGAGATTCTGAGCAAAGGAAATTCCCAGTCAAAACACTGGCTGCAAGCCTCTGGTAATATTGCAATGTGTTTGTTTGCAGACTCAATTGCCTGCTAATGATCAACGATGATCACTTGATTTTCTTCAACAGGCTCCAGTGGTGGGAAGATAGCTCCTTAAGCAGCCAGAACTAGCAAGGATAAACCTACCTGGTTTAGTGCAGAGAACAGTGATCTTTTCTTTTCTTATGTTCAGAGTAAGAAAAAGAGCAAGGACACGGTAGGCCCATTGCGAGGGCAGGAAAGGGAAATTGTAAAAGGTAATGAAGAGAGGGTGGAACTGCTCAATTCCTACTTTTCCTCAGTCTTCTCTTCTGAGGGAAACGGTGCTCAACATGGCAAAAAACAGAACATATAAGGAAGGTATGAAGTTCCAACCTAGGATCAGCGTAGGGGTAGTACATAAACACCTAGTTTCTTTAAATGAAACTAAGTCCTCAGGGCCAGATGGATTGCATCCAAGGGTTCTAAAAGAGCTTGCGGATGTAATTTCTGAGCCTCTGGCTATTATTTTTGAGAATTCTTGGAGAACAGGAGAGGTGCTGGAAGATTGGAGGCGGGTGAATGTTATCCCCATCTTCAAGGGGGAAAAAGATGATCCGGGTAACTATCGACTCATTAGCTTGACGTCTATACCTGGAAAAGTTTTAGAACAAATCATCAAACAGTTGGTCCTGGAACATTTAGAAAGAATGGATGTGATTACTAAGAGCCAGCATGGTTTTCTCAAGAACAAGTCATGTCAGACTAACCTGATCTCTTTTTTTGAGAAAGTGACTACCTTGCTAGATCAGGGAAATGCTGTAGACATCGTTTATCTTGATTTCAGTAAGGCTTTTGATAAAGTTCCACATACTATCCTTGTTGACAAGCTGGTAAAATGTGGTTTGGATCCTGTCACCGTTAGGTGGATCTGTAACTGGTTGACAGATCGCACCCAAAGAGTGCTTGTGAATGGTTCCTCATCCTCTTGGAGAGGAGTGACAAGTGGAGTGCCTCGAGGATCTGTCCTGGGACCTGTTTTGTTCAACATCTTTATCAATTATTTGGATGAAGGAATAGAGGGAATGCTTATTAAATTTGCAGATGATACATAAGAACATAAGAGAAGCCATGTTGGATCAGGCCAGTGGCCCATCCAGTCCAACACTCTGTGTCACACAGTGGCCAAAAAAAAATTATATATATATATATATATATATATACACACACACACACACACACACACACTGTGGCTAATAGCCACTGATGGACCTCTGCTCCACATTTTTATCCAATCCCCTCTTGAAGCTGGCTATGCTTATAGCCGCCACCACCTCCTGTGGCAGTGAATTCTACATGTTAATCACCCTTTGGGTGAAGAAGTACTTCTTTTTATCCATTTTAACCTGACTGCTCAGCAATTTCATTGAATGCCCACGAGTTCTTGTATTGTGAGAAAGGGAGAAAAGTACTTCTTTCTCTACTTTCTCCATCCCATGCAATATCTTGTAAACCTCTACCATGTCACCCCGCAGGCAACGTTTCTCCAAGCTAAAGAGCCTTAAGCGTTTCAACCTTTCTTCATAGGGAAAGTGTTCCAGCCCTTTAATCATTCTAGTTGCCCTTTTCTGGACGTTCTCCAACGCTAGAATATCCTTTTTGAGGTGCGGCGACCAGAACTGCACACAGTACTCCAAATGGGACCGCACCATCGATTTATACAGGGGCATTATGATACTGGCTGATTCATTATCAATTCCCTTCCTAATAATTCCCAGCATGGCATTGGCCTTCTTTATTGCAATTGCACACTGTCTTGACATTTTCAGTGAGTTATCTACCATGACCCCAAGATCTCTCTCTTGGTCAGTCTCTGCCAGTTCACATCCCAGCAACTTGTATTTGTAGCTGGGATTCTTGGCCCCAATGTGCATTACATTTCACTTGGCCACTAAATTGGGAGGGGTTGCAAACACAGAAGAAGACAGAAACAGGATATAGGATGACCTTGACAGGCTGGAAAACTGGGTTAAAATCAATAAAATGAATTTTAACAGGGATAAATGAAAAGTTCTGCATTTAGGTAGGAAAAATCCAATGCATGGTTATAGGATGGAGGAGACTTGTCTTAGCAGTAGTATGTGCGAAAAGGATCTAGGGGTCTTAGTGGATCATACACTGAACATGAGTCCAGAGTGATGCAGTGGCTAAAAAGACAAATGCAATTCTGGGCTGTATCAAAAGAAGTATAGTGTCCAGATCACGTGATGTGATGGTATCGCTTTACTCTGCTCTGATAAAACCTCACCGGGAGTAATGTGTTCAGTTTTGGCCACCACATTTAAAGAAGGATATAGACAAGCTGGAATGGGTCCAGAGGAGGGTGACAAAATGGTGAGGGTCTGGAGACCAAGTCCTATGAGGAAAAGTTGAAGGAGCTGGGGATGTTTAGCCTGGAGAGGAGAGGATGTTTAGCCTGAGAGGTGATATGATCACCATCTTCAAGTACATGAAGGGCGGTCATATAGAGCAGGGGTGGCCAACAATAGCTCTCCAGATGTTTTTTGCCTACAACTCCCATCAGCCCCAGCCATTGGCCATGCTGGCTGGGGCTGATGGGAGTTGTAGGCAAAAAACATCTGGAGAGTTACCATTGGCCACCCCTGATATAGAGGATGGTGTGGAATTGTTTTCTGTGGCCCCAGAAGGTAGGACCAGAACCAATGGGTTGATAAATCAAAAGAGTTTCCGGCTCAACATTAAGAACTTCCTGACCGTTATAGCAATTCCTCAGTGGAACAGGCTTCCTCGGGAGGTGGTGGGTTCTCCTTCCTTGGAGGTTTTTAAACAGAGGCTAGATGGCCATCTGACAGCAATGAAGATCCTGTGAATTTAGGGGGATGTGTTTGTGAGTTTCCTGCATTGTGCAGGGGGTGGACTAGATGACCCTAGAGGTCCCTTCCAACTCTATGATTCTATGATTCTATAGCAGGAGTGGCCAAACTTGCTTAATGTAAGCACCACATAGAATAAACATCAGCTGTTTGAGGGCCACAAGACAAGGATATTAAATGTTTAAGAACCATGAGCCAGGAAGGAAGGAAGGGAGGGAGGGAGGAAAATAGATGGGGGAGGGGAAAACATGGAAAGAAAGCAATGTTAACTTTAAATGCATTCTCCAAGTCACCGACTGGCTTGGCTTGGAAAGTGTTTTAAAGAGATAAATGCCTTCTCCAAGCCAGCCAATGGGGTGATGGGGCTTCAAGAGCCACACAATATATGAAGAAGAACCACATATGGCTCCTAATTCACATTTTGGCCACCCCTGGTTTATAGTATACTTACATATGTCTCATGAACAGAAAACCACTCGGACTGAGGCAGTATAGCCACCAAGATGGACATAATTCTGATTCAGAATTGGGGGAGGGGTGTACTAAATGAGCACACTGCTTGCTGTCTGTCTGCTTCTCCTTGTTCAACAAGTATATTTGTAGAGGGGAATTGCAGAAGGTAGTGTAAACCTCCACTGATCTCCCATCCCAAAGGAAAGGAAACCAAGTACCCTTCTTTTAAGCACATCCCACCCCTCAGGGAAAGGGGAGTGCATATTCTGCCACAGTCGGTTAATTTTATATGGTCCCATAGTTTGTAATGGTTTTAAGATACACTAAATAAGTTATAAATAATAAGAGTCCCGTGGCGCAGAGTGGTAAAACTGCAGTACTGCTGTTAGAGCCCTCTGCTCACGGCCTGAGCGAAAGCTGGTTCAGGTAGCCGACATGAGGTTGACTCAGCCTTCCATCCTTCTGAGATCGGTAAAATGAGTACCCAGCTTGCTGGGGGGAAAGTGTAGATGACTGGGGAAGGCAATGGCAAACCACCCTGTAAAAAGTCTGCCGTGAAAATGTTGTGAAAGTGACGTCACCCCAGAGTTGAAAATGACTGGTGCTTGCACAGGGGACTACTATTACCTTTTTAAAATAAGGATAAAGGTACTCCTGAGCATGCCCAAATTGCCCTCCTCTCACCACTAAGCCAATGCAGCAAATCTCCTTACATGTAACATTAAAAAGCAGTAATATCAAAGCAAAACCTGTAATCATGAAACAATATGGAATAACCACTACTGTTAGTACAATTGAATGAAGGCGGTCCTCCAAAATGATATGAATTCCAACCATGTAATAAAGTGTACATTATCCACGTATTCTGGATACAAGATGTGTTTCGGAACAATATTCTCATTCATCAGGGATAATTCCACTCAACTTCATACAACTCAGTTTCTCTTAGACTAAAGCATATATGCTAATGAGACTTCAGTTCATAATACATTTGGCATCAGCTTTTCCATGGTTGCAGACTGAATTTTATCTCTTCACTCAGAGTATGAAATGTTCCTTGGTGAGGCTTCAGTTCCAAATACAACAGGCAACATCCCTTCAATGAACACAGACAGCGCTGGAACATGGGAGTAGGTGAGGTAAGCAGCCGCCTAGGGTGCCACTTTGCTGCAGGGGTGTGAGCAGGTGCCCCCTCTCCGCTTTTGCTGACCCTCACTCTGTTGCGTTCTTTCTTTGCTCCAATCGCTCAGAGCAAAGAAAGAATGAGGCGGCCCCTACTCAGCTCTCTCCAAAGCAACCAGGGGAATGGGCAGGGGGCACAGAATGTGCCATTGTGATGATGTCATTGTGCCACACACGCAAAGTGCACACAGTTGGAGTTCACGGGGGGGAGGGGCGGCAGAACCACTAGCGCTGGGACTGAACACAGACTGAATCTAGCCCCTAAATAGTGTAGATATTGTACACTTTATTACATCATTGGAATTCATATCATTCTGGAGGACTGTCTTCATTCAATTGTACAAATAGTGGTGGTTATTCAATAGTGCTTCATGATCACAGGTTTTGCTTTGGTATTACTGATTTTTTTCACTGTGGTTATCCTCTGTTGTTTTTGACATTAAAAAGCAGGACAGAGAACTGGATTCGCATGCAGTCATGAGCCCTCTGCTCGGTATTTCAAACTCATTCTGTTTCCAACATCTGGAGATGCAGCCACGGAAGGATGAGAGTGAGCATGAGTCCCATTTACAAAAAAATCCAAAGAATTCTTGCTGTTGTCAAGAAGATAATGCTTCTCTCTGAGGACCATTTGATCAGAATGAACAAGCTTAGTTACAGCGTTGTCAGGTCTTTCACACACAGTCTTCGTGAAAATATTCTAATCAACATTAAACAGCTGAAGAAAGCCAATACATATATATATATATTTACCATTTCTATCATATTCTAAGAGAATTAATTAGCAGGAAGATGGAGTGTTGAAGGAGATGACTTCAGGATGGATTGGGGGAAAAAATCCCACATTTTGTTTCTTCGTTGCTGAAACTGATTTCTCCCATGAGAAAAGCTGTTACTGATGATTTAATTTTTAACGAAATTGTGAACTATATTCACATTTTTGCAGAGCTCCAGGATGGTAGAATATACTCTTGAGAACTTATTGAGAACTGATAACCATCAATTACATATGGTAGATATAAAAAAATCCCACTCTCATTAAGACTTTGTACATGCAACTTAAAACAAGTTGATTCGTTGTCCCATATTCTTGTTTACTGTTCCCAATATGAAACTATACGCCTTAGGTTTCTAGACCCAATTCTGCTCAATATGACAAGTTGCTCAGATACTGCAAAGGTATGCCATCTTCTGAACGATTTGTCATCTGAAATAACTGAAAAGGTTGCTTTATTCTTGAATATGGTAATGAAGGATTGTCTAGCTGTATATGACTGGTTTATTTTGTTGTTTCTGTATCTCTTTTTTGCATTATTCATAATCTGATATATGCCAATAAAGGCTTGTTTGTTTGAGAACTGATAGCCCAACAGAGCACCCATATGCAAAGGCAGCATTCCTCTAGCAACCCACTTGAGAGGGGCTTTGACTTTCAGCATGTGCTAGAAATATGGGGGGTATTTATTATCCTTGTCTATAGAGAATGAGTTCCAATGGCCAAATGCTGCCAAAGGAGGAAGAAAGAAGGAGAGGGGGAAGGAGATGTGGATAGAGATGTGTAGTGAGGGGGAGGAATGACTGGATCCACTTAAAGGGAGCAGCTCTTGGAGATTCCTTGAACCTATGCAGCTGGGAGGAATAAGAGAGGTCTGGTTTTTATCCTGGGTGAAACTGAGGAATGCCAAGGGCCACTGAGGTTATGGCGGAAACAGCAGCTTTCTCCTGAAGATGTTATCCTTCTTGCCTGAAGCTTTAGTACCTTTTGCCTTGAACAGAGGCAGCCCCTCCAGTTCTTAGGAGAAACATCAAACTTTTCCTGTTAATCCAATGATCGAAAAGTGTTACCCTTGGGGAGGGGCTGGGGCTCTGTGGTACTTCATGTGCTTTTACATGCTAATGTTCCCAGGACTAGCCCTGCCACGAGGCAAACGAGGTGATTGCTGGCCTTCTGAGGGCACCAAATTGGGCACCCCCCATGTGATTCAGTGACATTATCAGTGCAGGGGGGAAGGGTCAACATCAGGAGTGTGGCCCAATATGCAAATGAGTCCTTGTGGCTTTTTCTACAAAAAAGCCCTGTGTGAAACAATGGTAGTGTTGTGATTTTGTCAATTAAATAATAATTTTGCTGTGTTATTAGTATATTAATTCATTACCATACAAAAGTGCCCTGTATGAAGAGGACTTTAATGCTCTTGAGTGTACGGTGCTGGAAGGGAAAATACAGGAAATAAAAGTGATCATATTGTTATCAATGAATTTTATTAAGAAGGAAAACCAATAATAACAGAAATTAAACTCTATATAGGAATATTTTTAAAAAAGTTAAATATTTTAAATTTATTAATTTACAACTTGTCAACCTTTTTAATGTTGGTATGAAGTAATTTCTAAAGTGAAGACAGAAAGATGTTAAATTATGTGTAGACTGTCTGGTATTCACAGTTTTTGAACAACTATATGACTTAATTCTTCAAATAATTAATATTATTTACTTATTTTGTTATTAAAAATCAAAACCATAAGATAACATTAAAATAACTCAATTTGCTAAATTGATTTCCCTTTACTTGTACTTTAACAAATACACTGTGGTACACCCAGTGACGACAAAAGACTACCCAACTCTAATAGTAAAAGCAACAATTATTTAACAACAATAATAACTCAGATATAATTCTTCATTGCAAATTAGCCAATCTCCTCTAAGTAATTAAGTTAATCTTCCGCCTGCTCATATTTCTACACAGAAGTGGCAGCCATTTCATGTAGTGCCTCATTTTCCCCCTTTTTCACTTCTAGGTCACCTGCCTGTGTATTAGCCAGTGTTAGTTTGTGGCAAGACAGGTCCATGAAATAGAGACCACACACTGGGATGACAGCAGTGGAATAGGGAATTAAGAGCTTTGTGAAATCCCTCACAATAGTTTGTAGTTTTTGGCGACCATTCCAGGACTGTGTCATGATGATTCCATATCCTTATAGGAAACTGAGGATCTCTACCTGCTGCATCCTCCATACATGTTGAAAAGAAGTACATGAGCACCTCATTGTAGCTGTCCATCTGAAAATGTGGTGGCAAATTCATAAAAAAATAGTTCTCACATCACTTATTGGGACAAAGGCTAATGCAGAAGAGATTTTAGAGCAAATTTTTATGTTCATATTAGTTTCATATTCAGTCTTCAAGCCAGTATTGTTGATTTTCCTAATGAGACTCTAACACAGATGAAAGTTATACCCTTTGACCTCAGCACGTGGAAAGGTAATCCTCACTGCATTCATACAAGCCTTCTCAAAATTGACTAAAACCTTCTGAGGTGTCATATCTGGAATCAATAGCTTAATTATTTAAAACATTCTATTGTAAGTGTCCATGTTCTATTTTTGAAATAAAATATAAATACATGGTGGATATGAATTACCCACCTTGGCTGCCATGTGTACGGTTGGTAAAACATATTTGGCACTTTATCAAAGGTGTCATCTCCATAGACGGTGTCTTTGTTTAATTTGAGAATAAGATCTCTGTCACCTAAAACCCAGGATTCTGTCTGGATTTTCCACAGCGGAATCGTGAAGTATAAGCTGCCTATACTTCTCAGGAATGTCAAAATTTATGGTTTTGGGGTTAGGCAAATTACTGCCTGTTCTGTGAGAGTGCAGTGGCTGGCTACCCACTCTCTTAATTCAGGGATTGTTATGCAGTTGCACCTATTATTCAATGGACAAGGTAGGTGGGGAGGAGGAGGGGGAACCCTCAGAAAGGTTCAGGAGCTGTGCTCCTGTGAGCTCCTGCTGAATCTGAGGCCTGCTGACAACACATTTCCCATCACACTGGGAGGAGTGGCACTTACCGCTCTCATGTCTTGCCTCATTTGTTAGCTGCTGCTTTTTGAGGCCAGGAGTCATGACAATGTTTTGTTGGTTCCTGAACTATGTTGCCACCTTTTGTTTTTATAATTGAATGGCACTTTAGACAGCAATTCTGTCTGCATCTCCAAGTCACCACTCCATTGATACTGCAAAAAGAGCAGGGCTTTTTTCTTTTTTGTATCAGGAACTCCTTTACATATTAAGCTACACATCTCTGATGTAGCCAATCCTCCCTGAGCTTACAGTAGATCCTGTACAAACAGCCCTGTAAGCTCTTGGAGGATTTGCTACATCAGGGGTGTGTGGCCTAATATGAAAAGGAGTTCCTGCTATTTAAAAAAAAAGCCCTGGAAAAGAGATATTCAGACTCCAAGTAGAGCATAACTTAATAGTTCTTCTGGCTTCTTAAAAATTCAATTGTTTACATTGTGAGAAAAAAAAGTAAAGCTATAAATTAATTAAGGAGTTGGAAATAAGGGCACGTTCAGTGTTTAGGGCCTCCTTTCTTAAAGCCCCCCCCCCACTCATATACCTTGGCTTAAGTCAAGTAACTGCTTATTACAACCGGGAGAATACAATTTGGAACACAGGGGTATGACACTCCCCACCCCCAAACTCCTGTCACTTCTCAAAGCATGGGCAAACAGGGAAAAGAGACCCTGTTGCAGCCTGATTGGTCTCCGCAGCTTGCATTATCAGATCATTCATCTGACCCACTAGCCTTTAAAAGCAGGTAAGGTAAAGGTAATCCCCTGTGCAAGCACCAAGTCGTTACTGACCCATGGGGTGACATGACATCATGACATTTTCTTGGCAGACTTTTTTTTATGGCGTGGTTTACCATTGCCTTCCCCAGTCATCTACACTTTACCCCCAGCAAAGTGGGTACCTGTTTTACCAACCTCTGAAGGATGGAAGGCTGAGTCAACCTTGAGCCAGCTACCTTTTTTTAATAGAACCCCACAAAAAAGTGGTGCTACTCAACAAAACTGTGGCTTGTGAATTCAGGCATCAGAACAAACCTCAATGGATTTAAAAACACTGTGGTTAACAAGTTTGAAAGTACAGCTGGCTGCCCATCAACAAACCCCTATCAACTGCAATTTCAGGGAATCAGTCCAATCATGGTTTATTTTGATATCTGAAGTTAGCCCCCGTCTCCCAGAGGCCATTCTTCAAGAACAAGTTACGTATCTCCATCTCTGGGAAGCAGATTTTGCTGCACAAAATTCATTCTAATATGGAACACCATATGTATATGCATTTCACACACACACACAGATGCACACAGTTTTTTCTCCATCTCTGTTCAGCACCATCACAGGTGTGTTACCAGTGACAGTCTTGCTAATTAAAATCTTGGCACAGCATATCAAGCAGGGGACTCTCCAATAAGATTAGGAAAATCGTCTGGCTGAAAATTAAACTAAGCTGTATTGAAAAAGATACTTTGGGAGGAGAGGAAAAAAAGAAGGGTACATTTGCTGGTGTCCGGGTGAAAATGTAATTGTGGTTACCTGATCTATTTATAAGAAAAGTGCCCTTGCAAAAAAAAAATGTCAATCCAATTAAAAAACAGCACAGCCGGCTCATCCATCTCCCTAGCAATTTGGTGTGTTCATTTGAAGCTACAAAGGCCTCCTGGAAGAAAAGCATGTGTCCTTAAATCTCCATTCTATTATGCCTGTTTGGTTGTGTGATTAATCCCTCTGATACTCCAGCTCAAGAAGCTCATTTAAATATAGTCCGTGCATAATGAAAATTAATACCTCTTCATCAACCGCCCTCCCCCCCCCCCCCCCCCCCGGTATTTGGCATTGTTCGCTGATTCATTGATGCTGAAGTCTTACCCCAGTTTAGGGTTGCCAAGTCCAATTCTAGAAATATCTGGGGACTTTGGGGGTGGAGCCAGGAGACATTGGGGGCGGAGCCAGGAGCAAGGGTGTGACAAGCATAATTGAACTCCAAGGGAGTTCTGGACATCACATTTAAAGGAACAGCACACCTTTTTAAATGTCTTCCTTCCATAAGAAAGAATGAAGGATAGGGGCACCTTCTTTTGGGGCTCATAGAATTGGGCCCCCTGGTCCAATCGTTTTGAAACTTCGGAGGTAATTTGGGGAGAGGCACTAGATACTATACTGAAAATATGGTGCCTCTACCTCAAAAAACAGGGCCCCCCGAGCCCCGATACCTCCAGATCAATTCCCCATTAGGGAATAATGAAGTGCCCAGCAGACATTTCCCTTCCCGCCTCCCCTGCTGTTTCTGGAGACTCTGAAGTGAGGAACTGGCATCTCTACTCATGAGTTGCTGCCAACATCTTCAAAGTAACACAGACCCACCATTCCAAGAGGAAGCCTTTCCAATCTGAGACTGAAGCCTCTAGAGGTGGAAAGTCACATGGTGGTCAGCTGACTGGGGGCGGGAAGGAGCCTGGGAAAGCGGGAGAACCCCCGCTGGGACCTGGAGATTGGCTAGCCTACCCCAGTTGCAGCCACCAGGGTGGGATTCGTTCTGCACGTCAAGTGGGGAACATAAATGGGGGCACTGCTTACAACATGCAATTGCTAATAATTCAACGAACTGAGCATAGTGTAAGAAACTGGATGCCTCATGGTCAGCAGTGTAACACAGAGGTGTCGAATATGTGGCCCGGGGGCCGAATCAGACCTTCGGAGGGCTTCTATCAGGCCCCTGAGCTTCAGAGGGCTCCTATCAGGCTGTTGTCTGCTTCCTTCTCCCTCTCTTTTCTTTCCTTCTGCATCACAGCTTGCTTTGCCAAGTTTACCATTTACAGATACACACCTGAACAGCATACTCAAGACTGCTACAGCACAGACATTTTTGCCAGGTTTTGATGCAATAATTCCAAGCAAGAAGTGTCAGTTATCAGAGACTGTTAAATAAATGATATATTGCAAGGGTGCTAATATTTTAAGCGTGTTTTAAGTTTTTAAAGAAATCTTTATTTTGTGTTTGTGTTCTTTATAAAGTTTGTATCTCCACTACCTGGCATTTCATTTTATAACGCACATGGCCCAACCCCCCCAAGGTCTCATTTATGTCTGATCTGGCCCTCATAGCAAAGGAGTTCAACACCCCTGGAACATGCAAAAGCTGTGTACAGACAATTATCATAATAATGCTAAATCATCTCATGTCCTACCTAGATAGCCCAGGTTAGCCTGATCTCATCAGATGTTGGAAGATGAACAGGGTTAGCCTAGCTAATATTTGGATGGGAAAATTCCAAGGAATACCATGGTCATAGGGTGTTTTCATACAGGGATTTCCCCTACATGGGCAGAGAGTCAGCTGCTAGTAGGGGTGTGCAGGGTTTTTCCCCCCATGACTGGGGATTTTGAACCCCGCTCGAAAAAAAATAGTTCTCCTGATATTCCCAAATTCCAAATACCAGTATTCCAAATACCAGTACGGTATTCAGATTCCACCTGCCCCCCACCCCCGGAGTTTCAAATTTTTGCTATCCGTTATTCCCTATGAAGAACTTTCATGGTGTCTGGAATTGTAGCAGAATTGCTAGTGCTGTCCTTTAAGGAATCCCCTCGTTTCAAGTTGATTGGACCAAGGAGTCCAATTTTATGGGCTCCTAAAAAGGGTGCCCGCAGCCATTCTCCATTATTCCTTATGGAAAGGAAGAAGGGAGGAGTGACACTGTAAGCTATTTCAAGGACTAAAAACCATGCCTGCAAGTAGCAATCTCTCAGAACCAACAGCAAGTGCAGAGAATCCCTGCAGTAGAAACTGAAAGGTGTGGGGGGAGGGCACTTTTGCAAGCCCAGCAGAAGCAACTGCAATGTACAAAATGCTCAGCAGAACCCACTGCCACTGTGGTAGTGCAAGATCAACAGGAGAACCAATGTCAAACCACAGAATCACAACAGGACAAATCCAAGCCGGGAGGCGGGGGGCAGGGGATAGATTTTGCAAGTGTGGCAGAAGCAGTTGCAGTGTGCAGAATACTCAGCATAGCCCAGTGACAGTTTGGCAGTGTAAACTCAACAGAATCAGAGTGAAAGCACAGCAAATCAAATCCAAGTGTGTGGGGAGGAGGCAGGTTTTTCAAACACTGTGGAGGGGAGAATGGGAAGAGGACGCAAAGCTACCAGAGCAGTTTCATCTTGAAACTGACAGATGAAATTGATAAAAGCCGCCTAGGAAGTCCATAGAAAATCCTAGTGGCACAGAAACAAAGGGAAGGGAGAAAATAAAAGGGAGGAAAATGACCCCTGGGATCCCACAAATGCTGGGTCCTGATCTTCCCAGTAAATCCCAACTATATCTGGGATTTTGGGAGGGCATTTTTTGTTTTCTGAAAAGAACCTGGGTCTATTTAGAATGCTAAATATACCTGTAAATACCAAATAAGTTATTTTTGGAGTATATTTTCAGGTAGGGCATATCTGAAAATTGCAGCACTGCCTAGGCAAATGCTGGGAGAATTTTAGGATGGTGCCTGCTGGGAAGGGTTCAGTTTGGAGAGAATATGACATCACTTGTGGGTGATGCTCTAGGAATTCCCCCAAAGAATAAAAACAAAAAGAAAGCAGAGAAAAACAACAACGAAGGAAGAAACATTTATTTAATGCACTAAGCATCACATTTCTATGACTGGGTAAAACTCTGCTATATTAACCAAATACCAAGTACACTGCATGTCCATTACAGTGAGAAACACCCAGCAATATCATCCTGAGATTTTGTATCTAGAGAGTTGAGGGAGGGAGCTGAAGAATGTCTATGTGTTCTCAATAGCAATTTAAAAAAAAAAAAAAAACACTCCCCAGACCTCTCCTAAAAATAAAGCAGAGGCAGTTAGCAGCAAGGGGAAAAAAATCAGGGCTATTAATTGGTAAGTGAGGACAATTGGAAAATACAAAAATTGTCATTCTAACCACTTAATTCAATTGACTCTCCATGAGACTCAGCAAAGAGTGAGTTGAAATTAATTTTATTTTACTTTCTATTTGCAATCAAACCCAGAGAACTGCATTTCTTTATTGTTTGGCTAAAAATCTGCAGACGAAGAAAAAGAGAGAGAGGGGGAGAATAAAGTAAGTGAAAGGCCCCCCAAAATAAATAATTGGAAATCAGACCCTTGCTTTCAAATTTTGGAATTTTCTAATAATGCAAGTGCATTTGTAGACTGGAAAAAGCGTTACTTTATAAAAAGCCTCCCTTGAGAAAATGATTTTAAATTGTACCAGCTGTAATTTTTCACAGCACTGTGCTGTCAGATGCCCCCACGGGTTACCCATTTGCAGAAATACTCCTATTGCAGTGTGACAGCCATTTTCATAGAAATGGTGTGTGTGTGTGGAATAAGGTGTTAATTATTAAAACACTGCTATGGAATAGATTTAAATGCCAATGATGTGACTTTCCCTTGTGCTTTCACAGTGTTCTTGCCAGGCATAAATAATTAGGCCAAAGTTTGTACAAGGGCATCCAGTGATGGCACGGTGGTGGAAAGAGTCATAAAGTCACAGCTGACTTTTGCTGACCGACTTATGGTGACCCCATAGGATTTTCAAGGCAAGAGATGTCCAGAACTGGTTTGCCATTGTCTATCCCTGCTTAGCACCCTGCACTTCCTTGTTGGCTGTCTCCCATCCAAACACTGACCAGGGCTGACCTAATTTAGCTTCCAGGATCTGATGAGATCGAGCTAGACTAAGCTATCAAGGTTAGGACAAGACATAGGTCTGAGAAAATAGCATCAACCACCCTGATCCAGATTTATGCCCGTTTTTACCTGACCACAGTTAAATAAGATTCTATACCCAGCTCGAGTTATAGATCTCCCAGAATCCTTAGCAATTCAGCTCCATTGCAGTGCATTTAGCGAAGCCTTCCAAGTCCCGTTCCACTGACATGCTCCCTTATGATGCAGTATATATATTTAGCACACACAGTGCATAACTAATTCCACAGGGACTTCCTTATTATGAGGTGCTATAGGGCTGATAACAGAAATATAGACTTTGATGCACCAATTCCATTCGACCGCAACAGACATGAAATCTATACCGCACTTGACACATTGGATCTCAACTACAAGGGAAAGATGAATATTGACATTCCGGTTAGTGACCATCAAAAAATTTTAAAATCAATATTCTAACTGGATGATTGCTAGCAATCAGTGGCTAGGGCCAAATTCATCCCAGATGTAAATGGCTGCTGCTCCAACAAAATGGCAATCAAAGATCCTTCCTTTCTTTCTTCTTTCTTTCTTTCTTTCTTTCTTTTCTTTCTTTCTTTCTTTCTTTCTTTCTTTCTTTCTTTCTTTCTTTCTTTCTTTCTTTCTTTCTTTCTTTCTTTCTTCTTTCTTTCTTTCTTTCTTTCTTTCTTTCTTTCTTTTTCAGATCATTTGTCTAGGATGTTTACTTTGACTATTTTAACCCAGAAAATGACACCCTGGAGAAACTGCATATCAGAAACTATGAAAGAACAAACTAACTAACTGATAGTTAACAAATATTGGTATAAGGCCCTTTAGGGGTCTTGCGGTTGCCTTATGTGAGCACTCAAATGTGTACGTTTCATTTACCCTCACAACAACCCTGCAGGGTAGGTCAGGGGTGTGAGAGAGTGACCAGCCCAAGGTCATCCAGCCAGAGTCAACAGCAGAGTGGGAATCTGAATGTGAGTCACCTTGATCTTAGTCCAACATCCTAGACAGTCATTACCCCATGTTGGCTGCTGTACCCAAGTAGCAGGTTATAAGGTTGCCTACCAGATCAGACTCCTTGAGGCACCAGGCAGAATGAAATTATCCCGGGGAGAGGAAGCAGGAAACACAATTTGCCCAACCCCATCCTTTAGGGACAACAGGGTGAGACTATGGGTCATAGCCCTACTTCCCATGGACCAGGGGCCCCCAGCCTTTTTCAACTCAAGGGCACCTTAGGCATTCTGGCACAGGGTGGTAGGCACAGCCACAATATGAGTGCCGCGGGGGCAGAGTCACACACAGAGAGAGGAAACTTGAGTGCAGAGGAGAAGAGGGGTAATTTTTAAAATACAGAGAAAGAATGAGAAAGAGAGAGAAAATAACACCAACATCATGGTGACAGCTACCACTGAGATAATGCTATTTTAATATGTGCAGCCAATCAGATTGCCAGTGGTTAATCCAGGAATGATATTCTAGCAGGAGCAACTTTATATATTAGGCCACATACCCCTAATATAGCCAATCCTCCAAGAGCTTACAAAGCTCTTTTTTGTAAGCTCTTGGAGGATTGGTAACATCAGGGTGTGTGGCCTAATATGCAAAGGAGCTCCTGCTAAAATTCTACCCCTGCAAAGTGCTGTGGAAAAAAAATACACAGCTGTACCTGTATTATAATATGCACCAGGTAGAGAGGCAAAATTTGTTGTTGCTTGTCCATCTAAGAACATAAGAGAAGCCGTGTTGGATCAGGTCAACAGCCCATCTAGTCCTCCAATACTCTGTATCACACAGTGGCAAAAAAAAAAACCCAAGTGCCATCAGGAGATACATCAGTGGGGGCATCTAGTTAGAGCTGTTGGCCATCAAATCTCAGAAGCAAAGGTGAGTCGGCCCTGGCCAGTATTTGGATTGGCAACCTCCAAGGAATACCAAGGTCATGACACAAGGCAGGCAATGGCAGACTACCTCTGAAACATCTCTTGCCTTAAAAAAAAGAAGTCTAGCTTGCCACCTAGTGGTGCATAACACTAAAGGAGCTGAAACTTGTGGCTGCCAGGCAGTCTTAGGATCTCCTGGCTATTCTACACACGCTGCCATATGATAATATTAAAAATAATTGTTGTTGGCTGCCATCATTTCATACAGAGGACGAAAGCAGGGATGTGATGCCATACAGTCCAGCCTCCAAAGCTGCCTCTTTTCCAGGGGAACTGATCTCTGTTGCCTGGAGATCAGTTCCCAGGAGATCATCAGCCACTACCTGG
The DNA here is from genome assembly GCF_032191835.1 of Heteronotia binoei. NCBI lineage: Eukaryota > Metazoa > Chordata > Lepidosauria > Squamata > Gekkonidae > Heteronotia > Heteronotia binoei. The sequence continues at coordinate 28,580,278 of NC_083226.1, forward strand.
AGACAGGCAGCCCTAAAGCCTACAAGATCTCCTACTCACTAGCAGCCCTGGTTATTCACTGCTGCTCAGTAGAACAACAGGATTGGCATGGAGAAACTAGGCACAAAACAAGCCTCATTTGGATGCCACAATATCACTTTGGGTGCAACCAGGGCCTTTTTTTTTTTTAAGCAGGAACGCACAGGAACGCAGTTCCGGCTGGCTTGGTGTCAGGGGGTGTGGCTTAATATGTAAATGAGTTCCTACTGGGCCTTTTCTACATAAAAGCCCTATGTGAAACAAGGATGATGTCATGGGGTGTGACCTAATATGCAAATGAGTTCCTGCTGGGCTTTCTCTACCAAAAAAGCCCTGGGTCCAACCCCAGAAGTAATGTAGCTGCATCAGAACAATGCCTATTTGCATGTCTGTACCCCACTAAACCTCCCACTAGTTGCCAGTCCTGGTCTGGCAATGCTACCAATATGAAACTTGCAATGCATATAAGGTTGCCAGGTCCCTTGGGCCAGCTGGGCGGGGTGGTAGGGCTTACTTTTCTGGGAGGTCAAAGCAAGAAATAAACACAATGTGCAACCCTATATGAAGCTAATTCTACCACAGAGTTTTGCCCAAAAACCAGAGTGTCGCGCCCCCCCCCCCCCATGTCACTGACTTCTGCTTGATGTAGGCAGGCACATTGTGTTTATTTCCTGCTTCTTGCCTGTTTGTGGGAGTAATTCTCCCTGGCTGTGGGATGCTCCGGGTGGGGCACTGGAAACCGGGGGATTCCCTGGCCACCAGGGGACCCTAAATGCACATCAGATCAACTCATTGGGAGGATGTAAGGATACAAGCTGTATTTGGGTCTTGAATACCAAACTCTAGGGTAGGATTGCCATTCTTCAAGGACTATGCAAGTCCTTGAAGAAATACACTAACATGCCAGTTAAGACATGGATGAAAATGGCTTTGATGTAATGTAAAAGGGCGGGAAGAATGAAGCAATGATTAGATTTCCTGCCAGTTTCTCATGTTCAGATCCTAGAGAGGGCTGCTGTGCTCAGGAACTATTCTATAAGGATCTCCAGGCTACAGCTGAATGAATGTCATTTTTAAGTGTCAAAATATGTATTCTGCATGCTTTAAATGAAATATTGTAAAATTGTAATATTGTAAAATTGACTTAGCTTATCAGTGACATTTTTACTAGACTGGTTTCAGGAATCTGGGAGATATGCGTATTCGGCATCAGCTTGACGGTTCATAAATTTGTATAGTTAATAACAGGTCATAAATATCTCTGCTAGCAGGGCCACAAGGTGAAGACGATGCAGGTTAAATGTATTATTTTGGACTAGCTTCCCATTAAATTCTTCAATTACAAGACAGCCAATCAAGGATCACATTCCAATAACCTATGTAAATATATTCCTGAGGTTTGACAAGGTTGTAAGAAAATTTTCTGAATCTTTGAGCTACATTCTAGATTAGCACACCAGTCACCAAGCCAGTGTTCTTTGGATCAGTTTATTTTAAATTGCAACTTGTATCTTCTTCTTTTCATTCATAGATCTTCACTCAGACAGTTCACTTTCCCTTTAGTCCTCCACAGCTTCATTTCAAGAAAGCTCTCTTCAAAGAGCACCAGACATTCCCCACCCCCCATTCCTCCAAGGACTTCATTGCAGCCAACCAAATTTCAAATGTCATGCTCCAGGCTTGCCTGTCTCCTCTTTCTCTCTGGGGAGCTATAGTTCTAGTTGGTGCTTGCAGACTGCAGGAAGCTGATGAGCACTGGCTGTATATTTGAGGTGAGGATGTGGCTCAGTGGCAGAGCATCTGCTTTGCATGCAGAAGGTACCAGGTTCAATCTGTGGCATCTCCAAATAAAATGGTCAGGAAATAGGTGTGAGGACACTACGATTTTGGGTGAAGCTTAACATGATAGATAGATCCTAGAGGGTTCCAGCAGATGAGAACAGTAGCCGAAGCATTGCATCTTTACACAGAGAGTGATTAAAATGTGCAGTTAGTTGCCTGAGGATGTAGTGATGGCCATAGGAACAGACAGGTGTAAAAGGGGATTAGATTCATGGTAGAGAAGTCTACCAGTGGTTGGGGATGGACACAAACCAGGAAAATGTGGTTCATTTTAATTAATGGTGTGCCTGGTTTGTGAGCCACAACCGTTTAAGAGCTAAACAAACCAGTTCAGTTTGTAAGTTTTCTAATGTGGTAAAACACCCCCAGTGCACTAGAGACACCAAAGTTGTATGGGATCTCTGGCTGACTCTCCTCTACCTACCCTTCAAATCTGGTGAGGACTGGATTTACAGGGTCTGAGGTACAGCCCTCCAAAAGAAGGTGCCCTCATCCTCCATTGTTTCCCTATGAAAAAAGGTTAAAACGCTTGGGGCTCTTTAGCTTGGAGAAATGTCGACTGTGGGGTGACATGATAGAGGTTTACAAGATTATGCATGGGATGGAGAAAGTAGAGAAAGAAGTACTTTTCTCCCTTTCTCACAATACAAAAACTCATGGGCATTCAATGAAATTGCTGAGCAGTAGGGTTAGAACGGATAAAAGGAAGTACTTCTTCACCCAAAGGGTGATTAACATGTGGAATTCACTGCCAAAGGACATGGTGGTGGCTACGAGCTTAGCCAGCTTCAAGAGGGGTTTGGAAAAAAATATGGAGCAGAGGTCCATCAGTGCCTATTAGCCACAGCATATTATTGGAACTGTCTGGGGCAGTGATGCTCTGTATTCTTGGTGCTTGGGGGGGGGGGGGGGCGTAAAGTGGAAGGGCTTCTAGTCCCACTTGTAAACCTCCTTTTTTTTTTTTACCACAGTGTGACACAGAGTGTTGGACTGGATGGGCCATTGGCCTGATCCAACATGGCTTCTTTTATGTTCTTATATATTAAGGGGGAGGATTACAATGATGCTGATCCTCAGTTGTACCTGAGCACTCCATTGGAGTTTTGAGGATTTCTGATTGGATCTAAAAAGGTGAATATGCACAATTGAAGGTTTTTTTCCAATTGGCGACACCCCCTTTTTTTCTAAAACAATAAGGAGACTTTTTCATTTGTAATTGCCAAGTTACATGTGTTATGTGTATTTTAGATCCATGGGCAACAGAAATATTTTGCATCTTGATGAGTTGTCTGTTGTATCACAGGAAAATTTGATACCACTTACTCCATGAGCGAACAGTGTGAGTAAGATAGCTATCCTAGTTCCATGCATTTCAAAAAAATTAAATTAATTTTGTTTCTCATTTACATAATTATTTCCCCTTTATTTTACACATACATTTCATGTATGGTCTGTTTTCTGCATATTATTGTTAAATTAATGGAGAGCTCAGTTTGACATATCACTGAGGAAGGCCAGATGCCGAAACAGGTTTGGTATCGGTTCTTGCAGATGGAGACAAGATGTACTTTTAAACCCGTATTTATATAAATGGACATTTACATAGTCAATGGAGATATTTACATCATTAATAAACTTAACTAAATCATGTGAGATTCAAGAAGGAACAAGACAAAGTTGCTTACTGTTCTCTCCTGTTTATCTTGGTTCTTGAAATACTGAATAGAGATATAAGACATGATGAGAGGATTAGGGGTATAAAGATCAAAAAGAGTCCTTACAAACTAAGAAGAGAAGAAGAGGAGATTGGATTTATATCCCGCCCTTCACTTGCAATCTCAGAGTGGCTCACAATCTCCTTCCCTTCCCCTCCCCACAACAAATACCCTGTGAGGTAGGTGGTGCTGAAAGAACTCTCAGAGCCTTTGCAGATGATTTGGTGTTAGTTATGGAAGATCCTTTAAAGGGGATCGAATTATTAATGGCAAAATTGAAAGAATTTGGTGCACTAGTGGGTTTTAAAATTAATAAACAGAAAACAAAGATGTTAACAAAAATAAGAAAACAAAAACAAATAGAACTGATAAATTAAACATTTTAAGGTGGGGGAAAAGGTAAACTATCTGGGTATTATGCTGACAAATATGAATTGTATGTTATTTCTAAATAATTATATTAAAATATGGAATGAAGTTATAAAAGACACATTAAGCTGGGATAATGTGCAACTCTCTTTGTTGGGGAAAATATTCATGATTAAGATGAATGTTCTACTCAGAATGTTACTTTTTTACAGATAATATCTGTTTTGACAATAGATATAACCATTTAAACAATGGCAGAAAGATATAGCTAACTTTGTATGGCAAGAGGAAAAAACACAAATTAAATATAATGTATTACAAGATGCAAAGGAAAGAAGAGGACTGGGGTCACCTGATTTGAAATTACTGCTTGCTGTTTAATTTAGATGAAGTAACCGGTGTTGTTGAGAAATAGGAGGTTATTGGTGTTAGACAGTCACAATTTGAGATCTGGATGGCATGGTTAATTGTAATACATCAAATGTGTATTTTAAAAACCATAAGAACATAAGAGAAGCCATGTTGGATCAGGCCAATGGCCCATCCAGTCCAACACACTGTGTCACACAGTAGCCAATATATGTTTGTGTGTGTGTGTATATATATATATATATATATATACACACACACACACACACATATATACTGTGGTTAATAGCCACTGATGGACCTCTGCTCCATATTTTAATCCAATCCCCTCTTAAAGCTGGCTATACTTGTAGCTGCCACCACCTCCTGCGGCAGTGAATTCCACATGTTAATCACCCTTTGGGTGAAGAAGTACTTCCTTTTATCTGTTTTAACCTGACTGCTCAGTAATTTAATTGAATAACCACAAGTTCTTGTATTGTGAGAAAGGGAGAAAAGTACTTCTTTCTCTGCTTTCTCCATCCCATGCATTATCTTGTAAACCTCTATCATGTCACCCCGTAGGCGACGTTTCTCCAAGCTAAAGAGCCCCAAGCGTTTTAACCTTTCTTCATAGGGAAAGTGTTCCAAACCTTTAATCATTCTAGTTGCCCTTTTCTGCATTTTTCCCACTGCTATAATATCCTTTTTGAGGTGCGGTGACCAGAATTGTACACAGTATTCCAAATGAGACCGCACCATCGATTTATACAGAGGCATTATGATACTGGCTGATTTGTTTTCAGTTCCCTTCCTAATAATTCCCAGCATGGCGTTGGCCTTTTTTATTGCAATCACACATTGTCTTGACATTTTCAGTGAGTTATCTACCACGCCCCCAAGATCTTTCTCTTGGTCAGTCTCTGCCAGTTCACAACCCATCAACTTGTATTTGTAGCTGGAATTCTTGGCTCCAATGTGCATTACTTTGCACTTGTTCACATTGAACCTCATCTGCTACGTTGATGCCCACTCACCCAGCCTCAACAGATCCCTTTGGAGTGCCTCACAATCCTCTCTGGTTCTCACCACCCTGAACAATTTAGTGTCATCTGCAAACTTGGCCACTTCACTGCTTACTCTCAACTCCAGATCATTAATGAACAAGTTAAAGAGCATGGGGCCCAGTACTGAGCCCTGTGGCACCCCACTGCTTACCGTCCTCCACTGTGAAAACGCCCATTTATACTCACTCTCTGCTTCCTATTAATTAGCCAGTTTTTGATCCACAAGAGGACCTGTCCTTTTATTCCATGACTCTCGAGCTTACTAAGGAGCCTTTGATGAGGAACTTTATCAAAAGCTTTCTGGAAGTCAAGGTAAACAACATCTATAGCGTCCCCTTTGTTCACATGTTTGTTCACCCCCTCAAAGAACTGTAACAGGTTAGTGAGGCTAGATCTTCCCTTACAGAACCCATGCTGAGTATTCCTCAATAACTTGTGTTCATCTATTTGCCTACTCATTCTGTCCTTGATAATGGTTTCTACCAACTTTCCCGGTATTGAAGTCAGACTGACTGGCCTGTAGTTTCCCGGATCTCCTCTGGAACCCTTTTTAAAGATGGGGGTGACATTTGCTACCTTCCAGTCCTCAGGAACGGAGGCAGATTTCAATGAAAGGTTACATATGTTTGTCAGGAGATCCACAAGTTCAACTTTGAGTACTTTCAGAACTCTTGAATGTATGCCATCTGGATCTGGTGACTTATTAGTTTTTAATTCATCAATCAGTTGTAGGACCTCCTCTCTTGTCACCTCAATTTGACTCAGGTCTTTCAACACCCCTTCCAAAATTAGTGGTTCTGGAGCGGGCAAACACTTCTCATCTTCCACAGTGAAGACTGAGGCAAAAAAATGCAATCAGCTTCTCAGCCACTTCCCTATCCTCCTTCAGTAATTCTTTTACCCCTTGGTCATCCAAGGGCTCCACTGCCTCCCTGGCTGGTTTCCTGCTTCTAATATATTTGAAGAATTTTTTATTGTTGGTCTTTATGTTTTTTGCAATATGCTCCTCATAGTCCCTTTTTGCCTGCCTGATCATAATCTTGCATCTGATTTGCCACAGCCTGTGTTCCCTTTTATTAATCTCACCTGGACTAGCTTCCACCACTTAAAGGAGTCCTTCTTACCGTTTACAGCTTCCATTACTTTGTTTGTTAACCATGCAGGCCTTTTCTTATACCTGTTTGTGCCTTTCCTAACTTGTGGTATATATTTTATCTGAGCTTCTAGGATTGTAGTTTTAAATAGCCTTCCCCCAATGGTTTTGACTGTATTTACCTTTCCTTTCAGTTTCCTCTTCACATGCCTCCTCATCTCAGAGAATTTACCCCTTTTAAACTTAAACGTGGTTGTGCTGGTCTTTTGGGGCAGCTCCCTATTTATACAAATGGTGAAATCAATAAAGTTATGGTCACTGCTCCCAAGCGGCGCAATCACTTTTACATCTCTCACCAAGTCTTGGGCATTACTTAGGACCAAATCCAGGATCGCCCCACCCCTGGTAGGTTCTGTGACCATCTGCTCCATAGCACAGTCATTGAGAGCATCTAGAAACTCAATCTCTTTCTCTCGACCTGAACACATATTGACCCAATCAATCTGCGGGTAGTTCAAATCACCTATCACACAGTTTTTATGTTTAGCCACTATCTTTAATCCTTCCATCATATTATAATTGTCCTCTATCTTTTGATTTGGTGGGCGATAACACACTCCCATAGTTAAATTTCCTTTTGGGCCCTCTATTTCGAGCCAAAGCATTTCTAGAAGGGAATCTAATTCTTTGACCTCAGTCTTACTGGACTGTATACCCTCTCTGACATACAGAACCACCCCACCTCCAACCCTTCCCTCCCTATCCTTCCGATATAACTTATATCCAGGAATCACCATGTCCCATTGTTTCTCCTCATTCCACCAAGTTTCTGAAATTCCCACAATGTCTATGTTTTCCCCCAACACTAAACATTCAAACTCACCAATTTTACTTCGAACACTTCTAGCATTTGTATACAAACATCTATAATTTCCCAGGCAAGTTAGGCCCACAACCTTCCTCCTGCTGCCTCGAGACTTTGGCAGACACTCCATACTGTTTGTCACCATTTCAGTGGATAACTCTGATCTATTACCCGGTAGAAAAATAACAGCTAACCCTTCATTACATTAGACATTCTATCTTGAGAATATGAAATAAATATAAACCTAGGTTGTGTCCAAAAACACTCTTATGGCTTTCTACGTGAGACACATTCTATAGATGAAAAATGATAATTAAGTGGTTAAGATATCATGACATACTAGATTTTTCTTAAGGGGATTGTACAATGAAACTAAAAGAAGTTCTGATAACCAGGACCTTTTTTTGAGCATAACGCACAGGAACACAGTTCCGGCTGGCTCTGTTTCAGGGGGTGTGGCCTACTATGCAAATGAGTTCCTGTTGGGCCTTTTCTACAAAAAAGCCCTGCCGATAACAGAAGGATACAGTCAACAATCGTTTTTTTTTTTTTTTTAATGTACAATTATTGGGAAGCTTTAAAGCAGATAAAAGATCATATAGTTTTGAACAATCTAAAACTGAATTTGAAACAGAGTTATATACAAATGACAAACATGTTATTCCTAAAATGTATAAACTCTTGTTGAAATTTGAGTCAGAGGATGAGCAAGTGAAAGAATCTATGATAAAACTGGCAAAAAAACTTTGGATGTAATATATAAATGGTACAATGGGAAAATATGTGGATAAATTTATGCTGAGCTCTAGCCTTAAAGAGAATTTTTATAAAATGATGTATCAATGGTATATGTCAACAGAGAAATTAGGAAAAATGTATTAAAATATTTCAAATGTATGTTGGTAATGTGAATAAAATAAAAGGACGTTCTATCATTTATAGTGGACTTGTAAAAAAGCCAGTTTTTTTAAAATATAAATGCATTCACTAATCCAGAAGATTCTAAAGATTAATATAAAACTGAAGCCAGAGGCTTTTCTTTTGGGACTAAAGGACAAACAGCTAGGAAAAAAGTCAATGAATTTTATTCCTATATAAGACAATGACACTGAGACTAGGGGGGGCGGGGCCGGCTGTCGTTGCGACAGCACACGCTTTGAGAGAGCTCCGTCCAAAACCTTCTTATTTTCCCTTTCTTTTGGTTGAGTGTAAATATTTGAGAATTTTTTCTGGTTCCGAGTGTTTGCTGAACTTGGAGATATCAACGACGTGTGTTTTGTTGGAATGTCCTTGCTGGGAAAAGAAACAAATGCTTTCCTGCAGACATGAAGCAAAAGAAGCGAGTGCGCTCCAGTCCCTCCGCCGCCAGTGGGACTGCCCCGAAGAAGAAAAAATGCAGTGTTAAGACTTCTAAACAACTGTTACTGGCTGATTGCCCTCCTTCTCAAGCTAAAATGAGTAAGTTTGTGGAATTTTCAACTGAGGGTGAAGGAAAAGATAGTCTTAAAAACTGCCAGCGTGGAGAGAAGTATGCGTCGCCATCTTCCCCCAGTCGCTTGGAGGGGGTGGAAACGGCTAAGTCTAGATCTGTGCGTAATGTAGCTATCTGCACAGATAGGCTGGATTCGGCTAGCTTTCAAGAGCTTAAAGAAATGTTTATTAAACAATGTGTAATGATTTCGAAAACTCTGATAGTGATGTTTAAAAGGCAAGAAGAATACACCACACAGCTGGAGGCTTTAAGCTGCCAATTAAAGCTGTTATCTACTAGGGACAAGTCCTCCTGTGGGAGGTGTTCCCCCCCTCATGTTGCTCCGGTGTCTGTGGAAAGGACTGAGAGAAGAATTCAACCATGTAAAATCTTTCTCTCCATACTGCAAAATCGTCTCAACTATGGCAAATGGCATACAAAGTACTGGGCCAAGGTCTCTCTGAGCAGCCTTCTGCGTTGTGATTTTCAAGAGGTGGATCTTCTGGAAATTACTAGATTGACTTCTTCCCCCCGCTGGTTAAACATTATGTTGTCATTCCGTGCAGACGTGATACCCTCCATGCTTTGTAAGTCCCTTTCTCTTCTGCACAGTTTCGGTATAAGATGCAAGAGAGTATATTACGAACCCCCTATTATTTCTTTTGTAAAACCCAGGGGGGCCAGGCATCTAGAAAGGACTGAAACCTCTCCACGTAAAACCGAGGTGCAATCTTTGGACCCAATGTTTGATCTACAGCTGAAGGACTCCTTTGCTAATCTTTCACAGACAGATCAGGGGGCTGTGATAGCAAGCTTGAAAGAGATAATGAAGGACTTTGAGAATTTGCAGGGATACTCTGACAGTGTACAGAAACGGGCTTGTGACCCTGTTGATCCTAAAGAGCAGGACTCTCTGCAAACTAGCAACTTTTCAAAAATCATTCAGCAAGCGTGCTTGGATCATGCCGAACAATGTGAGGAAAGGATTCTGCTTGATTTTGCTGAGCCTTCCGATGTCGTCTGCAAGCCTCCCCCGCACATCTGGTGGAAAACTCCCATGGAAGCTGAACAGAATTGTGCTGCAGTAAATCAGGCCCCTACTCCCAAGGTCATGCACCTGGATCTGCTGGGTTCAACGAACATAGAAGAACAGTCTGTGATCTCTTTATCGCTAACTCCTCCACAGCTACCCTGCCAAAACCTGACTGTGCATGATGGACTTTTGGCCACCGAGACTATTGAGCTTGATGACTCACAGCATAGTCAAATGGAGACCACTGTTATTTCTATCAGCTGTGAACAGACAACAGTGGCAAATTCTCCCTCTGGGGAGACATCTATAGATCAACCTACTCATTGTCCCTTGGTATCCACAAATGTGTATCCTGTGGTGGTGTCAGGGTCCATCCCTGTTGGAGTTCAGAGACCCCAAATGAGTGTACCCCTAAGTAACAAAGGTGCTCTGCCTCCTGCACTGGCTGTGTTGAACCACTGTGTGGTGCCAGATTCAAGTCTTACCATCTCTCCCATTACAAGTAGTCAGGCTACTTCTGAGGGGTTTTGACCAAAGTGCTGTTAATGTGCTTTCTATTATTTCCTGGAATGTGGCGGGGTGGGCGGGGAAACAAGGACAATCCGATTTTTATGGTTTTTTGAAGCAATTTGATGTGATTTGCCTACAGGAAGTTTGGCTTTCCTCCCCTCCCCAAGTAGATGGCTTCAGAGTCTTTTTTACTTCTGCAGTTCCTGGTTCAGGAAGGGGCAGACTCAAAGGGGGTCTTCTCTCCCTGATCTCCACAAATCTGTCCATCATGGTGGAACTGCTCCCTGCTCTGGGCCGTTACACTCTGGCAGTTAAACTAAATCTTAAGCCTACTCTGTTAATCATCGTGAACGTATATTTTCCACCGCCAGTTGGGCTGGCTGCCTCTAGGCAACTATGGAAAGACTTTGAGCAATATTTGGGGGACATCCAAGAGGCTTATCCTGCTGCACACATGGTCATTTTGGGTGATTTTAATGCAAAAATGGGTCGAAGTGATCTAGAGTTGTTTAGCAAATTTGGTTCATTCCCCCCCTCCCCTTTCTCTGATCCTCCCCCCCTGTGTAAGCGGCTTTCCAACGACCACAGGTGTAATCAGCAGGGCTTCTTGTTGGCTAAATGTTGTATCAAGTATGATTTGTTAATCTTAAATGGCTCCTGGCCGGAGGATCACCCTGCTGTTTGCTCCTACTGGAAGGGAACCAAGCCCTCTTTACTAGACTATGTTGCTACCTCCAGAGCTATGCTTACAGAAGTGTTGGATTTTAGGGTTATTAGTAGATCTGAGAGTGACCACCTCCCACTGTCACTCAAAGTCTCAATTGCCTTGCCGTTTAAGTCTAGAGAGATTCATCACCCTTCTGACCACTTAAGCCCTGTGACTGGCTGTGTAAAATGGTCCAGCAGAGTTAGTGCTAAGATCAGGAGTCTCTTGGGGTGTGAACAGATGATGGGCCTCAGGAAAATGATAATGGAGAAGGAGGGTAACATTGTTTCACATTACAATGACATAACTGCTGCCCTAAAACCTACTCTCTCCTATCACGTGCATAATAACACAGTTCTGAAAAGACGATCTTACGAGTGGTATGATTCAGAATGCAGGTCCTTAAAGAGGCAGGTTACAGCTGGCCTGATTCTGGCAAGGGAATCCCAATCGACGGCTCACTATATGCAGTTAAAAGTCCTAAAAAAACAATTCAAGGAACTTACCCAACACAAGAAAGAAACTTTTATTAGGAGAAACTGGGAGGCCCTGATTAGTGCAGCAAAATCAAACAATTCATCGCTTTTTTGGCATACAATTAACCCACTACTGAAAGTTTTCCCCACAGGAGCTTCAAATCATATTACTGCTGCAGAGTGGGTGGAACACTTTCAGAGGATATATGCCTCTGAAGAGCCCTCTTGCCCCACCCTACGAGCGAAGTTGCTAACAGAGGACATTCCGTCCTGGGATCCTGTCACCTGCGAGGAGGTGAACTCCCTCTTAGGGAGGGTGAGAAGCGGGAAAGCCCCTGGGGGGGACTACATTAGGTCTGACCTGCTTAAAGAGCATCGGGATTGGTGGGCTCCAACGTTGGCTTCCCTTTTCTCATATATCGACGAGACAGCAAACATGCCAGCCGACTGGGGCTGGGCAATTATTGTGCCCATTTACAAAAGAGGGGGTCATGAACTCCCCGCGAACTATAGGCCAATTAGTTTGCTTAGTGCTATTAGCAAACTGTATGCCTTACATCTGAGGGACAAACTTACGGCCTGGATGGATTCACAAGGCATTATTGCCGATGTTCAGGCTGCCTTCTGCCCTGGAAGATCCCACCTTGACCAGACTTTGGTGCTGCAATTTCTGGTTGATAAATATTTGGCCACAAAGGGCTCCAGACTCTTTGCAGCCTTTGTCGACTTTAAGGCTGCCTTTGATCTGATACCCAGATCCAGGTTATGGGACAAGCTTGCAGCTTCGTCTATTGACAGACGGCTGTTGTTGCTAATGGTTAGCCTTTATAGCAACTCGGGCATCAGGATAAGATGCTCATCTCAAGGCCATCTAACCCAACCAATTTTAGTGAACAAGGGTGTCAGACAGGGTTGTGTGCTCGCCCCCTTGCTTTTCAATTTCTACATAAACTCACTTCTAACCTCCTTTAATGATTTGGCTTTACATCCTCCCAAGCTCGCCGATCGGCATATTCCAGTTTTAGCGTATGCTGACGACGTGCTTATACTATCCAGGACGCAGATTGGTATGCGAAGGGCCCTTCGCCATCTAACCCAGACCAGTCTGCAGGAAAAGTTGGAAATTAATCTAGATAAAACCAAGGTTTTAGTCTTCACCAAACGTTTCAAGGCTCATTGCTGGTTTCTAAATGGTAAACCCATTGAGCAAGTTAAAATTATTAAATACCTGGGGGTGATTTTTCATTATCAGGGAAAGCGTGTGGCTCATAAGAACTATGTTGCACAATCTGCGCAAAGAACAGCTGATGCCATCTACCGTTTTTACATCTCTAAAGGGGCCAAATTCTTGCCTGCAGCACTAAGGCTGCATACTGCAAAGACCAGGGTCCAGTTGCTCTATGGCGCTGAAATTGGCCCTTATTCAACCACCAAGCCGTTGGAGATAGTACAAACCAAACTCTTGCGCAAGCTTCTGTCCGTTCCCAGTTGTGTGCCAAACACTGCCATCAGGTTGGAATCTGGCGTCCCAAGCATCGAGACGTCTATGTGGTTAAACACCCTTTGTTACTTTTTGAGGGTTCTCTCAAAGCCAGGTGGCCTTCCCCATCTGATTTTCTTCGACTCTTTTGTGGGAACTTGGGAGAAAAGGTGTCTAGATTATTTTAGACTCTGTGATCTCTCCCCTGAGTCCCTAGCAATGATGGAACTGAGGGATGCGAAAGAACTTTTGCGCCTGAGGTTGGTTGAGCTGGAACTGAGATCTGCTAGAGCTAGTCTTTCTGCGCACATTTTCTTAGGGAAGCAAGCTGAAGTACTGTCCCCAGCCAGGTATCTTTTCAACATCACTATCCCAAAATATCGGATAGCTTTCTCAAAAGCACGACTTAACGCACTTTTCTCTTCGGTGCTTTTGGGACGTTACGCTGGGTACCCATATCTGGAAAGATTGTGCCCCTGTAATTGCAATGAGGTCGAAACAACTCTCCACATCATTTTGCGGTGTCCAAATTACAATGACTTGAGGGCAAGATTAATCTCTCCAATTCTCGGGCCCTTGGCGGGCAGGCCGGAGGATGAGCAGATTGCCTTCCTCCTGTCTGACACTCACTCTGATGTTTCAACTAAGATTGCCCGTTTCTGTTATGTTGCTCAGTTGGAAAGGAGGGAAATTGAGAATGTAAATCTTGGCTACGATTTTTAACAATATGTGTAATAGTTGGCGTAAGGAACTTTGTGTAAGAGGTGATGGGTTTGTTTTTATGATTTTGTTTCTGTTTATATTAAGCTGGTCGGATGACCGTGAATAAAGTACTACTACTACTGAGACTATGATATGCACAAAAATGGAGGAATGTTGGTGAAGATAATGAAGCAGAGATGACTAAACTTACATCTTTAATCAGAGAAAAGACATAATTTATATTTATTGTAACTGGAAACAACATAGACTTTTTTGCTTGAAACAAAAAAAAATGGTTATTTGTGAATTTGATGATTAAGGGAGGAAATCAAATAATAGAAAAAAGAGGTTTTTTGTAACTATAGAGTAAGTGTTACATTTGTAATCTTACTTATATTTCTCATAGAGAAAATAGGAAGCCACTTCTTCATAGTTTTTTATTTACCCTTAATCCTTTTTTTTCTTTTTTTCTTCAACTTTGTATGCCTATTTTCTCTTTTAATCATTAACAATTTTAATAATTGGTGTCAGTTTTTATCTTTTGATTTAAAAATTCTCAATCAAAATTATCTTTAAAATTAAATTAATTTTGTTTCTCATCAGACATTTACATAATTATTTCTCATTTATTTTAGGTCCATTCTCTGTGTTGTTAGTTTTCTGTATGTTTTTGTTAAATTAATAGAGTGTTTTTTAATTTATTATTTTTATTTATTTCAAAAATAGCATGTATAAATGGTTCCTGTAACAACATTCAAACTAACTCAAATAGCTATTTACAAAGTTGTCTAGAAGTAGATCAGGTTATGATACAGTACATTTTTTGGTAAAATATCTTGTTCAGTTAGATATGTCACCACCAGGGTACTATAAGTCTATAATTAATGGAGTGTTCAGTTTGACTTATACCACTGAGGAAGGCCAGCTGCTGTAACACATTTGGTATTGGTTCTTGCCTATGGAGACCAGATTTTATTTATTGAATTGATTTTTAGACTGCCCTCCCCTGTAGACAGTGCTCAGGGCGGTGTCTATCATATCAATAAATACATTTCTACATCCCCATAAACCAAATTAAACCACTGAAACAATTAAACGATAAAACTCAAAATATTCAGCCATGGTATACTCAAATATGGTCATATTTTGTTTTGTCTAAAATAACAGTGAACTTGCCAGCACCCTTTTAAGAAAGAATCATAATTTGTTAGCATTTTGTATCCTATGCTATAATTTCTGTAAGAAAAAGATATTCTACCTTCTGAACGCTAGTATAGAGATATGCTTCTATTTTGAATGGTGAAAACCATGTTTATCGGTGCTTGAAGATTGGCAAGATTACAAAAATTGTGATCTTGAGATCTTACAATTCTGAACATATATTTGTATCGGTCTTTTAAAGTATTCACTGTATTATTTTTGTCTATCTGATTTGTTGTGTCTTTTAGTTTCTTGTTTTTATAATATGAAAAATGTTTTTTATATTATGTTTTAAAATTTATTTTTTTTAAAAAAGTAAGTAAGTAAAATTTTATTTATATCCCGCCCTCCCCCACCAAAGCAGGCTCAGGGTGGCTAAACATCCATAAGCAAACAATACAGTAGATAAAAACATTAAATTAACATTATTTAAAACCGGTCAATACTTAATTAAAACATTACTAAATCTGATGGTAACGTTGTTTTGACGCTATCCCTGTCAGTTGACATAATAATAAACAAGGTCCCTGAACCGAACCATTTTGGCGTTTTCCTTTATTACAACTATAATTCAGCAGTTCATGAACGCCAGCTTGAAGAGGGTGGTCTTGCAGGCCCTGCGGAACTGGTCAAGGCTCCGCAGGGCCCGCACCTCCTCTGAGAGCTGATTCCAAAGGTATGGGGCCACTGTAGAAAAGGCCCGTGCGCGGGTATTCTGAAGTTTAACTTCTTTTGGCCCAGGGATGGTCAATTTGTTTTTCCCTACTGACCTCAGTGCTCTCTGGGGTTCGTACGGGGAGAGACGGTCCCTCAGGTAGGTCGGTCCTCGGCCATATAGGGCTTTAAAGGTAATGACCAGCACTTTGTACTGGACCCGGTATACAATCGGCAGCCAGTGCAGTCCGCGTAGCCCCGGCCATATATGCTCCCACCTTGGGAGACCTAGCAACAGCCTGGCCGCCGCATTCTGCACTAGCTGCAACCTCCGGGTCCGTCA
Source organism: Heteronotia binoei (assembly GCF_032191835.1). Taxonomy (NCBI): domain Eukaryota; kingdom Metazoa; phylum Chordata; class Lepidosauria; order Squamata; family Gekkonidae; genus Heteronotia; species Heteronotia binoei. The sequence continues at coordinate 28,596,170 of NC_083226.1, forward strand.
CAAAGGCAGCCCCATGTAGAGGGCGTTACAGTAGTCCAATCTTGAGGTGACCGTCGCATGGATCACCGTTGCTAGGTCCCGACGCTCTAGGAAAGGGGCCAACTGCCTCGCCCGCCTCAGATGGAAAAATGCTGACTTGAAAAAAACAATAAAACTCAGCTATATCAAACATGGCATTGAGAACATCTTATGTCCTTTCCCCATGAGAGGGAGGGGAGATGGAGGAGGCCAGACAGTGCTATTTTAGAGATACTTTGACTGATTCCACACTAGCCTTTCTGCGATCTTGCACTCCTTTTTCCTGTGGTGCTTCTGCCTGATTTTGCTGCAACTTGCCCCGTCTCTTTCCCAAGTTCCCTCTGCAGCTGTTGGATTCCCTGAAAACTGGATTTTGAATCTACAGAGAGAACTTGGGAAAGAGGCAGGGCAAATTGCAACTCTGCAGCAACATGTGCAAAATTGGGCAGAAGCACCATGGGAAAAAGGAGTGCGAGACTGCGGAAAGGCTAGTGGGGAATCAGCCTTTATATCCTCTCTCCATTGGGGAGAAGGGAGATGGAAGAGGCCAGGGTTGTTAGTAACTGGAGGCCTGGTGGTACATCTCTGTCTTAGAGGCCCTGCAGAACTGCAGTAAGTTCCACAGGGCTCGGATGTCATCGAGCAGAGAGTTCCGCCAGGCTGGTGCCAGGGCCAAGATATATTTTTAAATCCATATTTAAATAAATGAATAACTATATTTGGATTGGAATTGGTTGCTGCCCACAGGATTGTTGTTTTTAATTATGTTTTTAACACTTCTGATTGCATTATTAAATTATATACTGACGCTCTGTACATTCGTACTACGTTCGTAGGTATATTTTACATCGTTGTTCTTTGTGCAACCTTTTTGGTTACTTTTCTATGAGCTTTCGAAAGTCCCTTCATCTTCCAAGCTCTGTATCTCTATTATAGTTGCCTGGCTGCACATCACATTTCCAGCATAAGCTCTAAAGGAGACTTGGGGGACAGTTTCTCACTTGGCATAGAATGTGTTGTAAAAAGAAACCGGGACAGCACAAATACCGCTGCGCTGTGATGTGCAAACAGCTTTTGTGTATTGATATGTAAACAGGCACCATATACAGAGAAAATGACAGCCAGCTGCATGCCGGCAGCCCTTCCACGCAAAGGATTTCCTTCAATATCTTCTATCCATTCTTTTCCGAGGGCTGCCTTCAAGCTCTGGGCCTCCCAGTAGAATTTCCTGTCCTCGCCAGCCGGGGTGCTTTTTCAGTCTCTGTAACTGTTTTTTTAATTCTTCAAGATTAAGCAGGAAGCTTGCTTGTTCCCAGAAATAGAGCTTTTGAATTCTGACCCCGAGTTCATCTCTTTGTTATTCCGGTCTTTTGAGTATGCAGGGGTAGCAATGCGTGGAAAAGGATGCTAATTGCAGCTCGCTAGGATGTGAACACAAGCTGCAAGAGGGTGGTTAGCTAAAATACCTCCACTTCTGATCTAAACTAGGCTTCAGTCTTGCAAGCTCAAGTTTTAAAAAAAAAAAAAACCAGACAGATGCATATTAAAGCAGTTTTTGAAGTCCAAAAAACATGTTATGTGTTACATGTGATTGCCATGGGGACTTGCAGCAGGATTCCAGCTGTGAGTTCCCTGTATAAACTCAATATTAAAGAGTCACAAGGCCCCCACTTTGGATCCAAACTGTCATGCAGGGAGATGGGTTGCTTCCTCCTCACCTCCAATGCCATTTTCACAGCTTAGGGTCTCAGAACATCCAACTTGAGAGGAGGGTTGGCAGAGTAAGTCCTGAAATTGGCCCCATCCTTGAAACCCTACAAAATAGCTGCGATCACACACAATGCACTTTCAATCAACTTTCAGTGCATTTTCCAACTGAATTTTGCCAGTTCACACAGTAAAATTCAGTTGGAAAGTGCACTGAAAGTGGATTAAAAGTGCATTAGTTAATGTGTGTGACTGCAGCCTGGGAGATATACTTGCTGAGGCTTTTTTACCTTCCCTGTCCTTTGTGCTCTTTCCTCAGAAATCGGGGACAGTTCAGTCAACAGCAGACTCCAGATCAGTATTACAATCTTCAGGAAATGCAACTCGCTACTTTCAGTGCAATCCTAAACAGAGTAGAAAAGCTTTCTAAGCAAACACTGACTTCCATGGGCTTGTAACTCTGCTTAGGAATTGCTTATTGTTTATCCCAGTGCCTTTCCCAGACAGCTCAAAGCAACTTAAGAAATCTATAAATAATATCTTTTACATTTTTTAAATTACAGAATGATGCAGTACCCCATTGATGAAATCTAAAAAAAAAAAAGGCGCTGTAAAATGTCAGTGTCTATTGAGGTTTGAAGGCTGGATTAGTAAAGCAAAATGCTTTTGTAAGAACAGAGGAAAGCTTTTATCTCAGTAAACTATACCTTACATGAGGGGTGGAATTCATGATTTGTTTAAAAAGGAGCCACAGTGTCAGGAAGCTGATATAAACTGGAGTGGTGGAACTGTGAGATGAAAGCCCTGCACTCTTCTATACTCTTTCATTGATAAAAATCATTTCTTGGAAACTGCTGTGAGTCACAGTAGATAATGAACAAAAGATAGCTACCTCAATTGTATCCTTATGTTTGTTTATTTATTTATTTACACCTCACTTTCCTCCCCAGTAGTCACCCAGAGCGACTTACAAAATCATTCTCCCCTCCTGTTTTATCCTCATTACAATAACCTTATGAGGTAGGATAGGCTGAGAGGATAGGCTGACTGGCCCAAGGACACCCAGCAAGCTTCCATGGTAGAGTGGGGATTCAGACCCTGTTCTTCCAGATTCTAGTCTGTCACATGAACCATCACACCATGCTGGCTTGCTACAGCAATTCATAGCGGTTTGTGTCTGTTTACTTGTTTGTGATTTCTGTTGAAGAAATGGTCCAGGAGTGAATCCCTCCTTCTGAACCCTGATCCAAAACAAACACCCCTCTGACATGCCCTGCTTTTAATGTTAAATATCAGGAGAACCAGTTGGGGATCTCTCACTTAACATGAAGTTTGGCCCTTGGTTGTCTTTTCTGAGTTGGTAAGCAAGAATGCCCCAAGAGTTGATCCTTTTAGGCAGGGCTTTTTTTTTGTAGCAGGAACACACCTCTGATGTAACCAATCTCACAAGAGCTTACAGTAGGCCCTGTACTAAGAGCCCTGTAAGCCCTTGGAGGATTGGCTACATCAGAGGTGTGTGGCCTAATGTGCAAATGAGGTCCTGGTACAGAAAAAGCCCTGCTTTTAGGGTTGTGAAGGTGTCCCAACCGCTCGATTATTTGGCTTGCCCTCTATAGTGATTTTACTATCTCTGATGTGATGGAATTTCTATAACCAATGTGGTCACACCTTCACACACACACACACAGGATAGATCCAGGCACTTGGCTTAGCAAAGTCGGAAGCTTTCCTCCAACTTGCTATGGTTGCCAACCTTCAGGGATTGGCTGGAGATCTCCTGGAATTACAACTGATCTCCAGGTGACACAGATCTGGAGAAAATGGCCACTTTGGAAGGTGGATTCCATGGCTTTATTCCCCATTGAAGTCCCTTCCTCCTCAAGCTCTACCCTGCTCAGGCTCCGCCTCCAAATCTCTAGGTATTTCCCAACCCAGAACTGGAAACTCTGCAACCTATGGAGAATTCCTCCAACTTAAGTAGTTCTTTCACGGGTTGCAGCCCACTGTGTTTTCATATTGGCAGGGTAAAACCATGCTGCAAGCCTAACACTATGAATAAGGCCTTAAATGTATTGGAATGAATTTTTAGAGAAGACCATCAAATACTCCTGAAACTTTCTGCCACATGCAATATACCATGTAGCTTCAAGGAATGCTTTATATGAATAATTCTTACGATTCAGTAATGAGACTCTGGTATCGGTAGTCAGCAATCATGCTGGATTTTACTGCATTTGCATCCTGAAATTCTGTTGATAAGGAATGTTGTAAAAGTTAGCCTAATCGTCAATTTATATATGTACATTGTGCTCGTGTTAATTAGCATTATTAATGTTTTTCTTGCCGTTCATTAAACCTATTTTATTGCCACACAAAAAAAATTTAATGGTATTTATGTTGCTAAAAATTAATTCCAACGCATTTAAGGCCATAGAGACGGCGGGGGGTGGGATGGAAGAAAGATTTCAACATAGTTATTTTCAAAGCTGTAAGTTTCCCTTTTGGAGGGGGGGACTGTGCCACATTAAAGGTTACTTGAAGGACAGAACGAGAAGAGGGAAATCTACTTTCCTATTGTACAATGAAAATATAGGGGTGGGCCACTGAAACAGAGCTTTGGATTAGTTTCATGAAGCAGCAGAGATGTGTTCTACAATAAGTACCTCTTGGGGAGGGGGTCAGATCTATTTTGCATTTTAGATTCTTTGGAGGTTTTAATCACTGGCTGACCAGTTAATTTGTGCACAGTTTATTTGCATGATTTTACTTCATTTTTAACTTCATCTATAGCCCATTTTTTCCCAAACGGGGACCCAAAACAATTTACCACATTCTCCTCTTCTCCATTTCATCTTCATTTCAACCTTGTGGGCTGGTTAGGCTGAGAAAGTGACTGGCCCAGGGTCACCCAGCAAGCTTCTGCGGCAGAGCAGGGCTTTGAACCCAAGTGGTGGCAGCAATCAGAGGTCTATGGGAGAGGAAGGAAACTCAGACTGTCCTTGGGCTATTGAAGCATCAGGGTGTCATGGGTGCTGGGGACCCTGCAGAGGAAGACGAGTCTGCCAAGGAAACTGTACCCCTGCCACCTGCACCAGTACCCCTGCCTCTTGCTGAAGAAGATCCCAGCCCCCCTGCCTCGCCCTCTCGGGTGGCTCGTGTGCGTGACCGCCTCCGTCAGGACCTCAGGGATCGGAGGAGGGCGGCACGCTCACAAGCAAGACGCTCCCTGAGTCCTGAGTTTTGAGAGGATTCTGGCCCTCCTAAGAGCAAGGATGCTTGAGTTGTAACAGGATCCTGGCTGCCTTCCAGAGCCAGCAATTAGCCCAAATGGGCAACAGCCAGCAGAGGGCTATATAGCTGTGGGCTTTGGGAGGAAGCTTTGTGGAAGCAACTAGTCATCTCCCTGACGTTCTAGCATCCACTCTGGCTTGACTTTGGTTCCTGAATCCCTGACTTTGGCTTTTGACTTCTGGACTCCCTGACCTCGGCTTCTGGACCTCGGACCTGCGATACTTGCACAGCGATTTGGATTTGGCACCTCGGACACTCCTGCTTGCTGGCTACAGACCTCGGACTGCCTCTGGACTTTGCCTGACCCGGCCCCAGCCGTGACACAGGGGTGGAATTCTAGCACGAGCTCCTTTGCATATTAGGCCACACATCCCTGATATAGCCAGTCCTCCAAGAGCTTACAAAAAGGAGCCTTGTAAGCTCTTAGAGGATTGGTTACATCAGCGGTGTGTGGCCTAATATGCAAAGAAGCTCCTGTAGTGTTGTCAAGTCCAATTCAAGAAATATCAGGGGACTTTGGGGGTGAAGCCAGGAGACTTGGGGGTGGAGCCAGGAGACATTGGGGGTGGAGCCATAAGTAAAGTTGTGACAAGCACAACTCCAAAGGGAGTTCTGGCCATCACATTTTAGGGGACCATATACCTTTTTAATGCCTTCCCTACATTAGAAATAATGAAGGATAGGGGCACCTTCTTTTGGGGCTCATAGAATTGGACCCCCTGGTCCAAACTTTTTGAAACTTGGAGAGCATTTTGAGGAAACCCATCAGATGCTACGCTGAAAATGTGGTACCTCCACTTCAACATACCACCCCTCCAGAGCCCCAGATACCCCGAAATTAATTCTTCATTATACCCTATGGTCCAGCAGACATTTCCGTCCCTTCCCCCCCCCCGCCCACTCCCGTTTCTGATGACCTTGAAGCTCTGGAAAGCCTCCAAACTGGAAGTCCCCTGCCCCCACCTGGGAATTGGCAGCTCTACTCACGAGTTGCTGAACTTCCAAGTTTTTCACAGTAACACAGGGCAACCAAAGGTTCAAGTTTACCTTCACACTATGCAAACGACCTCTGCAAGGATTGTGCAACAAATGGAGGATCTGGGCTTCTTTCAAGCACTAAACATATGTCAAAGTCCTGGGGGTTCCTCTCCTCAGGAGAAGGGCTTTTTTTGAGCAGGAACACACAGGAACTCAGTTCTGGCTGGCTTGATCTCAGGGGGTGTGGCCTAATTTGCAAATGAGCTCTTGCTGGACTTTTTCTACAAAAAAAGCTGTGGGTGAAACAATGGTGATGTCAGGGGTGTGACCTAATATGCAAATGAGTTCCTGCTGGGCTATTTTCTACCAAAAAAAGTCCTGCTCAGGAGTAACATATGAAATGTAGCATTCCACTTCTTTTCAGTAGGAGAGAACCCTAAAGTTATAACAAGTCTCACATAGAGTGAATGAAGCAGTAGCTATTCCAATGGTGCACTTGATTTGGAATTCTAAGATAAGAGAAATTCTGATGAAGATTGTTTTGAAATGGGAGTGAAGCTACTACTTTATTAATCTTATCTGACAGGAAAATATTTGAAAGAGTTGAGGGCTCTTCTCTCTAATCTCCAGGTATAACCAGACCCAGAGTTCAAGTTTATTGAAGCTTCTATTAAAGTTTTTAGAAGTGGAGATCCACTCACAGATTCCCTGTTACTACATTTAACATGTTCTTCCAAGGGAGACATTTCAGCTAGAAGTAGGACACAGAGGGACAGCCAGATGTGGGCTTGTCCGCTATTGTTATAGGCTGGTGGCTTTTCCACAGAGCCATCTGCTAGGCCTCCATCAACCTGTGCAGTTAGTAATGGCAGCTCCTGTACTCTGAATTGCCATTACAGACCTCAAAAGCCTATTTCTTGGCATGAAATACCGATGCTGAATGACCAAAGAGGTTAGTTGTAATTCAGATACCAAACGTTGCTCCCAGCTGAAGAGTAGTTAAAGAGGCAAGAAATAGGGAAAATCAAAGATTGGAGAACAAGGGGAAAGAATAAAATTACAGGGGAGTCATAAATAACTGAGTATTCATCTCTAGTTAATAGCCATTTCCAAATGACCCATTATCCTCTGGAGTATCTGCAGTGCAGTAAATCCGCACAGCCTGGGTAGCCTGTATATATGAGAAACTATATTCTATTATTTAATTTAAATTTACACATCATTAAATCCCTCCTCCCACCATGAATAAAACCATAATTTTCATAATAACGGAAGTTATGAAGAGAAAAGACTGATTAGCTTCTACGGTTCTTGTCATGGACTTTCAATAAAGAAATGCATAAAATAGGTATGGTAGTTAATGCATTACTCTTTAATTTTCCTTGGTCCATAGCCACGGGACTGGGGGACCATGCGTAGAATGGTGAGTGCAGCTTCTCAAGAGATGTTCTGAGTCCTTTCCCTAAATTTTCAGTTTCCATTAAAAAAAATGTAAACTATCTTGCCTCTCATGTTCTGGCCTCAGGAACAAGCCTGTCTCTGAGAAACACCCTAAGGGATTTGAAGGCACTTTTAAAAATGCATTTTTAAAGACTTTATACAATTTCCTTAAAATCGTTCCATTCATTATAAAGTCTTCTATGCCATTTTATCCCCCCCCCCCATACACACACTGGGCTCCTTTGCGTTTGAGCTTGATCTGCATTTGTCTTTACTGCCCACTGACTGCATTTTATTATCTACTGCCTGGCCTCTAGCTGAAGCCCCCCACCCCCGGCCTGATTCTTTGCGAGGGGGGGGCTAATCTGTGTTTGTCAGCCTGTGTTTCCATGCACTCCAAATTACAAATTGGAGACATATTTATTTGCTTTACCTTGTTCTGCCTGCTCCCCATAATTAAATCCAAACATACGGTGAGTATATAAACATAGCTTGTTGTTCCTGTTTGGTCCTGCATCTGTTAAAATATCTTCATTATATTGTCCGCTAATTTGCTGTTCATCTATATGTTTGGATTACTAATTTCCATTTTGACATATCTGAGGAAGTGTGCAGGCACACAAAAGCTCATACTGTGAATAAAATTTTGTTGGTCTTAAAGGTGCCACTGGACTCAACGTATGTTGTGAGGCAATAACATTCTAAGTGGAGCTGGTGTGAATGTCATAGACCAGGGGTCCTCAACCTTTTTAAATAGGGGGCCAGTTCACTGTCCCTCAGACTGTTGGAGGGCCGGACTGCCGTTACTGTACAAGGCCGCGGGCCGTCAGTTCTCCGTCTTCTGCATCTCTCTCCCTTCCCCACACCACACACCCTGGCCTGGAAACTCACCTCACCTCGGTATCACCTCACACTCTGTCTCCGCCACCTCAGCCCAGTGCCGGAAGTGTGCGTTGCTAACGCGAGTTTAGGTCGAACGTCACTTCCGGTCTGATTTTGCCATAACCCGGCGGGCCGCATAAACGTCCTCAGCGGGCCGCATCTGGCCCGCGGGCCGTAGGTTGAGGACCCCTGTCATAGACATTTATATCTAACTAGTTTTCAAGGAGTACTCATTCTCTGTGATAGAGCCATTCAGTTCACATTCCAAAGAAGGAAAGAAATGGTATTATTTACTTCCAAATATTACAAACTCTTAAAATGTTTTTAGAAGCTTCTTGTCAGTTCTGGAAGCAGCAAAGGATACCAGAGAAAATATTTGAAAAAAGCATTTACAAAAATGCATTGCACAGAAGCCTCTTTTTTGCTTCTTTAAAAATAAGTTAGCGCTATTCAGATATTTTTCATCCTCTCAAGTCCCCAATATAAGTATATATAGAACAATTCTTATTTTATATTTAGAAGAACTGCAGATTTATACCCCACCCTTCTCCCTGAATCAGAGACTCAAAGCAGCTTACAATCTATGTCTTCTCCCCCCACAACAGACACCCTAGGGCTACCTGGCAGGGGGAAAGCTGATTATAAACAAAGTAAACAAAATATTTATTTCTATCAACCACCCTTTCCATCCGCTCACAAGCCCCCTAACAAAATAATTTTTAAAAAAACATGTCCAGGAAGCAAGAAACTAAGATTCCCAACATTATCAAGGCACACACAGTGCTTACACAGCTCTACTAATCTCACAATATGCATTCACACAACTCCCCAGCTTCCTTTGTAACACAGGTCACCTCACTTCCCTCCAAATCCACTTAAGCACAGCAAACCCTCACAGACTTCCTTCTAAGCTGACCAAGGCTTAGTTTTTGCCCAAATACCAAACATAATCTCAACATCCCTGATGGGATGGCATCACTTCTGGGTCACAAGGACAGTGATGTAGACCAGGGGTGGCCAATGGTAGCTCTCCAGATGTTTTTTGCCTACAACTCCATCAGCCCCAGCCAGCTTGGCCAATGGTTGGGGCTGATCGCAGTCGTAGGCAAAAAACATCTGGAGAGCTACCGTTGGCCACCCCTGATGTAGACACAAAATCACTACATGTCAGCTGGGGCTCCCTCTTTTATTGGTTTCCCCAGACAACCCACTGACCAACAGCACAGCAGTGGGACCTGGTGGCAGGGGACCCCTGCTTCCATCCAGCAGTCTGGCAATCCTTGGGCCAGTCACACTCAGCCTGACCTACCTCATAGGATTGCTGAGAGGATAAAAGGAAGAAACAATGTAAGTTGCTTTGGATCCACACTGGGGAGAAAGGCATGGTATAAATGGAATAAAACAAATAACACATGGTGTTGGTGTTGGTCAGAGAAATAGGTCTTCAGAGAGTGCCTTAGATTTGGGGCAGATAGAAGGTTCAGCAGGGGATGTGCCTCATCTTGCTGTCTTGGGAGTGACTGTAGTTTCAGGAAAGGAAAAGGAAAGGTCCCCTGTGCACATCCAGGGGTACCTGCTTTGGGGGACTATAACTTGGACATTTCAAATCCAAGCTTTGCTATGATTTAATACGCTCTCCGAAACTCTGAAAATAGGGGTCCCCGTCTGTGCACAGCAGTTGTTTCCAACTCTGGGGTGACGTTTTCACAGCAGACTTTTTACGGGGTGGTTTTGCCATTGCCTTCCCCAGTCTTTTACACTTCCCCCCCAGCAAGCTGGGTACTCATTTTACCGACCTCGGTAGGATGGAAGGCTGGGTCAACCTTGGGCCGGCTACCTGAATCCAGTTTCCGCCGGAATCGAACTCAGGTCGTGAGCAGAGAGTTCAGACCACAGTACTACAGTACTGCTGCTTTACCAATCTGCGACACGGGGACCCCTATTTTCAGAGTTTCGGAGAGCGTATTAAATCATAGCAAAGCTTGGATTTGAAATGTCCAAGTTATAGTCCCCCAAAGCAGGTACCCCGGGAAAGCTCAGCTTCAGCTCTCATGACAATTCTTTGTGCTGCAGAATAGGAGCCCTGTGGCTGGTTCCCGGAGCTTCCAGTCAAGCTATGGACAACTACTATGGGTGTTTCTAGGGCTCCCAGAAGTCCACCCCAGCATTGCCTAGGAATTAATTGAATCAGTGCCAGGCTGTCTAGGATAACAAACCACAAAAACAAAACAAATGAAGCTCCAAGGTCCATACTGGTTTGGAATGAAGCACAAATCAAACCGATTCATGAGCGAACCACAGTTTGTGGTTCAATTCATACCCATGTCTAGCCACGATACAGATTAAGCCACGGTTGTGAAGAGTGGCAGGGGAAAAGACAGGACTCTTTTTGAAGAGCTGAACAAGTTTTGATAGGGTGGATTAACTGGGCTTTGTATTCTGGGAGTGCTTCATTTGATAGGTGCTCAATTCATTCCTTCTTTCCAATTATTTCTTGGTAGTTTGCTGTTTATAATAATACCTTCTAGATTACAAAGTAATTGTGCAGGTGGATCACCATCCACAGAGCATCTTTATTTGTGTTCATAGTTTGTACACACATACATCTGGTGTGTATTCTAATACGAACATCTTGTTAATCTGCTGGTGTGAATCCACATTGCTCTATTGACATCAATAATTCACACTGGCTGAGGATCTGGTCTTAAATTATTAATAACTGGACATGAAAATAAAACATATTTTGTTTCTCTATATATTGAATTATCTTGCATAAATCTTTAATAACCATGAGGATTGGATTTAGAGTTCAGGGAGCAATTAAACCTCTCGCTGAGAAATGTAAAGGAAAGCGCGGTCTCCCAAATATCAATACAAGGTCTCTTTTTTCTCAGTTACTTCTTTTCAGCTTTAATTCTAGGGTAAATCGTCATAGACATTCATGAGAATCTGATTTTTAAAAACCAGACGGATATTTCAGTATCAGCTACCACTGAAAGACAAAAATTCTTTCCAATAATGAGCGATCTGAAACTTGATCCAAGACTTTAGTCAAAACGTTGCTTCTGTTCTATTAATGCGCATATAACAAATGTGTAATACTAATGATATTGAGAACCATTTAAAAACAGCTTTGGGAAACAGCTAGTATAGAAATGAAATTAATTTACAACCAATGCCAGGATTTCTCCGACCACTGTTCAAAACACTGAAAGCAATGGTAGTTGGTATAACGGCTAACAGGCTGAACTGTGAACCCACAAGTTATGTGTTTCCTCTGTTGCAGACTCGCTAAATGGCTTTGGTGAAGCTACTTTTCTCTCACCCTCTCCAAAAAAACCAACCTGCCTCTCCAGGTGGGGTGTTCAGATTACTGTGATTGCGTGCTTGTGGTGCTCTGAACACACAAAAAGTCTCACCTAGACTGAACTTTTACCTAATATTCCTAAAAGCTGATTCCTGTCTTCAGGCAACTTTGAATTTTCCCCTGGGGGAAGCAAAATTCTCTCTTTACCCTTTCAACTTCTGTGCTTGAGAATTTAAGATTATTATGATGAGGTGCATGCAAACAAATTGCTTGCAAATAGAAGACATCTTTTTTGTCAAAGACTTTAACGTACTAAGAAAATTTAGGCAGAAATGCTTTTGCGAGGAGTGGTGGAAAACTCAAGGTACACTGGCAGATGAAGGCATTGTAAATCAATCTGAAACATTCTAAATAAACACCAGTATTATCTGGATTATGAAAAGTTATGGTTAGCTTTAAAATAAATGGGTGTGCCACAACATTTGATTGTTTTGATGCACAACCTACGCTCTGTACAAGAAGCTACTGTCAGGACAGAATATGGAGGAACAGAATGGTTTCCAGTTGTCAAGGATGTCAGACTAGGCATCAGACAAGGATATATTTTATCTTCCAGCCAGAGCTCATTTGTATATTAGGACACACCCCTGACATCACCATTTCACACAGGGCTTTTTTTGTAGAAAAGCCCAGCCAGAACTCATTTGCATATTAGGCCACACCCCCTTACACCAAGCCAGCTGGAACTGTGTTCCTGCTCCAAAAAAAGCCCTGTCCTGTCTTGTCATTCTATATGCAGAACACTGCCCAATGAAAACTGGACTAGATTTAGATGAAGGTAGACTGAAAATTGATGGAAGGAACATTAGCAGTCTGACATCTGCGGAAGAAACATTTGCAACCTGACAACTACTCGTAGAGGACAGTGAACACTTGAAATGACTGCTGATGAAGGTTAAAGCAGAAAGTGCTAAAGCAGGATTACAGCTCAACATTAAGAAGACAAAAGTAATGACTATTGAAGAATTACAAAACTTTAAAATTGACAATGAAGAATTTGAAATGTGGCACTGGAAGAGAGCGCTATATGGATACCACGGACCACCAAAAAGACAAGTAAGTGGGTTATAGATCAAATCAAGGCTTAACTCTCCCTAGAAGTTAAAATGACCAAATTGTGGCTCTCATACTTTGGTGATATTATGAGAAGACAAGAATCACTGGAAAAGACAACAATGCTACAAAAAGTTACAAGCAACGGGAAAAGAGGAAGACCCAAAATAAGGTGGATTGACTCAATCAAGGAAGCCACAGTCTTCAGGTTTGCAAACCTGAGGAAGGCTGTTAATGAGAGGATGTTTTGGAGATCATTAATTCATACAGTCACCATAAATTGAAAATGACTTGATGGCACTTGACACACACACATTATCTGGCCTTTCTCACATGAGTTTTCACTCCAGCTCAGCTCCTTGCCAGACAGGTAGGTTTGCAAGACAATACCTGACAACTAATCGGAGAGGGTTATGGCCTCCCCCCCCCCCCCCCGCCACTGTTTTGTTTGCTGGCACACCAGTCATTTTTTTGTCAGGCTGAAAAGGATGTCAGCTCACGAACCAGAGTTCATTTGTCATATCTGAAAATCTGAAGAGCCTCTTTGGCTGGGAAATGTTTTTTTTCCAGCAAAACCTGGTCTCTTGCAGAAAGAATAGACATCCCGGGCAGGCTTTGCTTTGCTTTGTGTACCCCTTCCACATTTCAAGGGAGGCCTGTGGATTTAATCAACATGTACCTCATCTGATCTCAGAATAGGATCCGAATATTAAAACCTGCAAGAGAATGCAAATATTTCTGCTTGTGCACTTGCGTATGCGAGCTGTACCCTGAAATCAATAGCTGCCAAAGGTAAATTGTCAGGGTGGAAAGACATCTGAAGGCACAGGGGGGATGAGTTTAATAAGATTTGTATACTGCAGTGTTTCTTCTCAGAAATTTCAAGCCTTGATCAACAGTACACATCAATGGCATCCTTGAGGCAACAGAAAGTGAGCTGTTCCTCTTATCGAGAAGGGGATTTTACAAACCAATGCAATGATTTGGAGAATTAAAACTATTGGGTTAGATTCCATGACCCATGTTAATAGATTCTTCCTGCAATCCCATCTTCTGAGCTGTCCCTTCTGACCCCGGGGAGCATTGATTGCCAAAATTGTGGGACCCCATTAGGGCTTTTTTGTTGTAGAAAAAAACCAGCAGAAACTCATTGCACATTAGGCCACACCCCCTGACAGCACCATTGTTTTACACAGGGCTTTTTTTGTAGGAAAAGCCTATTTACATATTAGGCCACACCCCCTGACACCAAGCCAGCTGTTGCTGCATTCCTGTGCATTCCTGCTCAAAAAACCCCTAGACCTCCATGATCTAGTAGCCAATGAGCTGGGGGGAGGCTGCACTGAGGAGGAGAAAGGTGGCAAAATCACGGTCCTGTCTCTCACCTTAGCAGAGCTGGTACTTGAAGAAGAGGAAGCAGCTCCCCCTTGACTCTAGCGGCTATTAGGTCACATGGGTCTCACAACTCCAAGAATCAATTTCCCCTGTGTTGGAAGCTTCTGAAGTAAGGAAAACTCAAGATAGATCACTGCTTATTTATTTCATTTCTACCAGTCTTTCTCCCAAGTGGAGATCCTGAGTGGCTTGCATTTTTCTCCTCTATTTTCTCCTCACAACAAGCCAGCAAAGCAGGATAAGCTAAAATGAGTAAACACATGAAACTGCCTTATACTGAATCAGACCCTTGGTCCATTAAGAAGAACTGAACTGAAGAAGATGATATTGGAATTGTATCTCGCCCTATACTCTGAATCTCAGAGTCTTAGAGCAGTCACAATCTCCTTTACTTTCCCCCCCGCCCACAACAGACACCCTATGAGGTGGATGCGGCTGAGAGAGCTCTTACAGCAGCCGCCCTTTCAAGGACAACTGCCATGAGAGCTATGGCTGAGACAAGGCCATTCCAGCAGGTGCAAGTGGAGGAGTGGGGAATCAAACCCAGTTCTCCCAGATAAGAGTCTGCACACTTAACCACTACACCAAACTGGCTCTCCAGTTAAGTCAGTATTGTCTCCTCAGATTGGCAGTGGCTTTCCAGGGTCTCAGGCTGGGGTCTTTCACATCCCCTCCTAACTATCATTTTAAATGGAGATGCTGGGATTCAACCTGGGACTTCATGCATGCCAAGCAGATGCTCTGCCAGTGAGCCATGGCCCCTTCCCAAGGTCACCCAGCAATAGGAGTGATTGGCCCAAGGTCACCCAATAGGGTTGCCAGCCTCCAGGTGCTGGCTGAAGATCTCCTGAGATTACAACTGATCTACAGGGGATAGATTAGATTAGATTAGATAATTTTATTTATATCCCGCCCTCCCCGCCGGGGCAGGCTCAGGGCGGCTAACAGTAACAGTAACATTCCATTGTATAAAAACAAGTTTACATTCAACATTAAAATTCTAATAGATTTAAAATTAATTACAGTTATAAAAGTGCTAATGCTATTGCTATTTGTTCTTTATTATGATGGCGGTATCATTAGTACTTAATTTTCTACATCATCGAAAGCCAGTCGGAAGAGGAAAGTCTTGCAGGCCCTGCGGAATTGTTCAAGATCCCGCAGGGCCCGCATTTCCTCTGGAAGTTGGTTCCATAAGCTCGGGGCCACAGAGGAGAAGGCCCGATTGCGGGTGCATTGCAACTTCACCTCTCTTGGTCCGGGGATAGTCAGCAAGTTTTTTCCAGCTGACCTCAGTGCTCTCTGGGGTTCATATAGGGAGAGACGGTCCCTGAGGTAGACAGGTCCTCGACCATATAGGGCTTTAAAGGTAATGACCAGCACTTTGTAACGAACCCGGTATATAACTGGCAGCCAGTGCAGCTCGCGCAGCCCAGGCTGTATGTGCTCCCATTTAGGGAGCCCCAACAGTAGCCTGGCCGCTGCGTTCTGCACCAGCTGCAGCTTCCGGGTTCGGTACAGAGGCAGCCCCATGTAGAGGGCATTACAGTAATCCAGTCTCGAGGTGACCGTTGCGTGAAGTACCGTTGCCAGATCTTGGCGCTCTAGGAAGGGAGCCAACTGCCTTGCCCGCCTCAGGTGGAAGAAGGCTGACTTGGCAGTGGCTGCAATCTGGGCCTCCATTGATAATGAAGGCTCCAGTAAAACTCCCAGACTCCTAACCCGGTGCGCCGCTTTCAGCGGCGCCCCGTCGAAGACCGGAAGAGGTGTTTCCCCTTCCCGGGCGCCCCGACCCAGACAAAGGACTTCTGTCTTCGCTGGGTTCAATTTCAGCCCGCTCCTCCTCAACCACATTGCCATATCCTGCAGGGCCCGGTCTAGATTCTCAGGGACGCAGTCAGGCCGGCCGTCCATTAGCAGATAGAGTTGGGTGTCATCTGCATATTGATGGCACCCAAGTCCGTATCTCCTGGCAATCTGGGCAAGAGGGCGCATGTAGATATTGAATAATATTGGTGAGAGAACTGCCCCCTGAGGCACTCCACAGTCCAGTGTGCGCCTCCGGGACCGCTCGCCACCAATTGCCACCCTTTGTCCCCGATCCTCGAGGAAGGAGGAGAGCCATTGTAAGGCAGACCCCCTCACCCCTATATCGGCGAGGCGGCGGGTCAGTAGCCGATGGTCGACCGTGTCGAACGCGGCCGACAGGTCTAACAACATCAGCACCGCCACACCGCCCCGATCCAGATGCCGTTGGAGATCGTCTACCAGGGCGACCAGTACTGTCTCCGTCCCATAGCCCGGGCGAAAGCCGGACTGGCAAGGGTCTAGGATGGAAGCGTCATCCAGAAAGCTCTGCAACTGCGACGCCACTGCCCTCTCAATTATTTTACCTAAAAACGGTAAATTAGAGACCGGTCGGTAGTTTGCCAATTCGGCCGGATCTGCTGTAGTTTTTTTCAGGAGGGGTCGGACCAAAGCCTCTTTCAGGGATGATGGAAAACGCCCCTCTGAGAGGGATCTATTTATGATGTCCCGTAAAGGACATTCAAGCTCCCTCAGGCAAGATTTAATTAGCCAGGAGGGGCATGGGTCCAGATCGCAAGTTGTAGGGCGCGCAGAGGAGAGGATTCCGTCAACTTCCTCCAGGCTGAGCGGGTCGAAATGATCCAGAGTTAAATCAGAAGACAGGCAAGGGGCCTCGGGCTCATGTACTGTATCTAAGGTGATGGGCAGGTCCTGGCGGAGCGACGTGATTTTGTCTGCAAAAAATTTCGCAAAAGCCTCACAGCCTATTTCTAATTCTCTTACGTTTGGTCTGCCTTGGGGCAGAGTAGTTAAGTGTCCAATTATTTTGAATAATTGTGCCGGGCGCGAATTTGCAGACGCAATCTTGGCCGCAAAGTACTTCTTCTTTGCGGCCTTGACTGCCATCTCATACGACCTCATAAGCGTTCTGTAGGATGTTCTCGCCGCTTCGCCACGAGTGCGCCGCCACTGCCTCTCTAGTCGTCGGAGTCCTTGTTTCAACCGGCGTAGCTCCAGGGTATACCAAGGAGCCAGCCTTGAACGAGGGCGCAGAGGACGTCGGGGTGCGATCTCGTTGATTGCCCCAGATAGCCGGTCTTGCCAGGCATCAACCAGGGCATCAAGGGAATCACAAGGGGGCCAAGGATCCCGAAGAGCCGTTTGGAACCGTTCCGGGTCCATCAGGCTCCGCGGGCGAGCCAAAATAGGCTCTCCGCCCTTACAGGGTTGTGGTAGCGTCTCCATACGAGCCTTGAGGGCTAAGTGATCCGACCATGGTATCGCCTCCGTTGCGATTTCGTTCACTTTAATCCCGGCCGCAAAGATCAGATCTAATGTGTGCCCCGCCTGATGCGTGGGAGTCGTAACAAATTGGGAGAGTCCTAGTGTCGCCATGGAAGACACTAGGTCCATCGCCTGAGTGGAAGCCGCGTCATCGGCGTGGACATTGAAGTCGCCCAGGACCAGAAGCCCCGGGCACTCCAACGCCCAGCCGGACACCGCCTCCATCAGGGATGGTAAGGCGCTGGCCGGTGCGTTAGGCGGACGGTACACCAGCCAGATCGCCAACCTCTCCCCGACATCCAACGCAAGGCCGACACATTCAACACCATCGATCTTTGGGGCCGGGAGGGCCCTGAAGGAGTAAGCCTCCCGTATGAATATCGCCACCCCGCCCCCCCGCCCGCTAATCCGCGACTGGTGGAAGACCGAGTAACCTGGGGGGGTCATCTGGGAGAGTGCCATTGTCTCTCCCTCTTGAACCCAGGTCTCGGTCACGCAAGCCAGGTCTGCATCCTGCCGAAGCAGGAAGTCCTTAATGGTCTCGATCTTATTGTTTATAGACCTGGCGTTGCATAACACCAGTGTCGGACGCGGGCAATTTCTCTTGGTCCCCCTACTTGTCACCGTTGGGATGGGAAGTAGACTAGAAGGGGGCCGAGCACTGTTTTGTCTCTGTCTCCTTCTCTCACCGGGAGATCAGTTCACCGGGAGAAAATGGATGCTTTGGAACGTGGACTCTATGGCATTATCCCCCAACTCCCTCACTTCCTCAAACCCCACTCTCCTCAGGCTCCACCCCAACAGCTCCAGGTATTTGCCAACTGAGAGCTGGCAATCTACCCAGCACACTTCTGCGGCAGAGTGGGGACTTGCTCCTGGGTCTCCCAGATGAACCTCTACATGACAATGGCTGTCATAGAAAATATGTCTGCTGCAACCAGGTCTTTTCCAGATATATTCATATAGGTTGCATCCAGGGGTTGTTTTGTACAAAAATAGGTGGTGGAGCTCATCCAGGGATTGTTATGCAGCTGCACCTACTATTCAATGGACAAGGAGGCAGAACTCTCAGAAGGAGGAGGAGGAACTCTCAGAAAAGTTCAGGAGCTGTGCCTTGTGAGCTCCCACTGAACCTGAGGCCTGGTTGCATCCTGGTTACTCCACATCCTTCCCCTTCACTACAACATTTTTTGGGAGAGGGGTGCATCCACATGGCATCATCATCTTCCAGGCTTTTCCCGGATCTGCTCTATAATTTCCCAAACCTGCTTCGGTATGATCTCTCCTAAAAAATTATACTCAAAGCAAGTTGGGTTCCGATGTGGACAGGAAAGTGTACATTTTGCAACCTCCCTACCCACATCTATTGCTCCCAGGCCAGGCAGTGTGGCCCAATATGCAAATGAGCTCCTGCTGGGCTTTTTCTACAAAAAACCCCAAAACACTGAACATCACCATCTCTTGCTGAAGTCTGCCCTGATCTTCTTCATGTCCCCTGAGATCATCTAACCGCTAGGAACAGAATGGAACCTAACTGGGGAAAGCCGGTGAAAATTTCTCCTTTTGTTTCCAGTTAGTGAAAGGACCTTTGGCCAGCAGAAAACATGATTAGGATCTAAGCCATAGAAATCAGTGGGTCCCTTTCAAATAAATACAAATTCGATAGTATTGTACAAACGCACTCATAAATAGGCTTTTCAGTTGCTCATATGCTAACAAACCACTACAGCAGTGAGGAGGGGCAATCTAGTGATTGAATGGTCTGTGTATAGGCACAACTGCTTTTCTACAAACTTACCTAGACAGACTGAAGAATAATAAACATTACCCTCATATTTGCGGGGAGGGTTCTAGAGATAACCATGTCTCTTTCTCAGCTGTCTGTGCTGGATCAAATAAACCCTTAATTATAACACAGTGTTCAATACTGTATTCCCAAGATACTCAGGCATTGATTTTTCCATTGGGTGGGAGGATGACAGAAGATGTCTCCGCATTCCTTCTAGCAAATCCCAAAGAGATATTTCAGTGTTAGATTCTTTCAGTCTTGCTGGGGGGGTGGGGAGAGCCGATGTGCACCAGAGCATATCTCTTAGACTTTAGGATTAACAAAAGAACACAACATTGTAGCATTGCTTGAGTTTCAGTGCGGAAGTCACATGCTAAGCAGCTTGGTGTCACTGACTCCTAGGAGTAAGCTCCATTGAATAGAATGGAATTTACTTCTGAGTAGACTTATTTAGGGTTGCTATCATTGTTTGTCATATTTTTTGTTAAGAGAGTCACCAAATTAAAGAATGTTGAGTTGATCATGCATCTGCCTTTGATGCAACAAAATGCAAATGGTGGTAGAAAGAGCTGAGTTTAGAGCACCCAATTTGGGGGGGAGAGGCTTACAAAGCCTCCAGGATCCCTGCTACTACTTCATACAAGGACCCTAGAGAAGGTGGTTTAGCACTTCCGAACCTCCTACATTATTATTTTGCAGCTGTTTTAACAAACCTTATAAGTACATTTTTGGAAGACTGTTCATTTGGATGGCTGCAGATAGATGTATCACTAAAATATCCTCTCACTCCAGCTATATTTTGCTGGAACGCTAAACATAGCAGATCATCATAGTGTTATTTGACTCCAATAATGGAAAATATACTTAAGGCCTGGGATAAGTTGCAGCCAAAATTATTATTGGACATTCTCCATATGCCACTTTTCTTAACCAGTCTTGATATCAACCTGGCCAAGATCCTGGGACTTACCTGTTTTGGAGATTCGTTAACTAGACTAGATTGATAGATTTAGTCCACAAAGGTAAACCGCTATCTAAGGATCAAATTGAAGCACAAATAGATTGCGCTATCCCATGGTTTAAATATCATGAACTATATCATTTATTGACCTCTAATAATAATAATAATAACTTTATTTTTATATCCCGCCCTCCCCCGCCGAAGCGGTCTCAGGGCGGCTAACAGACATGGAGATCCCATGATTCATATAAAACAATGTAAACAATTTTAAATATATCAATTGCATAATAAATTATTTAAAATAGATAAAATGTATAAAATGGGTGCTAAATTCTGTAATCATAATATCCACAAGATAAACCAATAAAAACAAAATTGAACAAATCCTTAAAGTGTAATCTGGTTCATTAAAAGATCTTCTGTCACATATATATATCATTTATTAAGTTCAACTCCAACACTTTCCCCTGCTTCTTCCTGCATGCAAAATAAATGGACTCAAGATTGTCAAGGTAGGCTGAATTCAGATGATTGGCCTAGTATTTGGAGCGCTCCTAGTAATTTATGCCCTATCTTCTCTATTCGTTATCAGTATTTTAAATTTGCTCATAGATGGTACTTATCGCCATGCCATCTTCAGAAAATATATATATATGGTTTTGATAAATGCTGGAAGTTATGTCGATGTTCTTCTGACTTTCTGCATAATTGGTTGTCGTGTTCTAAAATTTATGCTTTTTGGGACCTAATTCTTTCCCAAGTAGAACAGATCACAGGGGTCCATCTAGAATAGATAATATACCTGAAATAGTTTTTTTAGAATATTGGCCTACCCTCTCTCTCCCTCTCTACAACTAGATAAAATAGATTCTGTAAGGCTGGAGATACTATTAGCAGCTGCTAAACTTTTGCTTGCAGCAAAGTGAAAGGACTCTTCAATACCTACAATTGAACAATGGAGCAATAAATCATGGAACCTTTTTATAATGGAAAAAAATCATTAATACATCCATTCCTATTGAGTTTTGTAGACAAAAGAACTTTATTACACTGTGGTCTCCTATTGTTAAATATTTGTGTGCTGCCAAAATATTTCCCTCTAATGCTTATTTTCATAAAATGTGTTATCTGTAATAGACCTCTGTATACAAAATATCTTTTGGACAACTCTAAGTTTTAAGTTTGTAGATGGTTTGTTATTTTTGAATAATAAATTTATATTTTGAAAAAAGTCACAGAACTTATGGCAACCTCATAGAGTTTTCAAAGGAAGAGTCTTCAGAAGTGGCTTGCCATTGCCTGCATCTGCATAGAAGGTTTGGTGGTATTCCATCCACATACTAATTGTGTTGACCCTGCTTTGCTTCAGAGATTGGAAGAGATTAGGTCAGCCTGCACCATCCAAGTCAGCATTCATGATAAATACATTTGCATATTACTAAAAACCTCACTATATAGATGTCTGTGTGCATGCACACGTGTATATATACACATACATACATACACGCCTTTTGGAACAATCAAGAGAATCACAAGACAATTTACAAGTTGATCACTTAATACTTTTTAAGTATTTCCTCCTAACTTTCCTCCCAAAAGCTCAGCACAGCATGCCTCATTCTCCCCTCTTCCATTGTTGATGCTCACCACAACCTTGTGAAGTAGGTTGAGATGAAACTGATTCAAGATCACCCAGTGGCTGAGTGGAGATGTGAGCCTGATCCATGGCTGGCATGTGGGAGTAGGCCAAGTAGGCAGCCATCTAGGGTACCACCTGGCCAACGGAGCCCCTTTTCCCCATGTGTGGCATGTGTACTCCTCAGAGCCTCCAAGCTCCGAGGAGTGCACACACTGCCCAGCCACTTTCAACTCTTTTATTTGTATGAGTTTATGAAAGAGAATAGAGTAACCAGGAAAGACACGTTCATCCATTAGCCAAGTCTCCTGAAGGAGCAGAATATTCAAAGAGGCCATAAATGCTTTAATGCCCTAACAACAAATTCTTGAGGCAACTCAACATTTGGGGTCTACAAGCTCAAGTTAGTCAATTTTTAGCTATTGAAGTATCTAGTGCTGGCAGCTTGGGGGTGTTCCCCAGGTTAATTATAATTTTTGGCTCAAGAGGGATAAGAATTTTCTCTTTTGTCAGGCTTGGAGCATGTGTCTCCTTACTAGTCAACGAATGAATAGTTACATCTAAGAGGCTGGCTAAGGATTGATTCATATTCTTATTAAGGGACCTGCGCTGGTCTTTTAATGATATCTTTTTTGGATTGGTTACTTGGTTTTGATCCTGGTTAATTCATACTAGTGTGTGTTGGAGTTTCTGGAACTGGGCAATAATATTGCCTTGTTCCTCATAGGGTAAGGAATGAAATGACTGGACAAGATTTGCATCCATTAGGTCCATCTGTTTATCTTTTGAGGGGAATAGACTTTGGCTTCATCTGGTTGGCTCTCACAGGGCATCCTGTCAAATAAATCTGATTCATGAACATGAACTTTCTTAGTCGGTGAGAATTCAGTCAAGGATCTATCCTCAGTAAAAGACTGAATACTCCTTTAGTGAGTAGTTTTCCTGTCCCTAAGGGGGCTAGACATGATAAGTGGCTTTTTTGCTCACTTTGAACAAGGAATGTGAGCCTTTTAAAATAAGCAGCCCTGTTGAACATCACTGCTGGGATCCTAGGTGAGTGGAAAGTTAAAATATCTCTCTGCCCCCCCCCCCCCCGATTGGCCCTTGTTGCTTTTCAGTAAATTTTAAATTAATATGGGAAACTGGTATATCCAACAAGTAGGACAAATTATTTTTAGCATTCATCTTTCCCTACTAGTTTTTCAGTTTTCCTTTAAAGAGGAAAATAGTCACTACAATCTGAAGTTAATTTACCTGGAGATCATTTTTGTTTTTGGAAAGAGAAGGGAAATAAGGCTTTTTCTTGCTATACAGAGGCCTTTCACTGAACGTTATGTTCTTTTTAGCCATATCTGAATAAAGGGGCTTCTTGTGTCATAATGAATGTTCCTGGTCCAGTGGTTTTATCTTGAGAAGATAATCTGTAATAAACTCAAGTCTCTTATAGATAACTTTCAATGAGTCTGCTATAAGTATAGTTTGTGATGCTTGCAGACTGAGATCTTGGCACCTCTTTCCAACATTCTCAACAGTAATTGTCACATCATCTTTCCCCATTAAGATAAATGAATCATTTTGGTTCAGAGAGTTCTTCAACTTCCACCTGGCTCTGTAGCATTAAAGGATCAAACCTATTTTCAAGTGGAACTGAAGAGACACACACAAAAAAATCATCTAGCCTACTTTGTTTTGGTTTCATGATAAAACCCCCATCAAATGGGCAGGCCCTCTTTTTACCCATTTCAATGATCAGTAATCACTGATATAAATCTATACCCTATGATCAACATGCAGCCAGTTAGCTTGAGATTAAATTGGGACAACTATGATTTCTTAAAAGATTTTCTTAAAAAAAAGACTTTAAAAAGGGCTTAAAATTGTTTAAAAATTAAAAGCAAGAATAAACTGTTTAAAAAGAAAGCAAAAACCAATTAAATACAACAAAACACTATTTAAAACAAAAACTAACAAAAGCTAAAACCCCTATTTAAAACAGAAGCTAAAACAAATTAAAACCAGCTAAAACTATGCTCTTTGGCAGCAGAGAACAGCCTGTAAACACCTAGTCACACCCAAAGGTGAAACCTATCATGTATCCTCCAGCCACAGCACTATTATCAGCACAATAGGAACCGGGCCAATTTAACCCAAATTAAAATGACAATATATAAGATAAAACATGTTGCCATTGTGAAAGCTATAGCTGTAAAAGTGGTGGAGGGTAAACAGTGTCTGTATGCCTGCTATTCCCCTCTCACACCCAGAGCTAATTAGGCTACACTCAATGTCTTATCAATGGGCATAGCGAAAACATCCTGGAATAAAAGTAAAAAGGTTTCAGTCTGCCAAAACAGCTGCCTTGAAGCAAAACAAAGCAGAGCAAAAGGTAGTCCCCAGTGCAAGCACTGTGTCATTACTGACCCATGAGATGAGATCACATATTTTCTTAGCAGACTTTTTGTTATGGGGTGGTTTGCCATTGCCTTCCCCAGTCATTTACACTTTACCCCCAGCAAGCTGGTTACTAATTTTACCAAACTCAAAAGGATGGAAGGCTGAGTCAGCCTTGAGCAGGCTACCTGAACCCAGCTTCCTTCAGGATTGAACCTAGGTTATGAACAGAGCTTGGACTGCAGTACTGCAGCACTGCAGCTTACCACTCTGTGCCATGGGGTGCTTTGAAGCAAAACAAAGCAGAGCAAAGCAGGATCCAAACCAAGAGGTTTGAAAGAACAGATATCAGACAGAGAAGAGAGCTTAACTATTCACAGAACACAACAAAACACCACTGCCAAGCCGGCCAGAAACTGGTTTCGGACTTAATCTGCAACAAACACTTAATAGCCCAAGGAAAGACCAACTTTTTGGGGGGTGGGGTGGGGTGGGATGCATACAGAGGCAGACTGTGATGGGGAAATGTCCCTGGTAAAGGCTGATACAGGCTCCACCCCCACAAAGGAGGGGAGGAAGATGGAGGGAGAAGGAGCCAGCTGGCCCTGAAGTTCTGCCAGGCCCTGCTTGTCTTGCTGAGGGCTGCCAGTCTCCAGGCTGGAGATCTCCTGAAATTGCAGCTGATCTCCAAGGGGGACTTGGATGGCTCCAAGGGGGACTTGGATGGTTACTATGGAGGAAGTGCTGGAGCCCACAGGTTAAATAGCCCCAGAGGAGCAATGTGTCTTTAAAAAATGGTATGTGGTAACAGTATGCCTCACCCTATGGCTAGGAAGAGCCCTGTGGCACAGACTGGTAAGCTGCAGTATTGCAGTCCAAGCTCTCTGCTCATGACCTGAGTTCAATCCTGGCGGAAGCTGGGTTCAGATAGCCGACTCAAGGTTGACTCAGCCTTCCATCCTTCCGAGGTCAGTAAAATGAGGATCCAGCTTGCTGTAGATGACTGGGGAAGGCAATGGCAAACCACTCCATTAAAAAGTCTGCTGTGAAAATATCATGATGCAACATTACCCCAGAGTCGGAAACGACTGGTGCTTGCACAGGGGACTACCTTTTATTACTTATGGCCCCAGTCTAATTTGGAGTTTTCCTAAACTACTTTGAACTTTATATTTAAAAAAAAGACTCCAAGAAGGGTCTAGTTGCATCTCATCAAGTTCAGTCTTCATGATTTGTGCTATAAAGACCCCATTTCCCAACCAGAAATATTTCCATTTCTCTTTCGTCGGTTACAGTTCCCTTCTCTCCAGTTCATTGTTCCAACCTATGAGACAAAATGGAGAGATGGGAGAATACAGATGGTCACTTCAAAAAGAGAAAATAAAGGACTAATTAAATGCTAGGGAGGGAAGCTGATCGGGAAGGGAATGACAGTGATATTTCCTCCTCTGTACTTGTGACCAGTGATCTTTAAGGAGGAAGTGTAAGGCAAAGCTTCATATAAAAGGACTAAGATGGTTGTGACAAAGCCAGAGTTTCTGTTTCCTCCTCTTCCTATCATGTGACCAGGATCTCATGGGACTTGTTTGTGTTTTAACAATTTATTAGTAACATATGGTAATAAATTTCAATTTCTTACATCAATAACAACTACTTTTTTATCCCACATATTACCTTCTACCCATCCCTCCCCCCGTTACTTGACCCCCACCGGTGTTCTATACTTAAAATATTAATATTAAAGGTACCCTTAATTAATAAGAACCAAAATTAATATCCTTCTCTCTCTCGTGCTTAATCATTATCAAAAATTGTCCAATGTCCTTTTATTTTCCACTCTTTTTCTACGTATCTTCTAAACTTTTTCCACTCCATCTTAAATACTTCTGAATCATAGTCTCTTAAGGTTCTTGTTAACTTGTCCATTTCACTCCATGTCATAACTTTTACAATTCAGTCCCATTTCTCTGGTGTTTTTTTTTCCTTCCACAACTGCGCATACAATGTCCTAACAGCTGAGAGCAAGTACCAGATTAAAGTTCTATCTTCTTTTGGAAATTTTTCCATTTGAAATCCCAACAGAAAAGTCTCTGCAACTTTGTTAAATTCGTATCCCAAGATCTTAGAAATCTCTTGTTGAATCATCTGCCAATAATTTTTCGCTCTTTCACAAGTCCACCACATATGATAGAAAGAACCTTCATATTTTTTACATTTCCAACATCTGTCTGGCATCTTATTGTTCATCTTTGCTAACTTTTTAGGAGTCATATACCATCTGTACATCATTTTAAAACAATTTTCTTTGATACTCTGACATGTTGAGAGTTTCATAGAGTTCTTCCACAAATATTTCCATGTATCCATCTGTATTTCTTTATTTACATTATTTGCCCACTTAATCATTTGAGATTTCACTACTTCATCTTCCATAGACCATTTTAAAAGTAGCTTATAGATTTTCGAAATTAATTTTCATTATCTCCAAGCAGAACTTTTTCCATTTCTGTTTGTTTTCGTCTTATTCCTTCTGTTTTAAGATCACTCTCAACCAAACTCTTTATTTGTTGCATTTGAAACCAATCATACTTATAATTCAGCTCCTCAGCAGTTTTCAACCCTATTTTACCGCTTCGTATTTTTAATAGTTGATTGTATGACATCCATCTTCCCTCTCCTGACACAGCTGTTATTTTTATTACTTCTGCTGGAACTATCCATAGTGGTTTTCTCTCATTGCCATATTTCTTATACTTCATCCAAATATTTAATAAATTATTTCTTATGTAATGGTGAGAGAAAAAAACATCCATCTTTTTCTTCCCATAGTACATATAAGCGTGCCAGCCAAATTTATTTCCATGACCTTCCAACGTTAAAAGTTTTTTATTCAATAGCATCACCCAATCTTTTATCCACACTAAACAAACTGCTTCATGATATAGTCTTAAATCTGGTAATTGGAATCCTCCTCTTTCTTTAGAATCTATTAAAACTTTCATTTTAATCCTTGGTTTCTTTACAGCCCATATAAATTCTGAAATCTTTCTTTGCCATTTATTAAATTGTTTACTGTCTTTCACAATTGGAATAGTTTGAAATAAATACATTATTCTCGGCAAAATGTTCATCTTAATTGCAGCTATTCTCCCAAGCAATGACAAATTGAGCTTGTTCCACTTTATCATATCTGCATCCATTTTACACCATAACTTTTCATAATTGTTTTTAAACAAATCAATGTTCTTCATTGTTATTTCCATACCCAAATATTTTACTTTAGAGGTAACTTCACATCCCGTTACCCTCTGCAGTTCCTTTTGTTTACTTACTTGCATGTTTTTACATAAAAGTTTTGATTTTTCTTTATTAACATAAAGTCCCGCAAATTCTCCAAAATCTTGTATTTTAGCTAGCAACAAAGGTGTTACTTGTGCAGGATTTTCATTTATAAACATTATATCATCTGCAAATGCTCTATATTTATATGTAAATCCTTTAATTCTTATTCCTTCTATTTCTTCATCGTCTTGTATTTGCATCAATAAGATTTCAAGAGTCATTATAAACAACAATGGTGAAAGTGGACAACCTTGTCTTGTACCTTTGCTAATTCTAATTTCATCTGTAAGATCTGCATTTATACATAACCTTGCATGTTGTTCAGTATATATTGCCTTTATCATTCTTATAAAGTGTTCCCTCAACTTTATTTTTTCCATTACTGCAAACATAAAGTCCCAGTTCAAATTATCAAAAGCTTTCTCTGCATCCGCAAAAAAACCATATGTTAGAATGTTGTTTGTGGATTTTAGCTCTGCTTTTAATACAATATCACCCCATAGATTGTTGTTTAAGCTTAAGGATTTGAAGCTGTTGGACTCTATATGTGAGTGGATTTTGAACTTTTTATCAGGTTGTTCACATCCGGGCCACTCGCTATTTGAGATTTTACCGTCAGGTAGGCGATATAGAGTGTTGAAGGCAAAAACAAATAGATTCAAGGGCAGCTTCTATCCAAGTGCCGTGGTTAAGTTAAATGCAGGGTTATGAATGGTTATGTGTTTTTAGATGCATTTAAATGGTCTATGTATATGTCCTTTTGTGGGTGTTGATGTGTTGGTATGTTTGTGGAAGAGCACCTCATTTTGTTGTTCTCATTTTCTTGAGAACAATGACAATAAATTTATCTGTCTATCTAATACAACTTCCTTCTCTAGATGTCTTTCATAATATTCTACAATATTTACAACAGTTCTAATATTGTCTCTTATTTGCCTTTTAGGGAAAAAACCCGCTTGATCTTCCTTTATAAAATTTATTAAATATTGTTTAAGCCGTTCTGCCAGGATTCTTGTGTATATCTTATAATCATTATTTAATAATGAAATTGGTATATAGTTCTTTACATTCATGACATCTCTTTCTTCCTTTGGAATCAACAAAATTACAGCTTCTTTCCATGTATTTGGTATTTTCCCATTTAATCTTATCACATTCATCAATTTTTGAAGTTTCGATACTAATTCTTCTTTAAGCTTTTAAAAAAATTTTGCCGTATATTTATTTGGTCCAGGTGCCTTTCCAATTTTCATTACATTAATCGCTGTTTCAATTTCTATTTTTTTCAATTGGATCATTCAAAATTTTTTCCATATATTCAATTAAGGGTACTATTTTGATCTTTTGCAAATACGTTTCCATCCTTTCTCTCTTTAACACCCTTAAATAATTTAGCATAATATTTTTTAAAAAATTCTCTTTATTCCTTCTTGATCTACTATCTCTTTTCCATCAGCCACAATTTTATTAATAATTTTACTTTCTCTCTTTTTCTTCAATTGCCAGGCCAAGTACTTTCCAGGTTTGTTTGCTCCCTCAAAAGATTTCTGTTGTAGTTTTTTCAAATTCTTTTCCATTTCCTTATTTAACAAATGTCTCATTTGTGTTTGTAATATTGTAATCTCCCTTATAATTTTCTTTTCCCCTGGTCTTTTCCTTAATTCACCTTCTTTTTTCTTAACTTCATTTTGAATGTCCAAGATCTGTTTATCTTTTGCTCTCTTGTCTTTATTATTCAATGCTATTAATATTCCTCTCATTACTGCCTTGTAGGCATCCCATACCATCCGAAATTCTATATATTCTCTATCATTAACTTGAAAGTAAGCTTTTGTTTCATTTTCTAAAGATTTCTTTATTTTGAAGTAAATCTTCATTTAATCTCCTTCTCAACTTCTTAGACAATTTTGTAATCCACATTATTGGATTCTGGTCAGCTCCTATTTTCTATCTATTTTCTCTATCTTCTTTGTTATAAGTCCCAAATCTTTAGTACCCCACAACATGTCAATTCTAGAAAAAGAATTATGTCTGGCTAAAAAAAAAGTATAGTCCCGTACTTCAGGATTGAACTTCCTCCATATATTCTCCAAATTCTCTTGTTTAACCCGCTCAAAAAAAGATTTTGGAAATTTCCCTTCTTTATCAATTTTTTTCTTCTCAGATCTATCTATTGTGTTCTGAATTGTTCCATTAAAGTCCCCCATCAACAAAATTTGCTCATACGTCACTTCATCAAGGTATTGCATAATATTTTTAAAGAAAATGTCCTTTACACCATTTGGAGCATAAAGTCCCAAAAATAAAGTTTTTTAGCACTCAATGTAATTTCCACCGCTACATATCTTCCATCTGTATCTTTAAAAACCAATTTCGGGTCTAATTCTTTTTTGATATAAAAAATTACTCCTCTCTTCTTCTGTTCAGCCAATGTATAAATTCTAGTCCCAATTGCTTATTCAATAAAAAATGTAATCCTTTTGTCTAATGTGCACTTCTTGTAAACAAACTATATTACAATTTTGGTTTTTTATCTAATGAAATGTTGCCCTTCTTTTTTGTGGTGAATTTAGTCCATTTACATTCAAAGATATCAATTTGTAATCCATCATGGTGCAAATTCTTTATTTTCTCCATAGAATCTACGTAGTTCCTGTGTGATTGTAATTGTAATCCTCTTCCCTTGAAATTCAGAGCTTAAACCTTCAGGTATTATCCATCTGTATCTCATTCCATTGCCATGTAATTTTTCTGTCAGTTTTTTATATGCATTCCTGTCAGTTAACACTTGTCTTGTGAACACTTTCATAATTCTTATTCTACTACCTCCCACTGTCAATGTCTATTCAAAATTTTTGTTCATGATTTTCCCCACCATTTCGCTTGTCTTATGACCTTATCTTATGACCACATCTCTTGGCAGATTATTCTTTTTTGCATAGAGTGAGTTCACTCTATACATATAGTCATTCATATTTCTATTCCCTTCAGGATCTTCCTCCAAAAATTATGCAATTATTTTTATTATATATTCTTTCAAATCAGATTCTTCATCTTCTGGTACACCTCTCAGATGGATCTGTGTCTCCATCAGCTTACAGTCATGTATTATCACCTTTTATTGTAATTTTAACAAGGTGGAATCATGTGTTTTCACTCTCTCTTCCACCTCTTGTACTTTTTCTTACTACTATAATCTCATTTCTGAGATTCTCTATTTCTTTTTTTAATTCTTTTTTTGTGTCCTCGATATCCTTTCATATTTTTTTTTAGAGGCAGTTTTCATTTCTTTTACCCCCTTCATTATCCTGGCTTCCATTGCATCTAATTGGGCTTGCATTTTCTCCATTGAAGCAGACCTAGCACGAGTTAGCTTCGGGTCTGACATATAAAAAAGATCAAAAAATTTTATCTCACCAAATTAAATTTGGACCATCATGTTTAATAGAGTGAAGCTTGCCCTTTCCAATAAACCCAATTTTGCCGTCCTCTGAGCCTCCCACGCTCAGGTATTAATGTTAAAAGTTTTTATTTTCCCCAAAATGGCAGTCGCAACTTTTGCTTCACTTTAAAAAAAAATCTTCTTTTCCCTTTCCAATTTAAATCTTCTTCACCACTGTCCAATAGTCCTTATTTCATAATTGCCAACTCAATTAACTCCGCCAATTTTTATTGTCCCAGTCACTTTAAAAACGTTGTTAAAACTTTGTCCTCCCAGCAATGGCTGCTAATTTTTCTCTCTGATATTGTAATCCTAGAGTAGGCTGTTTACTTCTATAACTTCCTTCTTCTTCTTCTGGTACTTCCTGCTTTTCCTGCCACCAAGTCTCATTTCACTGGTAGAGAAATCTCACGATGTCTGACGTACTTCCTGTGTTGACTATGAATGCTGCAGATCTATGATGATGGAGCTGCCTCCTCAACCGCAGATAGACTAAACAATAAATTCCTTTCTCCTTTTAGCACTGTCTTTTAGATTTACAACGTTCAAAATTAGCCCCTTTTCTTCTCCTCCTTTCAAGTTTCCATTATATCCATCTCCCACCTTCTAATTTTGTTTTATTTAGTTTTAATTAGTCCCAGAGTGAAAAAATAGCAATCAATACCTTTTTTTGTAGTTTATCCAGCTCAACACCAGTCTTTTGTAAGTTAGATGTTTAAAGTTGTAAAAGAAGATCCGGATCCTGTCGAGCTTATGTCAAATAAATGACTCTGGAAACTTCTGCAGATGGTGAATATAAAACTTCTCTCTGGAGATCCCTCAAAGCCTCAAAGGAGCCCCCTCCAGGATTTCCTTTCAGTCAAGGTAAGTCTCCTCAAAGTATCTGTGCATATCTTGGACGATTCTCTAGCTGAGAAATGTAGGCAATAGGCATTAATTTGCCTACTACCCCAAACAGAAGTGCCAGCCTGCCCCCGTTAATGAAAGTAGCTCAGCTCGCCATTTTCCGATTCCGGAAGTCCCAGGATCTCATGGGACTTGTTCAGTTGGTCACATTGCTGTCTGGAGATTAAAGTTGAGTCTAGGGCTAGGGAAGATGAAAAACCATGATTCCGGACATTTGTCCATTGACTTAACTAATACCCCGTTTTTTGATCCTTTCCAAAAGGACCATCAAGGCAAGCAACACACCTTGGCAATGCTGGAGGATTTAAAAGGCAAGAGACAAATAGAAGTGATTTGTCATCAACTGCCTCTGCATAGTTCCCGGGATTTCATCAGTAGTTTCCGGTGGTTAAAACAATTTTATTGGTAACATATGGTAACAAATCTGTTTCTTACATCTTAATAACTTCTTTTATCCACCCCATATATTACTTTCTACCCACCCCTCCCCCCATTATTTGACCCCTGCCGGAGTTATTTACTTAAAATGCTAATATTTAAAGGTACCCTTAAGTATTAAAATAAAAACTTATATTCTTCTTCTTTCTAAAACTTAATCATTATCAAAAATTGTCCAATGTTCTTTTATTTTCCACTCTTTTTCTACATATCTTCTAAACTTTTTCCATTCCGTCTTAAAAACTTCTAAATCATAGTCTCTTAATATTCTTGTTAATTTGTCCATTTCACTCCATGTCATAACTTTTATAATCCAATCCCATTTCTCTGGTATTTTTTCTTGCTTCCACAACTGCGCATATAATGTCCTAGCAGCTGAAAGCAAGTACCAAATTACACTTCTATCTTCTTTTGGAAATTTTCCCATTTTTAATCCCAACAGAAAAGTCTCTGCAACTTTCTTAAATTCATATCCCAAGATCTTAGAAATTTCTTGCTGAATCATCTGCCAATACTTTTTTGCCCTTTCACAAGTGCACCACAGATGGACTTGCTTTTTACAATGTAAAAATTGTAAAATGCTTTTTACATTTCAAAATTAATTTTTCATTATCTCCAAGCAGAACTTTTTTCCATTTCTGTTTGTTCTTTTCTTATTCCTTCAGTTTTGATATCATTATCCACCAGACTCTTTATTTGTTGCATTTGGAACCAATCATATTTATTATTCAACTCTTCAGCAGTTTTCAGTTCTATTTTGCCACTTTGTATTTTTAATAGTTGATTATATAACCACTTTTCTTCACCTATTTCAGCCGTTATTTTTATTACTTCAGCTGGCACTATCCATAACGGTTTTCTCTCATCCCCATATTTCTTGTATTTCATCCATGTATTTAGCAAATTATTTCTTATATAATGGTGAGAGAAAAAACCATCCATCTTCTTTTTTCCATATTACAAGTACGCATGCCAGCCAAATTTATTTCCATGACCTTCCAGCACTAAGAGTTTTTTGTTTAACAGCGTTATCCATTCTTTTATCCACACTAAACAAACTGCTTCCTGATATAATTTTAAATTCAGTAGTTGAAATCCACCTCTCTCTTTTGCATCTGTCAAAATTTTCATTTTGATCCTTGGTTTCTTCCCAGCCCACACAAATTCTGAAATTTTTCTTCGCTTTTATCAAATTGTTTACTTTCTTTCACAATTGGAATAGTTTGAAACAAATACATTATTCTTGGTAGAATATTCATTTTAATTGCAGCTATTCTACCCAGCAATAACAAATTAAGTTTGTTCCATTTTAACATATCTTCATCCATTTTACGCCATAGCTTCTCATAATTATTTTTAAATAGATCAATATTCTTCATTGTTATCTCCACACCCAAATATTTTACCTTGGAGGTGACTTCACAGCCCGTTAGTCTCTGTAATTCTTGTTGCTTATTTATTTGCATATTTTACATAGAAATTTTGATTTTTCTTTATTAATACAAAGTCCCGCCAACTCCCCATATTCCTGTATTTTGGCTAACAACAAAGGTGTGACCTGTATGGGGTTTTCATTTATAAACATTCTATCATCTGCAAATGCTCTATATTTGTAAATAAATCCTTTTTAATCCTTCTATTTCGTTATCTTCTTGGATCTGCATCAGTAATATTTCAAGAGTCATTATAAACAACAATGGGGAAAGCAGACAACCTTGTCTTGTACCTTTGCTAATTATTATATCTTCTGTAAGGTCTGTGTTTATACATAGCCTTGCACGTTGTTCAGTGTATATTGCTTTTATCATTCCTATAAAGCTTTCTCCCAACTCCATTTTCTCCATTACTGCAAACATAAAGTCCCAGTTTAAATTGTCAAATGCTATTTCCTTTTCTGGATGTCTTTCATAATATTCTACAATATTTACAACAGTTCTGATATTGTCTCTTATTTGCCTTTTGGGAAGAAACCCCACTTGATCTTCTTTTATAAAATTTATCAAACGTTTTTTAAGCCATTCTGCCAAGATTCTTGTATATATTTTATAGTCATTATTTAATAGCAAAATTGGTCTATAATTTTTTACATTCGTGACATCTCTATCTTCCTTTGGTATCAACAAAATAAGAGCTTCCTTCCATGTGTTTGGTATTTTCCCTTTTATTTTTATCATGTTCATCAACTTCTGCTATTTCGGTGCTAACTCATCTTTAAAGATTTTAAAATATTTAGCTGTATATCCATCTGGCCCAGGTGCCTTTCCATTTTTCATTGCATTAATTGCAGCTTGAATTTCTATTTTTTCAATTGGATATTTCAAAACTTTTCGCATATTTTCTGTTAAGGGTTCTATTTTTATCTTTTGTAGATACTCATCCATCTCTTCTTTCTTTATTTTGACACCCTTAAACAACTTGGCATAATACTTAAAAATTCTCTTTTTATTCTCTCTTGGCTAACCTCCTCTCTTCCATCTACCACAATTTTATTAATAATTTTATTTTCTCTCTTTTTCTTCAGTTGCCAAGCCAAATACTTTCCAGGTTTATTTGCTCCCTCAAAAGATTTCTGCTGCAGTCTTTTCAAATTCCATTCTAATTCTTTATTTAACAAATGTCTCTTTTGCATTTGTAATATTGTAATTTCCCTTATAATTTTCTTTTTCACTGGCCTTTTTCTCAATTCCCCTTCTTTTTTCTTTATTTTATTTTGAATGTCCAACAACTGTTTTTCTTTTGCTCTCTTATCTTTATTATTCAGGGTAATCAATATTCCTCTCATTACTGCTTTATAGGCATCCCAGACCGTCTGAAATTCTATATCCTCTTTGTCATTCATTTGAAAGAAAGTTTTAGTTTCATTTTCTGGTATGTCACTATTTCTTTATTCTGTAGCAAATCTTCATTCAATCTCCATCTTTTAAATTTCTTAGACAATTTTGTAATCCACATTATTGGATCATGGTCAGCCCCAATTTTAGGTAAAATCTCTATTTTCCTTGTTATAAGACCTAAATCTTTAGTGTCCCACAACATGTCAATTCTAGAAAAAGTTTTGTCTTGCTGAAAAAAAGGTATAGTCCCGCACTTCAGAGTTAAATTTCCTCCATATGTCCTACAAATTTTCTTGTTTGACCAATTCAAAAAAAGACTTTTGCAATTTTCCTTCTTTGTTATTATTTTTTTCCCCAGACCTTTCCAGAGAGTTCTGAATTGTTCCATTAAAGTCTCCCATTATCAAAACTTGGTCATAAGTCAGTTCATTAAATTGTTGTATAATGTTTTTTTAAAAAGCATCCTTTGCACCATTAGGCACATACAGTCCCAATAACAATGGGTTTTTTGCATTTAACATTATTTCTACTGCTACAAATCTTCCATCTTTATCTTTAAACACTAATTTTGGCTCCAATTCTTGTTTAATATAAAAAATCACTCCCCTTTTCTTCTGTTCAGCCAATGAAAAAAATTCTAACCCCAATTGTTTATTCCATAAAAATTTGTAATCCTTTTGTTTAATATGCACTTCTTGTAAACAAACTATATTACAATTTTGCTTTTTAATCCAATGAAACGTTGCTCTTCTTTTTTGTGGTGAATTTAGTCCATTTACATTCCAAGACAATAATTCGTAATCCATCATGGTGCAAATTCTTTATGTTCTTCATAAAATTGTGATTCTTTTCCCTTGCAGTTCAAAGCTCAAACCTTCAAGTATTATCCATCTAAACTTCATTTCATTGTCCTGTAATCTTTCTGTCAGTTTTTTATATGTTCTTCTATCATTTATCACTTGCCTTGGCAACTCCTTCATAATTCTTACTCTGCTGCCTCCCACTATCAATGTCTTTTCAAAGTTTTAATTCATGATCTTTCCCACCATTTCTTTTCATATCTTATGACAACATCTCTTGGTAAATTATTTTTCTTGGCATAGAGTGAGTTCACTCTATACATATAGTCATACATATTTTTAGTCTCTTCAGGATCTTCCTCTAAAAATTCTGCAATTATTTTTATTATATATTCTTTCAAGTCACCATCTTCTTTTTCAGGTACTCCTCTCAGACATATCTGAGTCTCCATCAATTTGCAGTCATGGATTGTCACTTTTTCTTGCATTTTCAACAAGGTGGAATCATGTACTTTCATTCTCCTTTCTACCTCCTGCTCTTTCTTAGATGTTTCCTCTGTTTCCTTTCTGAGATCTTCCATATCTTTTTTAATATCTTCAATAATTTCCTTTTTTGATGCAGTTATCATCTCTCTCATGCCTTTCATCATTCTGCCTCCATTGCCCCTAATTGATCCTGCATTTTCTCCAATGAAGTAGCCCTTGTACGGGTTTGCTTGTGTTCTGACATTTAAAAACATCGAAAATTTTGGTCTCACCAATTTCAAATTTAACTATCAGATTCAAAAGATTAGGGCTTGCTTTTTATAACAAGCCTAATTTTGCTGTCCTCAGAGCTTCCCAGGCTGAGATATTAATTTTTAAAAATTATTAAATCCTTCAAAATGGCGGTCTGACTTTTTGCTGCTCTCTGCAACTTTTTTCCCTTTTTCTTTTAAAGACTTCTAAAGTCCATTACAAACAATATGTCCAATAGTATTTATCTTCTTGTCATCATCTCAATTAATTCCAACAATTTTTCATGTCCCGAACTCTTTAAAAACATTATTTTAATTTTGACCTCCAAGCAATGGCCGCCGATGTTTCTCAATGTTATTATAGTCCTAAAGTAGGCTTTTCATCCACTACTTCCTGCTTTACTTGCCACCAAATCTCATTTTCACTGGTAAAGAGATCTCACGATGCTTGACGTACTTCCTGTGTTGATTGTATATGCTGCAGGTCTGTGGCGATGGTGCTCTTTTTTCAAAACCGCAAGTAGACCAAACAATAAATTCCTTTCCACTTTTTAGCACTGTCCTTTAAATTTACAAAGTCCAAATTTCACCTCTTCCTCCCTTCTTCTTCCAAGCTTTCTAGATTTTCATTTCCCACCTTTTGAATTGATTCTGTTTAACTGTAAATAGTCCCGGAATGAAAGATAGTAATCTGTGCCTTTTCTGCCAATTATCCAGATCCACACAGGTCTTGTGTAGCTTTAGATGTTTAGCAATGTCCAAGAAGGTTAGGATTCTGTCAAGCTTATGTCAAATAAATGACTCTGAGAACTTCTGAAGATGATGAAAATGCAACTCTTCTCCAGAGACCCCTCAAAGCCTCAAAGGAGCCCCTTCCCCCCCCGGGACTCCCTTTTAGCCAAGGTAAATCTCCTCAAAGTTTTCTGTGCATATCTTGGACTAATCTCTGACTGAGAAAAGTAGGCAGTAGGCATTAATTTGCCTTCCACTACCCCGAACAGAAGTTCCAGCCTGCTCCCGTTATGAGAAGCAGCTCAGCTCGGCATTTTCCTCGCCCGGAAATCTCGGATTTCCTCAGTAGTTTCCTATCCATGTACTACTGTCTAAGATCTGACAAGATTGGGCTAGCCTGGGCCATCCAGGTCAGGGCCACAAAGGCTTCTATCATGGGAAATTTTATTGGACTCAGATTCTGTTCTGCAATGTATACACACACATATATACATATGGGTTTTTATATAAAAACATATATACACATATATGTTTTTATTGTTGGGGTCTTTTCAGCCCTGGCCCCTGTCTGGTGGAATGAGCTCCCCTTGGAGATCCGGGCCCTGTGGGATCTGCTCCAGTTCTGCAGGGCCTGTAAAACAGAGTTCTTTTGCCAGGCTTTCAGCTGAGGCAGTGGTTGTCATGTTACCGGCCTCCCCCTTTCATTCCATCCCAGTGCTGTATGATCTGCTGGACCTGGACATATCTGTGAGGCAAAACCTACCATTTTAGTCATTCTGTAGTTTTAGATGTTATATATTTAAATTGGTCCTTTATTGTTTTTAGTCGATTGTTTTGATGATGTAACCCACCCTGAGTCTGTCCTACGGGAAGGGCAGGCTAAAAATCAAATCAAATCAATAAAAATAAAATAAATACATACAAATTGTTTTACTTGATTTTCTTTTAATACATACAATACATTGTTCTACATGTTATGGCATATGTCAGAAACTTGGTGAATGTTGACACTTGCCACTAAATCTGTGTAGGAAGCAAAGCAGAAAATGCCAGAAAATATTTGCATCACAAGCCTTACATTTGCCACCATGTCATGATAAGAAACATGCTTTAACAAAAATTGATGGAATGAGGAAGGAGGATGACATTTGGACATTTACTGAAAGAAGTCCAGCTGGTGATGACATTTACTGGTAAATATAATAATTTGCAGACATTACTCTTGGGCCCATTCAAATACTAAATGTCAACATTCTCCAAATTTCTGACACTTACCATAGAGCACACTTTTTTTCCAGGCTCGTGGTTCGTTTCTTTTTTTAAAAAATAAATAAATAAAATCTAGCCAAAGCCACAAGGCCCATCTTCTTGCTTTGTAAATATTTTCTGTTAATTAGTGTCATGCCTGCATCTTGAACAATGAAAGAAATATAGCCGTTTTTTGCTATTCAATGGTCAATTGTTTGAGGCAAACGGCATACAATCTTTCTCATAATTTCCTTTTTCTCTAACATTCTTCCTATTTGTTAATTTTATGGTTGCTTGACTGGTGGTGCCACTATTCAGCTTGATATTTATTGATTGCCAACTGGAGTACTGTGCCCCCTTATACTCACAAAGCCATACAATGGTTGACTGACGTAAATGAATGAATGAGGCCAAAGCTTCTAGGATCTCTGTATGTGTGCTGAAACACTCATGGAACCCTGGAATGGAGCCCAGCATTCATGGCAAATGTCTCAGAACTGATGTTCTATACAATCATCTGTCTTATTTAATCTTGTCCTCCACTTCCTTTTTGCCTTCAAGGCTAATTGCTCTTTTCTGCTAACATGTGTTATCTCAGAGCAGGAGTCCCACATTGCCAGGGTCATGATTTACCAGCTTGGTCATTACCCTGGTAACACCCATCGTTCTGTTGTATGCAGCCCTCTGAGCTACAGAGATCATCCCCTTGAGTAGGGTTCAACATTAAAGTGCACACAATGTTAGAATCATAGGAAAAGACCTCCAGGGTCATCTAGTCCAACCCCTTGGACAATGTAGGAAACTCACAAATACCACCACCACCACCCCAAAAAAATGCGCACACATTCAGTGACACCTGTTCCATGCCTAGAAGATGGCAAAAAACCTCCAGAATCTCTGGCCAAACTGGGCTGGAGAAAAATTGCTTCCTGACCACAAAGGGGCAAACAGCATTTCCCTGGCAATATATGAAAGGGCCACAAGAACTATGCACTGATGCAACCCTTCCAGCCCTCGAGTTCACAGAATCAGCATTGCTGTCAGATGGCCACCTAGCCTCTTTTTTAAAACTTTCAAGGAAAGAAAGCCAACCACCTCCCAAGGAAGCTTGTTCCACTGAGGAACTGTCAGGAAGTTCTTCCTAATGTTTAGACAAGAACTGTTTTGATTTAATTTCAACCTGTTGGTTCTGGTCCAACTTTCTGGGGCAACAGAAACTAATTCTGTGACATTCTCTATATGACAGCCCTTCAAGTACTTGATGACGACCATATCACCTCTCAGTGTTGAACCACTGCATTCTAGAGATATTGACTGGATCCAGCCAATCAGTTTAATAAACTTAAATGGCTTAAGTTATCTTCAGAAAGGGAGCAAATTGCAATGATTCTTCTCTTCCCTTGTTGACTGCTTAGCTCACTAAATTTTGTCTAGGGCATCAGCTGACCTTCAGGAACAAGACTGTGGGGATCTCTATGGACAAATGAGGGAGGGGGAAATGACCACTCCTTTGGAAAGTTTGGAAAGCTTTCTTAGCCTGGTTGGATGCAGGTCAATGGGCTCAGCAGCCCACTGTTCACAGTGAACTGATCCAAAAGATCAAGAGGTTATATAGCTTTTAATTGAATTTGTAGAATACATAAACCAAGTTTGAAATTCAGATTTGCACTTATATGACAACCCATTAGTCTACGACAGGCATGTCCAACTTCGAATAGGTCGTGATCCATTTTTTCCGGACAAAAGTGCTGGTGATCTACCACCATGAAAATAAAGTTTCAAATTAGTTTTGAATTAGATTTTAACCCACCAAAGTTGGGTTCCACCCCCCCCCCCTTTAAAATGTCATTTACTGGTAAGCAAAATAAGCAAAAACAAAACAGAGAGACAAATATCCAGAAAGAACTGCAAACAGTTTTTCTTAATTTTTTATTGTTATAACTTTTTTAAACTGTCTTAATAACTTTCTTTAACTTTTATTGAGTAATTTGTGTTAAATATAGGTCAAGTATTGATCCAGGCTGATCTTGCGCAATCTTTAAAACTTCACTCTTGCTAATTAGTGAGACGTCTGAGCCTGCATTTCATCCACCAGCTTTTTGAAGTTGGGTGAATATTGCGTGAGGGCCAGTCTCAGGGAATCTTGGAGATGTTCATCTGTCATGTTGGAACACTGTGTACTCTTTGTCATTTTTAGATGGGAAAACACAGATTCACACAAATAAGTTGAACCGAAACAGGAGTGTACAGCCTCACTGCATCTTCTCAAGTTGGGAAATTTGTCTCTAGGCACTAGCTTCCAAAACGATTCTTGCTCAGCATGGGTCTTGAGAAAAATGTCTATTTTTTAAGGGTTACTATTTCATTTTCAAGAGATGCCTTGATCAATGAGTAATTTTTACTGATAGCAGCTGCAGTTTCCTTAATGTTCATATCTGCTTTGAATGGATATAACAAGTACTCCACAACTTTTTCAGTTCTTTGGAAGTCATAGAATCTTTTTTTTAATTCCTGGATAACAGAGCAGATTTCTGTCACATACTTCTCGTTCTGAAAAACAAAATTTGGATATTGTCCCAGATGGTCCTGCATATTAGGAAAATGATCAAAAGTGTTGTTTGCAAGGTCAGTCATCATTAGCTCAAATTTGTAGGATGAAACTGTACTCATCATCTCGCCAATGCATTTGTTTTCCTCTTGTAGTTCAATGTTCATATCACTTAGTTCGCCTGTAAAGTCAGCGAGAAATGCCAGATCACATAACCACTCCTCATCTTCCAACTCTGCTTTGTCATCTCCCCTCTCCTTCAAAAATCTTCTTATTTCATTCAGCAAATCATGAAATCTTTGCAGAAATTTGTGCCTACTTAGCCACCTTACACTTGTGTGCAAAGTGATTTCCACTGCGCCTTCATCAAGAGTAAGATTGAAATGATCTTCCATGAACTGAATTTACAATTTTGAAAGTGATGTCCATGACAGTCTTTGTATTGAGTCTCTTGCTTGCCAAAACCTGCTGGTGAATGATGCAGTGATAAGAAAGGAAATCTGGAAAGTTGTCATGCTGTCTACAGAGGCCTATGAAACCATTAACCTCACCTATCATTGCTCTTGCTCCATAAGTAGCGATGGAAACAAGTTTATGCAATGGAAGATTACACTTTTTCACAAAAGAATGGAAAAAGCTGAATATTTTCTGACTGGTAGTACTCCCTTTTAAAGAAATCATTCCAAGTAGTTCTTCTTTAACACTGAAGTCTTCAAAAAGCATCTGGATAAAGACTAGTAACTGGGCTATGTCTCTTATGTCTGTAGATTCATCCAGTTGGAGTGAGAAAGCAACACAAACTGAAACATCCTCCCACAATTGTTCAGTAGTGTCTCCACACATCTTTTCTATTCGCCGCTTGACGGTGTTTCTTGACAATTGTACATCTTGAACAGCAGCTATGATCTCTTTCTTATTCTTAAATCCTTCAAAAAGATTATTTGCTGCTTCAAGAAAACAATCTTTTACAAATTCTCCTTCATTGAAAGGTTTGCATTTCTTTGCGATCAGGTTGCTGACCTTGAAGGATGCCATGGTTGCATTGACCGAATGTGACCTTGGCTTCTCCATCAACTGTTGCTGTGCAGACAAGTTAGATTTAAGTTCTTTGAGCTTCAGTTTACGAATTTCACTTTTGGGTGGAAAATCAACATCAAACTTATTACTATGCAGAGCCTTATAATAACACTCCAGATTACCCTTTTTGGGCAAGGATACAGCGGCGTTACAAAGTAGACAACAACACTTGTCTTTCACCATGATGAAGTAGTCCATTTCCCATTCATCATGAAAGTGGTAGGTTTTGCTCTTCTTTGGA
Organism: Heteronotia binoei; assembly: GCF_032191835.1. Lineage (NCBI taxonomy): Eukaryota > Metazoa > Chordata > Lepidosauria > Squamata > Gekkonidae > Heteronotia > Heteronotia binoei. The sequence goes on from NC_083226.1 coordinate 28,638,735, forward strand.
ACACTTATACTGGGGTGGCTGGGGTGCTAAGTTAACACTGGCTGAATCTGGTCCAAAACTGTCAGTGTCCTAAAGTATTAAAGATCAACAGGAACTGAAGACCTCTGGATGATGCCAAAACCACACAGGCAGTTCTAAAAGTAAAAATAAGAATTCATCATATTGGCACCAATAATCAAATACCACCACACCAAACAATCATCAAAAAAAACCCCAAACACCTGTCCAGCAAATCATGAGACCAAGTGGGGCTGGTGATCTACCTCTGACCTCTCCGCAATCTACTGGTAGATCGCGATCTACCTGTTGGACATACCTGGTCTATGACAACCCTTTTCTCTCCACATATTTTAAAATATCTTCATTGTGTGATATGCTAATTTGCTGTTCAACCTGTGCCTTTAAGTTTGATCGGTTATCTTCCATTTCATTATATCTGAAGAAGTGCCATGTGCACACAAAAGCTCATACTTTGGATAAAACTTTGCTGGTCTTAAAGGTGCCACTGGGCTCTAACTTAGTTTGTATTGCTTCAGACCAACATGGCTACCCACCTCGATCTTCCCTGCCCTTTGGGTTTAAACAGAATAAAACCACACCAATCAGGACTTTACCATGTCATAATTCTGCAAAAACTTTGATAATACTACTTAAGTGGTTTATTATTGGATAGAATTGCCTTCATCAGTTGAATTACTGGCCACAGAAACATTAAAAAACAAGTAAACAGGACTGTGTGGATCAACCACTCTTATTTGTGTGATAAAACTGATGTACATCCAGACAGTGCTGCCTCTGAGTTCTAGTATGCTTTCTGATGACATCCATAAAGTCGTCTTTAATCAGTCCACATGTTCATCCTGTGCCTCCCCTCTCTCTTTCTTATTGTGAATAAACACCTTTGCCTTCTGGTACCTCATGAAGGGAGGAGAGTTGCTTTGAAAAACCAACAACAATTTGTCCATTTCCCTTGCTTGGTATTCCCTGAACAGAGCATTAAAGGCCTGGTGATGGATTCCTCCGCAGAGGCCAAAGACCATGACAGCCGTAATCTATTCCCTTCATAGTCCCAGCCCTAGTTACGGCAAATGACTTGGCAACCAGTCGAAAAGCAGCTGATGAGGGACTACAAAGCCAGACCGTTACCACAGCCCAAATGGGTATCCAGTTACACCGCTACAAAAGGGGCAATGAGAGAGAAGCCTGTATGGGAGATTATAAAAAGAGGACTTCAAATGGGAGAACTCCAAGGACCCAGAGGAGATCAAAGAGAATCAGTCTGAGGAAAAGAGGAGGCCCAGAAAAGCAACAGTAAAAGCCCAGGAGAGAATGACTGAAGCCGCTTCCCAAGGGAAAGTCATTTCACTGTGGTGGGGGGGGGGGGTGGAGAGAACAATCTCTTACTCCATGATTTGCAGCTCTCTGAAGTGCTCCTTTATTTTTAAAATGGGACAAGTTATGAATTAAAAAAATCTTGCAGATGTATCTCAAGACAAAAAAATGTTTCCAAAATGCTGTTTGTGTGAGTTGACAGGGGTAAATGTAAGTAGATACATCCTTCTCAAAGGGTATTGAAGGGGGGAGGGTGTTTTGAAGCAAGGGTCTTCAATGGGTTATTCATGACTGAAGGTTAGTCCCTAGTTTGTGTGAGAAGGTAAAAACAAGAGAGAAGGAGAAAGAAAAAGAAAAAGAACAAAAGAGAAAAGGAGAAGAGAAAAGCAGAGTGAAAGATGATTTAAACATGCAAAACTGGTCCCATGTCACTGGTTGGGGTTAAAAATGAATCCCACTGAGATCTTAAAAAAGCCAAACTACACTTGATATTAGAAATTTGTGTGACTGGATTTCACAGGTGTAATTGAACCTCAACATTTAACCAGAGTGGTGGTATGTGTTATTTGGGCCACAGCACTGGAAAAGAGGTTTTGTTTACCTGAGAGTTATCATTAGATTCAATAGAGGAGAAGAAACACAGACAACCTGAGGTAATGTGGGCTACCACAGGACAGAGGCTATAAACTCTTTTTTTCTTTTTGTTTTGGGTAAGGAGGAGAGAGAAGGAGAAAGATGACAGACAAACAAGACAATGATGGCAAAAACATAAGGAAGGGGAGAAAGAGAGAAAGAAAAGGTCAAACATGTATGATCAAAAATTAAAACACTGCCCATATTGCAGGTTGGAGGATAATATAAGGTTGTATAAGACTCTGGGATGTAAAATATTCAGAATGTAAAATATGTCACATTTGTGCCATCATTGCCATTTTTTGTGCACTTTGTGTTAGTTTTTTTGTCAGAAGGAAACAAAAGAACTGAAGAGATGAAGGAGAAAGCAAAAGAGAGAGAGAGAGCAGTAATATACAGAAAAGGAAAACATAGTCCCATTGTGCACATCGAGATTCCAATAAGGGGTCTGAAAGGGTTGAAACAAATGCAAAACCAATATTGGTTTCTGGGAACCAGAGGTGAAAGTAAGACTTTCTGTGCAGAGTACTGGTAAGAAAGTGGTCAAAGTGTTACTTCCCATCTTCTGCTTTGATGCCCCCCTCCCTTCCCCATATGTGAAAGAATACCAGTAAGAAATGCAAGTTATTTTCCCCTCTGCTGAGAATGGAATCATTTTCCTCTGTAGCCATCATTCTGTACTAATTTATGGACTTCATCAGCAGAGACTGTGGAAGGATGTGTGATATCACACCCTCAGTGCTAAACGGTTACAATGGAATCTGGCACATTGTTCTACATGGATTGTTATTCCACATTGGTCCAAAAGAATGCCAATTATAAAAGAAATAAGACAACAGTTACTGGCATAGGAAATGTGTAAAGAATACAAGTTCTAAAACTTTTTTACAATTAAAAAAACATTTAAGCTACAATATCCACAACTCACAGTTCAGTCCTTGGACCCAGGCACTGGAGCTTCACAGACTTTGGTCTGTCTAGCTACTCTTGGGGGAGAGAGACAGAGAGAGAAAATTAAATGAAAATGACCCATCTCCAAGGAGCTGACAGCACAGCCATTGTGCTAGAGTCTGCACTCGCACCATTGACACTCACCAATCATGGAGTGGCAGGCTGATGATGGTTGCTGTATATGGAAACCATCACAATGATACTGGCAGATCACTGTGATGTCATCTGGCCACCATCTGCCCACAGAACACAACCAGAGGAGGGGGGGAAAGATAACACAGCACCCATTATTGCAGAGAGGATTTTTGGTACACTACTATTGTCTCAGGTAGAGAATTTGAATTCCCTCCTGCAAACAGGTGACCATTTAACAGGGAAAGAATTTACACTATTATTCCTGCCCCAGGGAAGGAAGTACGGCCACTCACACCATTATCCAGGATTCTCTCCAGCCCACCTGAGAGAGGAAGCCCACACAGAAATGCCACACAAAGGCTCGTATCCCAGGGAGGCAGTGTCCCAAAGAGTAAATTCCATGGGGCCATGGCTCAGTGGTAGGGAATCTGCTTTCATGCTGAAGATCCCAGATTCAGTCCCCGACATCTTCACTAGGATGTGAAGACCTCTATCTGAGAGCCTGGAGAACTGCTGCCATACTGACACAGACGGCTAGGATAACAACAAGAAACAGAAGGAACAGAAGAAACAGTGAAAAGGAAGTACTTCTTCATCCAAAGGGTGATTAACACATGGAATTCACTGTCACAGGGGGGGGCAGCAGCTGCAAGCATAGACAGCTTCAAGAGGGGATTGGATAAATATATGGAGCAAAGGTCCATCAGTGGCTATTAGCCACAGTGTATTGTTGGAACAACTCTCTGTCTGGGGCAGTGATGCTCTGTATTCGGGGTGCTTGGAGGGGGGGCAACAATGGAAGGGCTTCTAGTGTCCTGGCCCCACTGATGGACCTCTTGATGGCACTTGGATTTTTTGGCCACAGAATGTTGGACTAGATGGGCCGTTGGCCTGATCCAACATGGCTTCTGCTATGTTCTTATGTTAAACCTAGCAACAGGCCATTCAAGGCATTTCCCTGATAACTTGCTTCGGAAAAACAGCCATGTGACAAACAGAATTTTGAATCCTATGCGGGGGCGAAGCTGTGGAAAAGGCAGAGCTCTTCTTTTGGCCAGCAAGTCAATCAGCAGAAAAGCAGAAGGAGAAGAAGAAGAAGAAGAAGCAGAAATCACACATATTTTGCAGGGCAGGCCTCTAACCACACAGCCTACTGGGCATATTGAAAATAAGACACATAATGGAGAATACGGAATCCACCATGGATGATTAGATAGAGGGGTGGGTTAGGAGGTGCCTGTCCTGCCAAGAGTCCTGACCAAATCCGTCAGGCGCCCCCGTTCACTGCTGGGAATCCAATCGGGTGCCATGGTCCCAGCTGCACTTAGACTTTACGGGGCCATACCAGGGGCAAATATTTTATATCTTGGTGGATGCTTACATGAAGTGGCTGGAGGTCATCCCAGTTGCTTCCACCTCCTCCACGGCCGCAGTCAGAGCCTTATGGAGGGTTTTTTGCACCCACGGAATCCCGGGCACTGTAGTAACGGACAACAGCATCGCGTTTACCCCCAAGGAGTTCCAGGAATTCCTGTATAGGTACCTCATCCACCACATATGGTCCGCTCCCTTTCACCTGGCCACTAATGGCCAAGCGGAGTGCATGGTTCACACAACCAAGGAGTCCCTGGGTCACATAGTCCACGGGGATTGGGACCACCAACTGTCCGCCTTCCTATTTGGGAACAGGATCAATCCCAACCCGGCTACAGGCGGAAGCCCTGCCAAGTTGCTCTTGGGCAGGCGGATAACCACCCGGCTCGATAGGTTACACCTCGACCGGGCCCTGGACCTCTGCAGCTCCCCCGAGACCAGGGAGGCCACTAAGGGATTCTTTCCTGGGGATCTGGTCTATGCTAAGAACTTTGCGAGCGGGTCAGAGTAGATACCAGCTCAGGTGCAGCAGCTCACTGGATCCTGCTCATACGAGGTCTCGTCAGAAGGGGGGCAGCTCTCCGCAGACACATAGACCAACTCCAATGCTGCATCCTGCCGGAGGAACCGGCAGGGCCAGGGGGAGTGGGGAACGGGGAGAGCACGGGGCCGCTGCAAGAAGCAACCCTGCTGAGCTCGCCAGGTTCGTTGGTGGAGGAGCATACAGGGCGGAGGAGATACCTCCGCAGGCTCAAGGCAACGCTCTGCCAACCGCAGCCCAAAGCGAGGAACCAGCAGTTACAGAACCCCAGGCAGCAGCCCCAGGTCCCCAGATCGAACCTCAGCAGTCACTCAGAGAGCAGCAGCTGCCCACTTGTTTGAAAGACTATGTATCTTGAACTAGGGGAGGAGGAGTGGTGTCTGGCATTCGTCCTGGAAAGTACAGCACATCACATCTGTGGGCGGTGCCTGGAAGGGACGAACGCAGCCTGCCTATGACGATCAGCAGTGGGAAGTTTAACTGACCAGGATTGGACCTGACTAGGAAGAAGGTTGTTCTGGGAAACGTATATAACAGGATTTTAAGCCACTGTTCAGTCCTGCTTTAGATTCCTAGTTGTGGACAAGAACCATCTGGGAGTGTAATTCATTTAGGAGACCCCAGTGTTATCAGAAGCTGAGGTTTCTTTCCGGAGAACTCCCATCCTGGGTCCATATGTGAGATGAGGAAAGGAGGGGAGTGTATGAGGTGGATAAAAAAGGCTCATTAACCTTGAATAAACTTTTGTTGGTCTTAGAGTTGCCACTGGACTCCAATTCTGTTCTGCTGCTTCAGACCAACATGGCTGCCCACCAGGATCAAGGCTCATTCTCATCTATGTTCAAACATTTGATGTGTACCGACAATGGTTAAGATAGTTTTCCTATTTGAACCAATTCCATGTAGATCAGAGCTGATTTTTACATTTGGTTAAAACACATAGCACAGATCTCCTGGATCTTGTTTGAACACACGCACCTTCTAAAATTTCACTTCCTATCAAAAACAAACATGTTAGCAACATAACCTAGCTTTGTCGGTTTCACTAGCTTTCTACATGCAGAGAAGTATTGTTCATGCTGGGAGAACACTTATATCTGATGTAGTCTCTCACCTGCATCTAAAATGATCCACCCCAAGAACTCTGCATCACACAAGCAGTCTGCACATGTGTACCATTCTATCATATATTGTCAGGTCTCATTCTGGAGTTAAGCCCCAGTATAAGGCTTCAGAATCGTGTCTTTAACAGACTTATTTTAACTTGTACATATCTGTCTTCATGTTCCTCTCACTCACGACATTTATTGATCCCCCCACAACAGTTGTTTGCCCATAATTAAATTGTGCTCCTTCTTTGCTATCCAAGACTAGAAAAGATTAATTAGAATCTAAAAACTGTGCAGCAGAAGAAAATAGAGGTGAGGTTCTCACAGACAATGGAAAGAAATCTATATGCATGTCCCCCCCCCACACACACCCTTAAAACAATCATTACATAAAAGAATTGCTTTAAAGCTTGCTTCTCTATAGCCTTGCAAACAGCTTAGTATGCTCTTTGCCTATCCGTTTAGAAAAAATGGGAATTTAAGTCGTGATCTGATAAGGAAAAAAAAACTGGCCCAGTCTGTCTTGTGTTTTAAACACTTTTTTTCCTTGCAGAAATCATGATATAACATCATTAATGTCTACAGTTCCAGAGTTGCTGTTAAGGGCTATCTATCTATCTATCTATCTATCTATCTATCTATCTATCTATCTATCTATCTATCTATCTATCTATCTATCTATCTATCTATCTATCTATCTATCTATCTATCTATCTATCTATCTCCTTTCTGCCCAATCGAGGCAAACATAGTGGCTAACAAAAACAGGAATACATAAAATACATATGTAAACACACACACACAAAGCAATTAAACCATAAGGCAGGAAAGAGGGATCGCTGCAGGGGTAGCAGACAAAACAAAAACGTCTTCACAGGCTGGTGGAAAACAGTAATAGAAGAGGCAGGCAAATATCCTTGGAGAAAGAGTTCCATAATTCCATAAGGGCACTGTCTGGTAAAAATTTGACCAAGATCTCTGTGATCTTTACAATCAAGCTCCCAAAGGTTGAGGAACAAATAAAATCTATTGCAAGGAGTCATCTTGAACTGAGATTCTTTAGGAATTAGGTTAGATTAGACTAGACTACATTTATTTTGGATGCATCATATTTTGTATTGGTAGCACTCTGGATAACTGCAAGCAATTGTCTACAGAACAGTTTTTCTACCTTTCTACTGCTGTGTTTTACATGGAGTTGACAATCATCTTTTTACCAACAGACATACTCTGCCAACTATTCTATGAAGAAAGGTTGAAGGAGCTGGGTATGTTTAGCCTGGAGAGGAGGCAGCTGAGTGGTGATATGATCACCATCATCAAGTACTTGAAGGGCTGTCATATAGAGGATGGTGTGGAATTGTTTTCTGTTCCCCCGGAAGGTAGGACCAGAATCAAAGGGTTGAAATTAAATCAGAAGAGTTTCTGGCTCAGCATCAGGAAGAACTTCCTGACAGAGCGGTTCCTCAGTGGAAGAGGCTTCCTTGAGAGGTGGTGGGCTCTCCTTCCTTGGAGGTTTTTTAACAGAGGCTAGATGGCCATCTGACAACAATGCTGACCCTGTGAACTTAGGGGGAAGTTATTGTGAAGTTCCTGCATTGTGCATAGATGACCCTGAGGTCCCTTCCAACTCTATGGTTCTAGGGTTGCCAGCTCCAGGTTGAGAAATACCTGGAGAATTTGTGGATGGAGCCTGAGGAGGGTGGTGATTGTGCAGGGGTGAGACTTCAGTGTGATATAATGCCACCTTCCAAGGTGACCATTTTCTCCAGGGGAACTGATCTTTGTCACCTGGAGATCCGTTGTAATACTTAATTAATTCAGTTTAATTCTCCAGCCACCCCGGGAGATTGGCAACTCTAGTCTCAGATGTGATTTTGATGTGCTTGCATACATATTATACAGTGGAATCTGAAGAAGTGTGTGTGCACACAAAAGCTTATACCCAGAATAAAACTTTATTGGTCTTTAAAGTGCCACTGGATTCAAAAACCTTCTTCTTATACAGTGGAAATAGTATATAGTGGTTTTCCGAAACATGGCCTGTAATGAGTTATTGAAGAAGCTTAGTCCAACTTTATATAATGCTGATACTCTTGACATTTTATTATATATGTTTATGCACTTCTATTAATCAATACTATTAATCAATCCTAGAGACCGCTGAAGAAGACTATTTTAGTGAAACATGTTCGGTCAGCATGATTTTTCATCTTTTTTTTTCTTTTGTCTGTAGAACATTCTATACTTTTAAACTTATCTATGTTTCTAGTATACTTATTAAAACAATTGTTTTACTGGGCTTATGTATGGCCTTGCAATGGATTTTATCTGTTCCTCAACATTTTTGTGGGTTTATTGGTTGGTGTGTTGGTTATAGGTTTATTTCTCCCCTATTTGGATCTATTTCTGTATGGCTGAGAGAGTTCCAGTCTCTCTGAGCACAGTGGAGACCTCTAAGGGATTACAGGAGTCCACATCGAGTGCAGGCATCCAAAGGTTCCCTCTTAATGGATTCTCCTCAGCTTTGTATCCCAGCCACCAGATCAGATTCAATTCATCTCTTGCCTTCGATGTCTCTAGTTTTGCTCCACACAATCAGATTAATAGAGAGAAGAAGAAGAAGATGATGATGATTATTGGATTTATATCCCACCCTCCACTCCAAATCTCTGAGTGGCTCACAATCTCCTTTATCTTCCTCCCCCATAACAGACACCCTGTGAGGTGGGTGGGGCTGAGAGGACTCTCACAGCAGCTGCCCTTTCAAGGACAGCCTCTGCCGGAGCTATATATATCCTTTAAAACCTCACCGGTTGAATTATCACACACACACAAAAAGTGTGTAAGCAAACATTTAGTGCACAGTTTATAATAACTCCATACAGGAAAATAATAGAATGAACACCCACACGACTGTTTTCTAAAGTCACGTCTCAGAGGCACTGCCTTCAGCCGCTTCTTGAAGTTCAGAATCTGGGTGGAGACAGGGGCGTCGTTCTACACAACTTCTCACGAAGAGATCAAAAGACCGTATTTCCTGGATTTCATCCGGTTTCATTGGTTTTACCCTTCGTCAGTTTTCTCTTAATGCTGTTTTAACTGTAGCCACAGTACAAAGAATTTAATCACGGATCAACGCGTACATGCTCAAGTCTCTGCTACTGGCTCTCAAGTCTCTGCCAGAGCTATGGCTGACCCAAAGCTATTCCAGCAGGTGCAAGTGGGGGAGTGGGGAATCAAATCCAGTTCTCCCAGATAAGAGTCCACACACTTAACCACTACACCAAAATGGCTCTAGATCCATCAGTGCCTACCATCCAGGATGACCAAGTGGAATCTCCATGGCTTTTTTGAGCAGGAACACACAGGAACACAGTTCTGGCTGGCTTCAAGTCAGAAGTGTAGCCTAATAAGCAAATGAGTTCCTGCTGGGCTTTTTTTAACAAAAAACCCCATGCAAAACAATGGTGATGTCAGGGGGTGTGGCCTAATATGTAAATGAGTTCCTGCTGGGCTTTTTCTACAAAAAAAGCCTTGGGAATCTCCATGTCTGAATGCCAGTGCTACAAGGCAACATGAGGGGTTGCACTCTATGTCCTGTATGTTGGCCTTCCAGGGCAGCTAGTTGGCCACTGTGTGATGTGGGATGCTGGACTAGATGAACCTTTGGTCTGATACAGAAGGGCACTTCTTATGACCAGAATTTAGGCACAATCATTTTAATAACCCATGGCTATAGCCCCGTGGCGCAGAGTGGTAAGGCTGCAGTACTGCAGTCAGAGCTCTTTGCTGACGACCTGAGTTCAATCCTGGCAGAAGCTGGGCTCAGGTAGCCGGCTCGAGGTTGACTTAACCTTCCATCCTTCTGAAGTCAATAAAATAAGTGCCCAGCTTGCCTGGGGGTAAAGGGTAGATGACTGGGGAAGGCAATGGCAAAACTCCCTGTAAAAAGTCTGCCCTGAAAATATTGTGAAAGCAACGTCAACCCAGAGTCGGAAACGACTGGTGCTTGCACAGGGGACTATCTTTACCTTTTTTATATAGCTACATATTTTTATGTAGCAAGAAGAGAAGATGCAGTGATTGCCACAGGTATGCTGCTGGGTGGAAAGTGCCATCACGTCACGACTGACTTACAGCAATCTCATAGAGTTTTCAAGGTAAGAGACTTTCAGAGTTGGTTTCCATTGCCTGCCTCCCTGGTGTTCCTTGGAGTATCCCAGTCTCATCCAAATACTAGCCAGGGCTGACTCTGCTTTGCTTCCGAGATCTGATGAGATTGGGCTAGCCTAGGCTATTCAAGTCGGGGCAACAACATGCATAGACAGCTTTAAAAGGGGATTAGACGCATTCATGGAGGCCAGGTCTATTATTGGCTACTAGCCATGGTGACTAAAGGGAACCTCCACGTTCAGAGGCTGTTAGCCTTTAAATCCCAATGGCAGGAGGCAACATCAGGGGAAGACCTTGGCCTCTATGCCGTGTTGTTGGACCCCCAGAAGAACTGGCTGACACTGTTGTGAGGCAGGATGAGGGACTAGATTGACCACTGGTCTGATCCAGCAAAGTTCTTGTTATGTTCTTGAGTTCTTAAATTTGTGTTTGAGAGGGAACTCTTCAGCTTTCTGTGGAGTGTGAAGAAATTTGAACCCAACTTTTTTCACCTGCATATCATCATGCTCTACAAATTCAGTTAAACCCCAAGCCAAATATCTGTGACTCTAGTAAAGGTCTTAACAGGACTGGCAGGTGCAATTCTACTCCCTTTTATGTGTTTATGTGGGCACATCATGTGTACATTTGGATTTCTGAACAACGCTAGAGATATGGCAATTATTTGCCTTAGAGGCGTCAAGTCCCTCTCCCTGTCCTATTGCTCTTTATAGCCATATAACATGCACTTTCATTTAATATATGAAAGAAGCATGTGAGATGGCGTTGCCAACATCCAGGTGCTGGCTAGAGATCTGGGATTACAACTGATCTCCAGGTGACAGAGATCAGTTTACCTGGAGAAAATGGCTGCTTTAGAAGGTAGATTCTATGGCGTTATACCCTATTGATCAGATCATCTGGAAACAATAGCTGCTTTGGAAGGTAGATTGTATGACATTGAAGTTCCTCCCCTCTCCAAACTACACCATCCTTAGAGTCCAACCCCAGAATTTCCAGGTATTTCCCAACATGGGACTGGCAAACCTACTGAAGTCTCAATAGACTGTCCAAACATAGACTATCAGCATACATAACCTATCAGGGTCTGAGCCATGTGTTTTATTAACCATTTTTGCTGAAACTACTTCTAAAAAAGAACCAATCATAAACAGTTCATAGGGTTATAAGTTTAGTTGTCCCCGGTGATTTTGAAACACATGCATTTGCAAATATAATTTTGCTTCTTATTCTTTTGCACCAGTCCCTCAAGTTTGATTCCTCTGTGGGCCATGGCATTCCTCTCAGTTGCGAACACATTAGATTCCACTCCTCTAAGGAACGACAGTTCAATCTTTTAATCAGGCTATTGGCACATTTTAAAGGGCAAGAGCTAATGCATGCAAGATTTATTTATTCTAAAACTTTTCACTGTGGAGAGGGGGAGGGGGGACCCTGTGCCAATGATTTGCTTCTTCAAAACAGAAAAGTGCCAAAAGCAAACGGAAAGCGATCTGACATCTTTTAAGCATGGAATCCTGTTTTTCATTTCAAATAATCAATGTGGCTTCCCTCTGTTATCTGGACCTCTTTTGCTGCTCAAACATTCCAGTAGGTTAAACAGTGCTCCTGCAGCTGACACCACGTCAGTCTCATTAATAAGTCATTCAAAGAATGCGTCTCAGGAACGTCCAATTTCTCATTAGTAAATCAAAAGCTGGTGTTCTGTCTGAATGGTGGAGGGGGTGGGGATGCTTGCCTTAAGATGAAGCAGCCATCCAAACATAAATCAGGACAGGCCTTCCAAATGAAACCTAGAACAGCTGCCGTTTACATGATTAACATTCCCCCAAATGCCCGGGGAAAACCCCTATCAGGGAAGTCAGCGTTAGCCACACTGCTGATTTCAATTTCATTTCATTTAGTTTATTTATATCTCACCTTTCTCCCCAGTGGGAACGCCAAGCGGCTTACATTGTTCTTCTCTTCTCCTAATTTTGTCCTCACAAGAACCCTGTGAGGTAGATCAGGGGTGGCCAAACTGTGGCTTCAGAGTCACATGTGGCTCTTTCACACATATTGTGTGGTTCTGAAAGCCCCCGCTACCCCGCTTGGAGAAGGCATTCTCCAAATCACTTCTCCAAGCCAAGCTAGCCTCTCTCTCCCTCACCCTATTTTCCTTCCTTGTCTCAAACATCTGACATGCATTCTATATGGCTTCTATGTTAAGCAAGTTTGGCCATCCCTGAGTTAGATTGATGTGGTTAGCCCTATTGGTCTGAAGTAGCAGAACAAGGTTTAAGTCCAGTAGTACCTTTAAGACCAACAAAGCTTTCATGTGCAAGTACACTTCTTCAGATACATTGAAATGGAAGCTAGCAGTCCATTCACATTGGCAGAGGGTAAGCAGCAAACTAGTATACAGCATAATAAAGGTATTTATATTAAATTTGTTCCTGTGAGGCAGGGGTGAGTCTGAGAGTGTGTGACTGGCCCAAGGTCACCCAGCAAGCTTCTATGGCAGAGTGGGGATTCAAACCTGAATTTCCCAGATCTTAGACCAGGGGTGGCCACACTTGCTTAACATAAGAGCCACATAGATAAGCATCAAATGCTTTAGGGAAGGAAGGAAGGCAAAGAGGTGAAGGGAGAAAAAAATGGAAAGAATACAACTTCAATTTTAAACGCATTCTCCAGGCCACCAGCTGACTTGGCTTGGAGGAGGCATTTCAAGAGAGAAATGCCTTCTCCAAGCCAGCTGATGGGGGGGGGGCTTTGATAACCCCACACACTATGTGTGAAAGAGCCACATGTGGCTCGCGAGCTGCAGTTTGGCCACCCCTGTTCTAATCTTATTCTGACACATTAACTTCTATGGCATATTGGCTCTCAGTTTAGTTTAGAAAGGTGTGTGAGTCACTGAGTCACTCTACAGAACTGTAGAGACCATATTTCATAAAGAATGTAGAAAGAAAGACAAGGTGCTACAAGTGTTATAGTGGTGGTCCCACACATAAACACACACTCGAGGAATAACAATACATGTTTCTACACTACATGATTCTATGCAAATCAGTACGTTAGTGTTTGGGATGGGTGGGGAAATGGTTATATATGAAAAGTTCTGCTTCCATTCTTTCATCTTTCAATATCACAGTATATAAGTAACATTGTTATGGGGGAGTGGAATTTCTTTTTCCCAAACTAGCTTTGGTTAGGCACAGCTACTGATTCTTCTTGTTCTTTTTCAAAGGAAGAATGTCTCTTCAACTTCTCTTTGTAGTTTTCAATTATGTTTATGCAGTCTTTCATACCTTCCCTTGCATGATTTTTATTTCATGTTATTTTCATGTTATTTCATGTTATTTTACCTTTGCTTTAGAGGAGACCAATGGAGCATTACAACAGACTCTAGTTTATTGCTTTTCATGCTAAGGAGGCTTGGTGACATGGATATCAATCTCCAATTCTGATGTCTATTGCCATTGCTATTTTTCTGCCCAGTCAACCCCAACTGAGAATTGCCAGACCCCAACTTGCTATTCTTTTAATCTGCTAAAACAATTTTGGCTATTTTTTTCATACTAGTTCACTGCCCACTCTCTATACATGTAGGCAGGGCTTTTTTGTAGCAGGAACTCCTTTGCATAGTAGGCTACATCCCCTTGATGTAGCCAGTTCTCCAAAAGCTTACAAGTCTCTTAGTAGAGGACCTACTGTCAGCTCCAGGAGGATTGGCTACATCAGGGGTGTGTGGCTTAATATCAAAGGAGTTTCTGCTACAGAAAAAGCCCTGTATGTAGGACGGCTAATTCCATCCCATACTGCTGTCTGATTAAGTGTGCTTTTAGCACATGAAAACCTACATTGCGAATAAAACTTTGTTGGTCTTAAAGGTGCTACTGGACTCCGACTTTGTTCTGTTGCTTCAGACCAACACGGCTGCCCACCTGGATCTAAAAAAAAAAAATGAGATCAACACAACAATTAGCTATAATGTTAAATTTGTTTGTGTGTGTGTGATTGTAGTTTTCTACAGGTTAAAAAATTTTCTGTACTCCCTCTTCCCCTAACACAATGCCACTTAAGTAAAGCATCTGATAACTCTACAACTGCACAGTTTCTATGTTCTGTATCTATAGTAGATCCTGTTACAATGCTGTAAGTTCTGTCTTATGCAGAGGGGGATATACTAGGAAACTAATGAAGCTTAAACTTCAGCACCCCTAATCCTGGATGGGCCCTGCATCAACATTTTTGTAATGGATGAATTTTTCAACAAAATTGATGGAATTATTTTAAAGTGTTTGTTTTTAAAATAAGGCTATTTTAGTGACAGAATCATAAGCCAATGGGTTGAAGTACTTAATATTGACCTTAGAATATGCTCTAATACCCGTTTCATATGGCCTCAAAACGTCCCTGTAATTGGTCAGATTTCAAAATTTTCTCAGGGGCTTGCAGCGCCCAAACCTCCAGTAGTGGTCTTTGCTATGTTTTAGTTCATCATTCTATGATGCATCCTGCATGCATAGAACGTTTCCTTAATTTTTATCCCCCATAACTTGAAAACTATAAGGCATAGCCTAGGAAATTTTTATTCACAAAAGTGACTTTGACATCTGAGATAACCCAGTACAGCAATTTTAATCAAAATCGGAGATATAGTGGTCAGTGTTTTAAAAAAAAAATTGTGGAGATCTCCTTGGAACAACATCAATGAAGAAGATAACAGCGGTTACCCAGACCTCGCTGGTGGGAAGGGGCTCATTGTACAGCCCATTTTCAACGGCTCCACCCCACCACCCTGTTCTCTGCCATTTGGGCCTCAAGGTCTTGCAAGGCAGCAAGGCACTTTAGATCTCATTGGATATTGCCTTATTGTTGCTAGTTGAGAAGGGGTTTCCATAACGGTTCAAGCTTCAGGGCCCCAAAAATGTAGGCCTGCCACTGGTCCCATGTAGAGTTGTTCCAGTCTGAGTCCACCAGAAATACTTGGTTTTGACAGCAGCAGTTCTGCACAGAATTACACCATCAATCTTACTGCTGCACTCTTCACTGTCATGGGTTGAGCTTAATGAAGAAACAAAAGAGTGGCAGTTTGGTCGGTTGGGAAGGTGGAGCCCAGAGAAGGCGGGGTTTGGAAAGAGGACGGACATCAGTGGAGCATAATGCCAAAGAGTCCACAGTCCAAAGCAGCCAGTTTCTCCGGGTGAACTGATCTCTGTGACCTGGAGACCAGTTATAATTTCAGGAGATCTCCAGCTACTGCCTGGAGACTGGCAACAAAAGCTGGGAGGGAAAGGAGTAATGTAAGCCGTGGTGTAATGGTTAAAGGGCTGGTCTAGAATCTGGGTGATGACCCAGGTTCAAATCCCCACTCTACCACAGAGAGTCTCTGGGTGACCTTGGGCCAGGGACTTGCTTTCAGCCTAACCTACCACACAGGGTTGTTGTGCAGATAAAGTGGAGGAGAGGAGAACAATGCTATAAGCTACTTAAGAGTCCCCTTGGGGGAGAAAAGCGGGGTGTCAACATAAAATAAGTGCTCTGAATATGCAAGAACCAGGTTCAGTCCCCAGCATCTCCTGTTAAAGGGATTTTTGGCAGAAGGTATAGGAGAAGCCCATTCTTCCCTTGAGACCCTGGTAAACCTCTGGGAGTTGATCAGGGATCTGAGTTAGAACAAAGCGGATGCAGTTGTACATACAGTGTTCTTCATATCCACCTACCCCTGCAGCTGGAGGAAGGGAAGAAGCTGGAAGCCAGACGTGCTTGGTTCAGCGAGGGATTATGAGTGATCACGGCCTGGAAACTTGAGATAAACTCTTCAACTAGGGAGGCTTGAGCATATGCTGATTTGGGCCGTTTCCTGCTTGTCTGTCATGAGCTAGAAACCCATTCTTCCGTTGGCAGTTAAGGGTGATCACAAACAGCTTGAGCCTGTTTGCTGGGTTACGATCTGTGTATAGACAGTGTGCACTGGCCCCCTCACCCATTACTGCCACCTTGCCATGACCTGCTGCCAAATGAAGAATGAACCCACCAATCATATAAAATGCAGTTCAATTTTTAAAACAAAAACAAAAATGTTGATCAATTACAGTCTGAAGAACAGGGCTTTTTTTTTAGCAGGAACTCGCAACTACGCAGTTCCAGCTGGCTTGGCATCAGGGGTGTGGCCTAATATTCAAATGAGTTCCTGCTTGGCTTTTTCTACCAAAAAAGCCCTGTGCGGAAAAATGGTGGCATCAGGGGGTGTTGCCTAATATGCAAATGCGTTCCTGCTGGCCTTTTTGTAGAAACAATGGTGACATCAGGGGTGTATGGCCTAATATGCAAATGAGTTCCTGCTGGGCTTTTTCTACCAAAAAAAAAAGCCCTGCTGAGGAATGTAAATAGCTGCCAGTCTGGATTAGCAGGAAGTCCAGGGTCACCATGCAGAGGAAGACAATGGCAAACCACCTCTTGAAAACTCCACAGGATCCATAAGTCAGTTGCAACTTATTAACATTTCACACACACACACAAAGAGAGAGAGAGAGAGGAAGAAACCAGTTCTGCTGTGGCAGCTACAAAATGCCATCATTCATCATTACTTGCATGCCCTTCCCATGGCCTGCTTTGTAATGTAACTTACATGTTTTTGTGCTCTGTTGTTTTTGCATAATTTTCAGTTTTAAAATAACCTTTTTGTGGCTCATGGCTAAAATAAAAGAAGAGAATGAATGCAGGGAAGGACACACAAGGGGAATGGGCCCAGTGAGGGAGGGTCCAGTGAGGGAAAGCAGCTGAAGAGGGAAGAGCAGGAGCCCTCCACCTCAAATAATCCTCCACTTTTCTCATGAAACTTCATGGTTCTTTAACTCCAGAGTATGTGTTTGTGTGTGCATGTTTTTTAAGTCACAGTTTAGATTGGCAGTGAGTTGAAAATAGTGATTTCAGAGTGCCGTTCAAAATCATTGTTTTTAAAACAGATTGCCAGTAAACTTCTAGCTTGCTTCCAAGAATGGCAGGAAGTCAAGCCAAGAGCTTATTTCAGCCACTGAAGGCTTGTAACCATTAGAAGTCCAGTCATTATCCAAGTGTAGTTGACTGAAAGAGGGAAGCTCCTACTGTTTTCAGTCAAAGTGTCTTGGACCCTATAATGTGGCCATTGCTGAAGTTAGGGTTTGAACAACAACCATAGATCTTGGTAAATATTTGAGAGGAATTTGAAAGTAAGGGAAATCAAAGAAGAAGAGTTGGTTTTATATCCCACTCTTCACTGCCTGAAGGAGTTCCACAGCGGCTTGCAATCGCCTTCCCTTCCTCTCCCCACAACAGACACCCTCTGAGGTAGGTGGGGCTCAGAGAGCTCTTTTGAGAACTGCTCTTGAGAGAACAGCTCTGAGAGAACTGTGACTAAACCAAGGTCACCCAGCCGGCTTCATGTGGAGGAGTGGGCAAATCAAACCCGGTTCTCCAGATTAGAGTCCTCCACTCTTAACTGCTACGCCAAGCTGGCTATTGACCAGCAATATCGTACCAGGCCATTCTCTGCTGGGGTTCTCCTTCTTCTGTCCCCATCCTTATTTAACTCCTCCACACACCCTCATCACATGCAGGCAAAAGTAACCTACTTGTAGGCCTGTGGTGGAAAGTGCTGTCAGGTTGCACCTGATTTACAATGACCCCATAGGATTTCCAAGGCAAGAGACAGTCAGAGGTGGTTTGCCATTGCCTACTACTGTGTAGTGACCCTGGACTAGTGTAATCTTGACAGATCTCAGAAGCTTAACTCTGGCTTGTACTTGGATGAGAGAGCACCAAGGAAGTCCAAGGTCACTAAAGAGTGGCAAGCAATAGCAAACTGCCTCTGAATCTCTCCTGCCTTGAAAACCCTACAAATATGTCAGTTGCAGCTTGTCAGCTTGTAAATACAGCCAATCAAAAAAATTTGCTGGCTTAGCTAGCAGGGCTAGAACTTCAACTATGGTAATCAGGGGTAGAATTCTAGCAGGAGCTCTTTTGCATATCAGGTGTCACGTTCTCAGGGTGCAGGCAGGCAGGAGTCCAAAGCCAGTCCAAGGTCAAAGTCCAGGAAGTCAAGCAGGAGCCAAGTCACCAATGCAGAACCACAAACCGGAATCAGAAGTCAATGTCCAAAAGCCAAAAGGGCAGGGTGCCAAGGAAATCAAGCAGGTCAGGATCAGGAAGAAGCGTGGATGCAAGCCAGAGAATAGACTTGTTGCTTCCACAAGGTTACCAGGTCCAGGGTGGGAGCTATATAGGAGTCTCAATCAGCCTGCTCCCTGGGTGGCAGTGACACTGCTAGAACGCAGGACTGAGAGATCTGAAGCATCAGCGTGCCTCATGTCTTCGCTCTGAAAGTTTTTTCCGGAGCCTGCTTCGAACTCTTGAGATGGGAGGAGGAGAACAGCTGACACTGGTGCCTGGAGAGTGATTGATGAGCCAGCTGCTGTTTGTTCAGCTGAGGAACTGGCTGGCAACTCTTCCAGGTCTGTTAACCCTTCCAGCTCCTCCTCGTCAGGGCTCATGACATTAAGCCACACACCCATTATGTAGCCAATCCTCCAAGAGCTTACAAAAAGGAGCCTTGTAAGCTCTTGGAGGATTGGCTACATCAGGGGTGTGTGGCCTAATATGCAAAGGAGCTCCTGCTAGAATTCCACCCCTGATGGTAATGTTCTCCTGTTGTGTCTAGTTTGGTGAGCTGAGCACCTCTTTGGCATGCTGGAGTCCCTGGTTCACTCCTCGCCTTCTCTATTTAAAGGATCTCAAGGAACAAGAGCCAAGAAATACGGTAATTTGCCTGAGACCTTGGAGAGATGTTGCCAGTCAGATTAGACAGTACTGGCATAGAAGAACCAATGGGAGAAGGCAGCTTCATCTGTTTATAATGTGGCTCTTTCTCTGCCTTTCTAATTTATGAGCCTAACTAAGGCATAAAGGGACAAGATAGTCTTCTTAATAAACCATGTGGCTCATCTATTTCCTGCTAAGTGTTTTTGGCTGTGTTTTTATGCCTCTACCACACCCACAGTTTCCACACTCTGAATGAGCATTGTACACACACTCAAATTAAAATTAACCTACTAGACCTACTAGTAATGTATGGCTGTGAGAGTTGGACCATAAGGAAAGCTGAACGCAGAAGAATAGATACTTTCAAGCTGTGGTGCAGGAGAAGACTCTTGAGAGTCCTTTGGACTGCAAGATCAAATCAGTCAGTCTTAAGGGAAATCAACCCAGACTATTCCCTGGAAGGTCAGATGCTGAAGCTAAAGCTCAAATACTTTGGCCACCAAATGAGAAAGTAGCACTCACTGGAGAAGATCCTAATGCTGGGCAAGACAGAAGGCAAAAGAAGAGGAAAGGAAAGGTCCCCTGTGCAAGCACCAGTCGTTTCCAACTCTGGGGTGACATTGCTTTCACAACATTTTCACGGCAGACTTTTTACGGGGTGGTTTGCCATTGCCTTCCCCAGTCATCTACACTTTCCCCCCAGCAAGCTGGGCACTCATTTTACCGACCTTGGAAGGATGGAAGGCTGAGTCAACCTTGGGCCAGCTACCTGAATCCAGCTTCTGCTGGAATCGAACTCAGGTCGTGAGCAGAGAGTTCAGATCACAGTACTGCAGTACTGCTGCTTTACCATTCTGCGCCACCGGGACAGCAAAAGATGAGATGGCTGGACAACATTACTGATGTAACTAACACAAATTTGAGCAGACTTCAGAGAGTGGTAGAAGACAGGAGGCCCAGGCATGACTTGGTCCATGGGGTCGCAAAGAGTCGGACTCGACTGTGCGACTGAACAAAAAACCAGATCTGCATGTCAAAGGTACAAATCCTTTTCTTCAGATGAAAAGGGTGATTGGTTTGGGTTGATGATATGTTATCATTGTGGTGGTGGAAAGTGCCATCAAGTCACAGTCAACTTATGGCGACCCGGCAGGGTTTTCAAGGCAAGAGATATTCAGAAGTTGTTTGCCATTGCCTGCCTCTGTGTCACAACCCTGGACTTCCTTGGTGGTCTCCCATTCAAGTACAAGCCAGAGCTGACCCCGCTTTGCTCCTGAGATCTGAGGACTTTGAGCTAGCCTGGGCCATCCATGTCAGGGCAAGAGCAATGTAAAAGTGTGAAAAAGGGGAAAGATACACCCAAGATTACAACTGGTCTCCAGGCAACGGAGATCAGTTCACATGGAGAAAATGGCTGCTTTGGAAGGTGGACTCTCTTGCATTATACCCCACTGAAGTCCCTCCCCTCCCCAAACCCAACTCTCCTCAAATGTCCAGATATTTCCCAACCCAGAGCTAACAACCTTACACTTCTTCTAACAGCCAGTAGCTAGGCCTTGGTAGAATCTTTACTCCCACCAGACAGCATACAGAAATCTCTTTCTTCCATTTTCTGTTGGTATCAGAAACAATGCCCCTCAGTTATTATTTTTAAACACAGTTCAGAGCAGATTCCTTTCAGGCCCTGTCTTTCTGCTAGTTCTGCTTTCGCCTCAACAGCATCTGCCACAGACATTTGACTAGTGTCAAGGCACATGAAAAACCAGCAGCTGTCGCCTTCGCTACCAGCCTACCAGCAGCCGCTCCATGTCTGAATGACAGAATTCACTCCCTGTGACTACCCCCTTCACCAAACTGACTCGCCTGCTCGTCCATGACATTTCCTGAGCAGCCAAGCAAGGAGACAAATGAAACTGTTCCGATGATGCCTCAGCGGATAGCTTGAATTTTGTCTGTGTGCTTTTCATTCAGGAGATTATTCCATCACTACCAGCAGACTATTTTGATCAAAAAAGCTAAGCTTTGCCTGCCAATATGCACAACTAAATGCCGGGAAACAAGCAAACCTGTAGATAATTTTGGGTGGCTTTGAGGTAAAGGAGATTTATAGTATAAATAATACAAAGGAAACTTGAGTATTAGTCTGTTCATTAAAACTTGATCACTTTTTGATTTGGCAACATCCACAAGGCTTAAAAGAAACAAGACCAAATAAAACCTGAACCAGCATGGGTTGCCAGACCCCAGGTCTGGCCAGGGGATCTCCCGGTCTTTGGGGCAGAACCCCCCCCCCCTCAAACAGGGACATTGTCATGTGACATCCCTGACACAATGATGTCACTTGGAAATGATGTCATCATGTCACTGATGTCATTTTTGGACAAATTCTATGGTTTTGTAGCAAAGAAAAATCTAAAAGGTTAATCTGCAATTAAAACATTAAAACGTTAAAAACAAAGTGTAAGAAAACCATAAATCAACATACATGTATTTATTGTAGAAAGCTAAAACCATTTTAGGGCCCATCATAAGCCTCTATCCTATGTAAAATCATAAAACCTCAATGGGAACCCACTCAACTTGACCTAATGCGTTTGGACCTAGATTGGTCTTCTTCAGAGGTCAGAAAGGTAAGTACACATATTGGCTCATAATACAGAACAGAATAAAACAATAGAACAAGGACCACAAGGAAATTAGTGAAGTGACAAAGGCTTAGAGGTATTCTTGAGGGTTCTTGTTCTATAGCCTTATGTCTTAATCAAGGGCGTACCTATAGCATTCAGTGTTTTTTTGTATGCCACGTGGTCCAAAATTGATCAAGTAAAGTCAGAGCCTATGTGCCAAGAACTAAACAAACAAACTCTTGTGTACTTACCTTTCTGACCTCTAAAGAAGACCAATCTAGGTCGAAACGTGTCAGGTCAAGTTGAATGGGTTCCCATTGAAATTTTATGATTTTACACAGGATAGAGACTTATGATGGGTCCTTAAATGGTTTTAGCTTTCTACAATAAATTCATGTATGTTGATTTATGGTTTTTTTACACTTTGTTTTTAATGTTCGGCCCTTTAATTGCATATTAACCTTTTAGGTTTCTTACTCCAGTTTTTGGGTTAAGTTTCTTTCCCTTCTTTGTTTTCCTTTGTAGCAAATAAACCATAGAGTTTTTGCCCCAAACCTAGAAGATCACACGCAATGTCAATGACATGATGATGTCACTTCTTGGTGATGTCACCATGCCGTGGATTCCCAGATTGGATCCAGGATCCCCCCGCCAACAGCAAGGTAGGACCTGGCAATCCTAGAACCAGCAACTGTGACATCTAAGCCAAGTGGCTCTTGAAGTGTTGTCAGAGTTACTGGGACTTGCTCCTTGCCACTTGTGGTCAACCATGACATTTTCCCCTAAGTTAAACAACCAATCCACCCTAGTGTTGGTTAGCTTCTGATCATTGTGACTCTGTTTATCCTCTGTGTGTGTGTGTGTGTGTGTTGCTTCTGACTTTCCCAGAGATCACACTAAACTAGATATGGGAAGGATTGCACCAAAACTGGGGAAACACAGAAAGTGGAGGATGAGGGAACAATGTCTGTCCCCACCCATAAAAAGGCACATATGTTTAGACACAAAACAAGACCAAAGCATCACACAAAAACTGCCAATGTAGTATTAGGTGGTTTTGTTCTTCCCAAGGCAAATCCCTCCAAGTAGTGGCATAAATGTTAGTAAATAGGTCTCTGCTTCACCCTGTATTAAATCTTGAATCACAATTAGATATAATTTTATGTAGCAATAATAACATTGAGATAAGAGAGAAACTCAAACGTGTAAGATAGAGTGTCCCAAAATGCTGAGAAATCTTCCGGCTTATGGGTAAGCACACGCTGCTCTTAAAATAAATTGGCTTTATGACTGGCAATACACTATTTCAATATTTAGGCTATCATTTGTTGTAATGAGAAAGGACAAGCACTAATAAAACGTAGTGTACATTGTAAATACTGATTAGCTTTTGGATGCATTAATAGCTATGGCATTACAATGTTACCTCTGGCACTATTGCAAGCTTGTTCAAATAATGGTCCTTTTCCTACTGAGATGCGCAAAGAGCTGAGGAATTTAAAAAAGAAACTATCACATTTCCAAGAAAAGGACAGATTGAAAACGGATGGCTTTTCCTGGTGTGGTATGCTTTAGTATGTAGATTAATCAACTCAAGTTTTAGTTGATTAATTGGGGAGAATCCATTTTAATAATCAGAGCTGACAGTTCAGAGCACTTCAGGCTATTTTTGATTGGTTATCTGGATCCAGATAATGAATGTGAAGGGAAGTGTTTAACATGGTAACCTGGACTGGGTTTTTTTTTTAAACACCAGGCAGTAGTTTATGTTTGTGAACTTGTATGCTATTTTATCTCTGCATTATTAGTTGTCAGGCCTCAGATTCAGCAGGAGCTCACAGGAGCACAGCTCCTGAACCTTTCTGAGGGTACCCCCTCCTCCTCCTCACCTACCTACCTTGTCCATTGAATAGTAGGTGCAGCTGCATAACAATCCCTGGATTAGGAGAGTGGGCCGCCAGCCAGCCACTAGGAGCTTTGCCACGCCCCCAGTAGCCCTCATTAAACCCCGGAGAAACTCACACCACCTTTTCTCCACTTCTTATGTGATTTTTGGTGGTGGGTGACTTGCTGGCCTTTTGACTGGGCGGGGGGAGGCCCAGGAGAGCCCCAGGCGAGCAAAGCCTGTTTGGGCTGGCTGGATCTCTAGCTAGCCCAAGCAGGCCTCGCTTGCCCTGGGCTCTCCTTTCTTGTGTTGGGTTGCTTTGGGCTGGGTTGTGTGGCATATGCTAATGAGTTATGTAATGAGCTCCACCAACTATTTTTCTACAAAACAACCCCTATGTTGTATATGAATTGCATATTATCTAGGGTTGTCAACTTCCAGGTGGTGGCCAGAGATCTCCTGAGATTTCAACTGATCTCCAGGCAACATAGATAAGTTCACCTGAAGAAAATGGCTGCTTTGGAAGGTGAACTCTATGGAATTGAAGTCCCTCCCATCCCCAAAGCTTGCTCTCCTCATGCTCCACCCCCAAAATCTCCAAGGTCGTTTTCGCACTCACCTTCCGCCGGCGAGACCCCCCTCTTCACCGCGCAGGATCTGCGCGGATTTCGCACTAAACGCTGCGGAGCAGCCAGAAAAGCCGGAAGCTCCCATCGCAAAAGCCGCGCAAATGCCAAACTGCTTTTTGGCGGTTTCAGTTTGAGCGGCTTTTGCGCCGGGAGCTTCCGGCTTTTCTGGCTGCTCCGCAGCGTTTAGTGCGAAATCCGCGCAGATCCTGCGCGGTGAAGAGGGGGGTCGCGCCGGCGGAAGGTGAGTGCGAAAACGACCCAAGTATTTCCCAACCTTGTGCTTGCAACCATTATCTCATGCTTGTCAATATCTTGTGGCTGGACTCAGAATAAGGACTTCTGTCCTCCAGGGTCCTTATCCTGGAGGGTCCTTATCACTCACCTCTCTCCATACATTCTGGTATAAGGGTAAGTGGTCTACATCAGGAAATATCACAGTTAACTGAGCCCAGTCCAGTGAATATTAGTCGTGCTGAACAATGCACTTCTAAGCAGAATTACACTTTAAGTCCATTGAGATGTATGGACTTAGAAGGGTGTAGGTCTGCATAAGACTCTATTGTGTGTCAACTGAAACAGTTAATGGTCATGACTGACATCTAATTGGCTTCAGCAGCTCTTGCAACCTGCACCCAGCCGGTATTGCTCAGAAATCAATTCCATTGATGCCAATGGGATTTATGTCCAAGTAGCTATGGTTACTCCTGCAGCCTGAGTTGCAACCCATTTTAGGCTGGGTTGTGAAAAAATGCAAACAAAATAGTTGGCATGGAAGTAATTGCCATAAGATGTAATTATTTGCAGAAAAAGACATTTGGGATGAGCTGAAACTTCTGATAGTCCCCCCCCCCCCCGAACTTTTTGGAGTGTACCAAACCATGCCTTTAAAGAATTTTTTTTTAGCTGTCCACAGCCACATTTTTCTTTATTCATAATACCCTCCTTCGGAATTGCCTGCCTTTGCCCCAATGACATCACTGGGCAGCCAAATCTGATTGGCTGTGTGGACTTACATGATCATATATACCTTTGCCTGGCAATGTCATCACGTCACACACAAAGTTGTGGTTTTGTTCCATTTGCAATCTGTCACACACACCCCTCCCAGGATTGCTAACAGCCGGCGAAATGTAATTTCTATTGGGGAAACAGCCTGACCCAAAGCATTTCCTCCCCCCTCCCCACCTTAGCATGATGGTCCCAATCCCAGCCCGATGGCACTTTTAAGATAAAAGAATAAAAGTAAAGACATTTGAAAATCTGATTACATATCCCTTCGGTCTGTTGTTTAGTTATCCTCTTATTCTGTCTGTTGACACAGGCAGTTGACACACAATAGAGTCTTAGCAGAATTCTGTTACCATCCCTTCTTTGTGCAAGAGAGTAACCGGAGTTATAGCTGGCATTGTGCCTGCACAGGTCTCTGTCTGTCTGTCTCTGTCTCTATCTCTCTCTGTCTCCTTCTCTCTCTCTCTCTCATCAGCATGGTTCCTTTTTCTGGTGCTTCTCCCTATCTTTTTTCTTCTCACCTGTTTGACAAATAATTATTTTTCATCCCTCCCTGTTACCATCCCCTCTTTGTGCAAGAGAGTAACCAGAGTTATAGCTGGCATTGTGCCTGCACAGGTCTGTGTCTGTCTGTCTCTTTCTCTATCTCTCTCTTTCTCTATCTCTCTCTTTCTCTATCTCTCTCTGTCTCCTTCTCTCTGTCTCCTTCTCTCTGTCTCCTTCTCTCTCTCTCTCATCAGCATGGTTCCTTTTTCTGGTGCTTCTCCTTATCGTTTTTCTTCTCACCTGTTTGACAAATAATTATTTTTCATCCCTCCTCTGCTGCTCCCTCCCATTGGGTAACCCGCTTGGTGGGACCGCCGCTCCACATGCCCGACAATAGCGCACAGTTTATCGACTGATGATGAACAATTGTTTCTTTGCTTTTTCTGTCCCCTTTTCTATCTGCATGCCTCATCTCTATTTCCATTTGAATAGTTAATTTCAGTTCCTGAACAACAAGAGAAAGGCTGTTTTTAAAAACCACAATCACTTCTCCCCATTGTATACAGGCGTGATCTCCCCCCACTGCATCACGGGGGATGTTTTGATCACCATAGTTGTCACAAGATCTATGATGTTATTTTAGATCAGAAGCATAGCTGCCTCTGCACACACAGCCCGCCCTCAACCAAAGAGCTTCCCCCTCAATTTATTCAACTTTTGAATACTTTTTAAAAAAAAAATTCAATGCAGTCACATTGATGGTGGAAAATGCCTTCACGTTGCAGCCGACTTGTGGCGATCCTGTAGGGTTTTCAAGGCAAGAGAAGTTCACAGGTAGTTTGTCATTGTCTGCCTCTGCATAGGGACCCTGGACTTCCACAGAATCCAAATTAGCCCACAGCATAGCCAAGAAGAACATTGTGGTGACCCCACAGGGCATTCAAGGCAAGGGACGTTAAGAGGTGGCTTGCCACTGCTCGCCTCTACACAGTACCCTGGATTTACTTAGCAACCAGGGCTTTTTTTGTAGCAGGAACTCCTTTGCATATTAGGCCACACACCCCTGATGTAGCCAGTCCTCCAGGAGCTTACAGTAGGCCCTGTAATAAAAGCTCTGTAAACTCTTGGAGGATTGGCTACATTAGAGAACAAAAAGCCATGTATCTTCCCAATTAAGCTTCTATTGCCTTTTTACCTACTGCACCTACTAAAATGAATCACTAGTATTATGCAAGGACTTGGGAACTTGCTTGGGAGGCAAAGCAGTCTGGTATAGCCCAGTTTCACCAGACCTCAGAAGCTTAACAAGGTCAGGACTTGGGGGACTTCCGGGGTTGGAAAATGCCGAGCTGAATTGCTTCTCAGAAGGGGAGCAGGCTGGGGCTTCTGTTTGGGGTAGTGGAGGGCAATTTACTGCCTACTTTTCTCAGTCAGAGATCAGTCCAAGATATGCACAGGAAACTCTGAGGAGATTTACCTTGGCTAAAAGGGAGTCCCGAAGGGGGGGACTCCTTTGAGGGGTCTCCGGAGATGAGTTGCATATTCATCATCTGCAGAAGTTTCCAGAGTCATTTATTTGACATAAGCTCGACAGGATCCTAACCTTCTTTGAGACTGCTAAGCATCTAAAGCTATACAAGACCGGTGTTGGATCTGGATAACTGCAGAAAAAGATACTGATGACTACCTTCATTCCAGGACTATTTAAAGTTAAACAAAATAAAATCAGAAGTTGGAAAATAGAGATTCAGAAAGCTTGGAAGAAGAAGGGGAGAAGGGGCGAAATTTGAACTTTGTAAATTTAAAGGACAGTGCTAAAAAGTGGAAAGGAATTTATTGTTTTGTCTACTTGCGGTTTTGGTGAAAAAGCCCCATTGTCACAGATTTGCAGCTCTCACAGTCAACACAGGAAATATGTCAAACATCGCAAGATCTTTTTACCAGTGAAAACGGGATTTGGTGGCAAGAAAAGAAAGAAGTGTCGGATGGAAGAGGGAAATCATTGAAGCAGCTAGCCTACTCTAGGACTATAATATCATAGAAAAACATTGACGGCCATTGCTAGGAGGTCAAAATTTAAACAAAGTTTTTAAAGTGTTTGGGACATTAAAAATTGGTGAAGCTGACAGAGGTGATAATTATAAGTTAAATACTATTGGACATTATTGCTGATAATTATTTTAGAAACCTTTTGAAGAAATTTTTTTTTAAAGGGAAGCAGAAAGTCGCGACCGCCATTTTGGAAGAAATAAAAACTTCAAAAATTAATATCTGAGCCCAGGAGGCTCTGAGGATGGTGAAATTAGGCTTATTGAAAAGGGCAAGCCTTAAACCTAATAGTTTAAATTTAATTTGGAGAGGTCAAAATTTTTGGTGTTTTTTTAAATGTTAGAGCATAAGTTAACCCATGCAAGGACTGCCTCAATGGAAAAAATGCAAGAGCAATTAGAAGCAATGGAAGCCAGGATGATGAAAGGGGTGAGAGACATGATAACTGCTTCTAAAAAAGAAATTAGAAAAGACATTGAAGAGCTAAGGAAAGATATAGAAGATCTCAGAAATGAGACTGTGGTAACATCAAAGAAAGTGCATGAGGTGGAAGAGAGAGTGAAAGTACATGATTCCACCTTGCTAAAAATGCAAGAAAAGGTGGCAGTTCATGACTGCAAATTGATGGAAACCCAGATACGTCTGAGAGGAGTACTTGAGGATGAAAAGACTGATTTGAAAGGATATATAATAAGAATAATTGCAGAATTTTTGGAGGAAGATCCTGAAGGAACTAGAAGCATGTATGACTATATATATAGAGTGAACTCACTATATGCCAAGAAAAATAATCTACCAAGAGATGTGGTTATAAGATATATGACAAAAGAAATGGTGGGAAAAATCTTGAATAAAAATTTTGAAAAGACATTGATAGTGGGAGGCAGCAGAGTAAGAATCATGAAAGAATTGCCAAGACAAGTGATAAATGACAGAAAAGCATACAAAAAATTGACAGAAAAACTACGTGACAATGAAATGAGGTATAGATGGATAATACCTGAAGGTCTGAGCTTTGAGCTGCAAGGAAAAAGGATTACAATTACAAGCACACAGGAACTGCGTAGGTTTTATGAAGAACATAAAGAATTTGCACCATGATGGATTACAAATTATTATCTTGGAATGTAAATGGACTAAGTTCACCACAAAAAAAGAAAGGCAACGTTTCATTGGATTAAAAAGCAAAATTGTAATATAGTTTGTTTTCAAGAAGTGCATATCAAACAAAAGGATTACAAATTTTTATGGAATAAACAACTGGGACTAGAATTTTATTTATTGGCTGAACAGAAAAAAAGGGGAGTGATTTTCTATATTAAACAAGAATTGGAGCCAAAATTAGTGTTTAAAGATAAAGATGGAAGATTTGTAGTGGTAGAAATAATATTAAATACAAAAAAAAGTTGTTAATGGGACTGTATGCACCAAATGGTGCAAAGTTTTTAAAAAGACATTATACAACAATTTGATGAACTGACTTATGACCAAGTTTTGATAATGGGGGACTTTAATGGAACAATTAAGAACACACTGGATAGGTCTGGGGGGAAAAAATAATAAGAAGAAGGAAAATTGCCAAAGTCTTCTTTTGAATTGGTCAAACAAGAAAATTTGGAGGATATATGGAGGAAATTTAATCCTAAAGTGCAGGACTATACCTTTTTTTCAGCAAGACATAAAACTTTTTCTAGAATTGACATGCTGTGGGGAACTAAAAACTTAGGTCTTATAACAAAGAAGATAGATTTTACCTAAGATTGGGGCTGACCATAACCCAATAATGTGGATTACAAAATTGTCTAAGAAGTTGAGAAGATGGAGATTGAATGAAGATTTACTACAGAATAAAGAAATAGTGACATCTCTAGGAAATGACACTAAAGCTTTCTTCCAAATAAACGATAGAGGATATAAAATTTCAGGCAGTCTGGGATGCTTATAAAGCAGTAATGAGAGGAATATTGATTACATTGAATAACAAAGATAAGAGGGCAAAAGAAAAACAGATGTTGGACATTCAAAATGAAATAAAGAAAAAAGAAGGGGAACTGAGAAAAAGGCCAGGGAAAAAGAAAATGATAAGGGAGATTATAATATTACAAACGCAAATGAGACATTTGTTAAATAAAGAACTGGAATGGAATCTGAAAAGACTGCAGCAGAAATCTTTCAAGGGAGCAAACAAACCCGGAAAATATTTGGCCTGGCAACTGAAGAAAAAGAGAGAAAGTAAAATTATTAATAAAATTGTGGTGGATGGAAAAGAGGTGGTAGATCAAGAAGGAATAAAAAGAGAATTCTTTAAGTATTATGCCAAGTTATTTAAAGGTGTTAAAATAAGGAAAGAAAAGATGGATGAGTACTTACAAAAGATAAAAATAGCACCCTTAGCAGAAAATATGCGAAAAGTTTTGAACGATCCAATTTAAAAAATAGAAATTGAAGCAGCAATTAATGCAATGAAAAATGGAAATGCACCTGGGCCAGATGGATATATAGCTAAATTTTTTAAAACCCTCAAAGAGGAGTTAATCCCGAAACTTCAGAAATTGATGAATATGATAAGAACAAAAGGGAAAATACCAAATAGGTGGAAGGAAGCTGTTATTTCGTTGATTTCAAAGGAAGATAGAGATGTTATGAACATAAAAAATTATAGACCAATTTCATTATTAAATAATGACTATAAAATATATACAAGAATCTTGGCAGAACGGTTTAAACAATATTTGATAAACTTTATAAAGGAAGATCAAGCGGGGTTTCATCCCAAAAGGCAAATAAGAGACAATATCAGAATTGTTGTAAATATTGTAGAATATTATGAAAGACATCCAGAAAAGGAACTAGCATTATTCTTTGCGGACGCAGAGAAAGCATTTGACAATTTAAATTGGGATTTTATGTTTGCAGTAATGGAGAAAATGGAGCTGGGAGAAAGCTTTATAAGAATGATAGAAGCAATATATAGAATGATAGAAGCAATAACGTGCAAGGCTATGTATAAATGCTGATCTTACAGAAGACATGATAATTAGAAAAGGTTTAAGACAAGGTTGTCCACTTTCCCCACTGTTGTTTATAATGACTCTTGAAATATTACTGATGCAAATTCAAGAAATAGAAGGATTAAAAGTAAAAGGATTTACTTACAAATGCAGAACATTTGCAGATGATATAATGTTTATAAATGAAAACCCCATACAAGTCATACCTTTGTTGTTAGCCAAAATACAAGAATATGGGGAGTTGGTGGGACTTTGTTTTAATAAAGAAAAATCAAAACTTCTATGTAGAAATATGCAAATAAATAAGCAACAAGAATTGCAGAGACTAACGGGCTGTGAAGTCACCTCCAAGGTAAAGTATTTGGGTGTGGAGATAACAATGAAGAATATTGACTTGTTCAAAAATAATTATGAGAAGCTATGGGGTAAAATGGATGAATATATGTTAAAGTGGAATAAACTTAATTTGTCACTGTTGGGTAGAATAGCCGCAATTAAAATGAATATTCTACCAAGAATAATGTATTTGTTTCAAACTATTCCAATTGTGAAAGACAGTAAACAATTTAATAGATGGCAAAGAAAAATTTCAGCATTTGTGTGGGCAGGGAAGAAACCAAGAATTAAAATGAAAATGTTAACAGATGCAAAAGAGAGAGGTGGATTTCAATTACCAGACTTAAAATTATATCATGAAGCAGTTTGCTTAGTATGGATAAAAGAATGGATAATGTTGTTAAACAAAAAACTCTTAGCGTTGGAAGGTCATGGAAATAAATTTGGCTGGCACGCTTATATGTATTATGGGGGGGGGAAGATAGACGGCTTTTTCTCTCACCATTATATAAGAAACAGCTTGCTAAATACATGGATGAAATATAAGAAATATGGAGATGAGAGAAAACCGTTATGGATAGTGCCAGCATAAGTGATAAAAATAACAGCTGAGACGGGTGAAGAAAAGTGGTTGTCATATAATCAGCTATTAAAAATACAAAGCAGCAAAATAGAATTGAAAAGAGCTGAATAATAAATATGATTGGTTTCAAATGCAACAAATAAAGAGCTTGGTGGAGAATGACATTAAAACCGAAGGAATAAGAAAAGAGCAAACAGAAATGGAAAAAGTTCTGCTTGAAGACAATGAAAAATTAATTTCAGCATTATATAAATTACTTTTAAAATGGTCTACAGAAGATGAAGTAGTGAAATCTCAAATGATTAAGTGGGCAATTAATATAAATAAAGAAATACAGATGGAAACTTGGGAATATTTGTGGAAGAACTCTATGAAGCTTTCGACATCATAGTATTAAAGAGAACTGTTTTAAAATGATATATAGATGGTATATGACTTCTAAGAAATTGGCAAAGATGAATAATGATGCCAGATGGATGTTGGAAATGTAAAAAACATGAAGGTTCTTTCTACCATATGTGGTGGATTTGTGAAAGAGCAAAAAAGTATTGGCAGATGATTCAACAAGAAATTTCTAGGATCTTGGGATATGAATTTAAGAAAGATGCAGAGACTTTTCTGTTGGGATTACAAATGGAAAAATTTCCAAAAGAAGATAGAACTATAATTTGGCACTTGCTTTCAGCTGCTAGGACATTATATGCGCAGTTGTGGAAGCAAGAAAAAATACCAGAGAAATGGGATTGGATTGTAAAAGTTATGACTTGGAGTGAAATAGACAAATTAACAAGAATTTTAAGAGACTACGATTTAGAATTTTTTAAGATGGAGTGGGAAAAGTTCAGAAATATGTAGAAAAAGAGTGAAAAATAAAAGGACATTGGACAATTTTTGATAATGATTAAGTCTTAGAAAAAAGACGAATATTAATTTTTGGTTTTATTAGTTAAGGGTACCTTTAAACATTAGTACTTTAAGTAAATAACACTGGCGGGGGTCAAGTAATGGGGGGAGGGGTGGGTAGAAAGTAATATATGGGATAGATAAAAGAAGTTATTAATGATGAAAGAAATTTAATTTGTTACCATATGTTATCAAATAAAATTGTTTTAACATAAAAAAAACAAGGTCAGGACTTGGATGGGGGACCACCAAGGAAAACCGCAGAGGAAGGCAATGGCCAGACCACCTCTACTTTTCAATGGCCTTGAAAACTCCTTGCTGGGGTTTCTGTAAATCATTTGTGTCTTGATGGCACTTAGGCATGTATCACATGCTTCTGCTGTTCACAGCTTTTAAGGACCTGTCTGGCCTTCAAGGGGAACAGAAGGAAGACCGCAGCCCATTAGCAGAGTGTGGGCCAACTGCAGATGGAATGCATTCACCATAGAGAAGGGATTCACCTCTGCTATTTGCCTCAGTTATGGAAAGAGACATGGAAGGCCGGCCCTGCCACTAGGCAAATTAGACAATTGCCTAGGGAGCTGGCCTTTTGGGGGCACCCCCCATGTGACTTGGTGGCATTATCAGTGTGGGAGGGGGGCACCAGAAGTTAGCCTTGCCTAGAGTGCCAGGCATTCTAGCTTCGGCCCTGGAGACATGCCCCTCTACTGCCATAGAGCCTGTGTGGTGTAGTGATTACAGTGTTGGACTGGGATCGGGGAGACTCCAGGTTCAAATCCACACTCTGCCATGGAAGGTTGCTGGACGAACTCGGGCCAGTCACATATACTCAGCCTATTTTGGGCTCACTTTAGAGAGCAAGGTGGAATATTAGTGGAGTAAAAAACTAAACAAACAAACAAATAAATAGTAGTGCTAGCATTCTCTGCCAGCACCTTTTGCAGCCATAAACCACTGTAGCACATTGATATTGCAGTGCTGGCAAAAACACTCAGCTACTGCTATGGATCCCACCATCAAGTGCCTGGAAAAAACACTATAGCCCTCATCCCAGGTTACAGTTAGTGTTTCCAGC
Organism: Heteronotia binoei; assembly: GCF_032191835.1. Classification (NCBI taxonomy): domain Eukaryota; kingdom Metazoa; phylum Chordata; class Lepidosauria; order Squamata; family Gekkonidae; genus Heteronotia; species Heteronotia binoei. Next base: position 28,672,365 of record NC_083226.1, read on the forward strand.
CTCCAGGAGATCTGCTTTTACAACTGATCTCCAGCTAACGGAGATCAGCTCCCTTGGAGAAAATGGCTGTTTTGAAGTGGAGTTTATGGCATTGCCCATGCTGAGGTCCCTCCCCTTCCCAAACCCCACCCTCTCCCAGGTATTTTCCAACCCAGACCTGGCAAACCCTAGTTACAGTGAACACACATACAACTGTGTACAGAATATGCTTGATTGTTCTATGCATGCAGGTTGAGTAATTCTCATGTAACAGTCAATGCATATACAGCTAAACTTGAGATACAAACCCTACCATTATCCAGGTATTGGATTCATTCATAAAGTGAATGCACACTGGATTTTTCTTACAAACAATGTACACACGTAGAGACAGAATGCATGTGGGTTCACTGTAACATGCAAAAAGGGCTATTGTTTTCCTGTGTTCCTCTCCATTCCTGCAGCCACACAACCCTGGGAATGACTTTCTGTAATTGGAAGGGGCTGCAGGAACAGAGAGGAATGTGGGTACCACCTTCCATGTAAGGAATGATTGGGTCCATACTGTTTAAAACCATCTCAGGATTAAAAGGGAGGCAGTGTAGGATGCCTCTCTGAGCACAGGGACAGTTTGGCCAGCTTCTGTTTGGTGCCCATTAGCAGGTGATGCTCAGAGCCTTCAGGAGGTACACCATGTTCTAATAGCTGAACTTCCTCATAGATCTCTAGGCACCACTTGGAGACTGGCAAACCTATAAAGGGATACAATAGGTAGGAGGGGGGATCTATCTATCAGATCTATACATCTGTGCTGTATTATTAAAAACAGAAATTGGGTGCTTTAAGAGATCTGGTCAAGATATCCAAGTTTTTGTGTTTATTACTATTTGAAGTCCAGAAAGGTAAGAAGATGGTGTGCTTAAAAACCACAGCTTCTCCCATTCCAAAACCAGCAGGTTACACACCGGCACAAAACTATTGCAGCAATGTCTCCCACACCGGCACAAAACTATTGCAGCAATGTCTCTTCCACGGTGCTCAGTGCTCTCCTTGCCCTCAGTGCCTTCAGAATTGTGCTGTAATATATTCCTCCTCCGCACTCTCACCTCCTTTCCTGACATGGCTGTTATTGCTGTGGGCACTGAGAACAGTTAATCGGGGACACCATGAATCACCATCATAGTTAAGCTGACCCGTCACAGGCAAAGAACTGAATCAATTTGATTCTTACTCTGGTTGACTTTGATGAGAAAGATATTTGGTTCCTGCTCTTAGGTTCATCCAACAGAAATTAGATATTTATTTTATTTTACATATTTTATTTTACCTATGTTCATTAGCAGGGCTTTTTAAAAGAAAAACCCCAGGAGGAACTCATTTGCATATTAGGCCACACCCCCTAACATCACCATTGAGCCATACGTGGCTTTTTTGTAGAAAAAGCCCAACAGGAACTCATTTGCCTATTAGGCCACACCCCCTGACAACAAGCCAGCGTGACATTATCTACCTCCATGCCATTAAAAGTTTCAGCTGCCCATTTCTATGCAGTAAGCCTCTGTTTTTTCCCCCTCTAGGTTTTTGGAAATCCTAGTTGAAAAGCAATTTTAAAAAGGAGGACACGGGAAAATGGGCCAACTCAAGTCCTTGCCCTTATGCATATCCCAGAGTATGAATATGACAAACAAATGTTAACATGTATATTATACAGATGTTCTTGAAGAAGCAGAATTCATTCTGGCTCCCAGTTCATGAATTACATTACATATATTGTGTGAAACATGAGAAGGAGGACATCTTGGAATGGCCCAGTCTCATTAGATCTTAGAAGCTAAGGGGAGTCAGTACTTGGAAGGGAGCCCACCAAAAAGGACTCTGCAGAGGAAGATAATGGCTAACCACATTGGGTGCAGACAGTCTCCTTATGCTTCGATTTCTTATGCTTCTTCTCAGGAGGTTCCAAGTGCTACTGGATCTTGGTTGATAATCCTGGGGAAGGTGAATGCAGCTGCCTGGATTCTGCCTCCAGGGTGATCAAAGTGGCTGTTTTTGGGGAGATTGGAGCTATCCTGATAGCTGTGCCTATAGGAACCAAGTGAACCAATGGGGGCTCAGAACAGGGTACAGTAGTTCTGGAAAGTGGACCCAAGATAGCAAGGCTCAAGCTGGGAGTCAACTTGGAAGGAACAAAGGAGGACAAAGCCTTCTCCCCCACTGCAGCTTTCAGCCCAGAGGCCCTGTCTAACCGAGCCTTCAAGGTAAAGCTGTGACAAATTGAACAAGCTCCAACAGTGTGAGCTTATCCTAAGGAGAGAAGGGAGAGTTCATGCTCATCACTATGTATCATCATTGCTCCACATTTTGCACATTTTTTAAACAGAGCCTCGGGCACCATGATGAGGGGCCAGAAGCACAACAAACAGGGAGAGCCTGGACAATGCAGCTTGCTTCCTGCAAAATAGACTCTCAAAGGAGTATAAAAAGAATCCTTGATGGACAAAAAGGAGTCTTTTTTTTCATTTACAATGAAAAAAAACCAATGGAGTGTGCTAGGAAACTTCCTACCTTCATGGCAATGAAAAGGAACTGAGGGAAGGGAGTGCCTGCTGATGAAGCACACGACATGTTGGGCAGGAATCCTGTATATGCATCAGCTAAAAAAAAAAAAAAAGTGAGGTGCCCCTCTTTGGAGTTTTTGAGCTAGAAAGAAAATATCCTGTGGCGGGACTGCATGAGAAGATGGAAGATGAATTTGATGGCACTTTAGACACACACACACATTGCATGAAACAGGTCATAGCTGCCACAGAAGCTAAGCCAAGAGAGTCATGCTGAGCAAGTCTACTTGGAACTCTACTGAGGTTGCCAGGTCCAATTCAAGAATATAGGGACTTTGGGGGTGGGGCTAGGAGACTTTGGGGTGGAGCCAAGAGCAAGGAGTTCTGGCCATCACATTTAAAGGACTGTATGCCTTTTAAATGATTTCCCTCCACTGGAAAAAATGAAGGATAGGGGCACCTCCTTTGGGGACTCCTAGAATTGGAGCTCCAGTCCAATCTTTTTGAAAAAGGTGTTTTGAGTCATTGGATGTAATGCTGCAAATTTGGTGCCTATATATACATCAAAAACCACACACCCCAGAGCCCCAGATATCTGTGGATCAATTCTGTCTCCATAGGGAATAATGGAGAGCCCAGCAGACATTTCCCTCCTCCCCACCCCCTGCTTTCTGATGACCCTGAAGTGGGGGGGAGGGCCTCCAAACCAGGAGAGCCCCTGCTCCCACCTGGGGATTGGCAACCCTAAATCCTACTCAGGTCTGTTCAATGGGGGTATACTCCCAAGGAGGTGTTCTCAGAACTGCACTGCAAGAAGAGGCAAGCCCCCTTGCCCCCTGCATAAGGACACAGAAAATGACTGGCTAATGAGAAAGCCACTGAGTAATCAGAAGCAATATAAAACTTCAAGCAGACCTGTCCTTGGGGGAGACAGGAGACCCTACTTATATGAATAAGTAGTAGCTGGTTAAAGTTAATGGCAAGTTAAAAAAAAAAAAACACAGAGAGCTTAAAAATGACAAAGAGCAATTGCTGTATGGGGAGAAAATTACAGTAAGAAAGGGCAATCGGGAGGACTCTAAAAAACAGGAAGGGAAAGGTTGAGGTTGCTGTGCTCGAAGACTTGCAGAAACCACTGGGAAAAGAAAAAAGGAAAACTGCTGAATGACAAATGAAACCATTTGAGACAGTGGAAGAAAATGGGGTTTTCTGGTCTTGACAATTAATTGTTCTTGAGAGAAGACAATTAAGAGGTGTCACAAATGAAGTTTTCAAATTAGCTAGTGGTTATTCATTGTGAAAATGTGCTTGGTGATTTGAGTCAGGATGTCTGGGAAGGTCAGTCTTGGAGACGAGAGGAGGGAAAGAAATATTTTTAGAGAGCAGGGGTGAGTCAAGAGCTTGTTTATTAGGCAGTTTATGCCTCGCTTTTCTCCCAGTGGGGGGCCCAAACTAGTTTATAATATTGTTTTCTTGTGTCCTCTGCTTTATCCTTGCAGCCTCTGTGAAACAGGTGATGTTGAGAGCGTGTAACTGGCCTGAGGTCACCCTAAACAAGCATCTGTGGCATAGTGAGGCGTCCTCCAGCATGGCTCTCCCAGATCCTAGTCTGAACGAGTCTGAAACTCTAACCACTAGATCAGGGGTGGCCAAACTGCGGTTGTGGCCAAAATTTTAGAGTTGGCTGCTCAACTTCTCAAGAGCCCCGTGGCACAGAGTGTTAAAGCTGCAGTACTGCAGTCCTAAGCTTGAGTTTGATCCCAGGCGGAAGCTGGGTTTTCAGGTAGCTGGCTCAAGGTTGACTCAGCCTTCCATCCTTCCGAGGTCGGTAAGATGAGTACCCAGCTTGCTGCTGGAGGGAAAGTGTAGATGACTGGGGAAGGCAATGGCAAACCACCCCGTAAAAAGTCTGCCATGAAAACGTTGTGAAAGCAAGGTTACCCCAGAGTCGGAAACAACTGGTGCTTGCACAGGGGACTTTTCCTTTCCTCTCAACCTGGCCCCTTTCAGAGCCTCCAGCTTTCCCCCCTACCTTGGAAAGCTTCTTAGATGAGGCAAGCCCTGCAGTGGATGGGAACAGGTGCCCCCCAACTTTTTAAAAGTTCCCCCCAAAAAACTTTTAAAATACTGGCTATGCCCCTGCACGGTTAGTATTTGGATGGGAGGCCCCCCAAGGAATACCACGGTTGTGACACAGAAACAGGCAATGGCAAACCACCTCTAAATGTCTCTCACCTTGAAAACCCCACTAAAAAGTAAAGGTAGTCCCCTGTGCAAGCTGTGACAGAACCGGCCCGATTCTGCCTTCAGACCCGGTCCCGTCAACTTCCTATTGAGTCGCCAACTCCTGGAGGGAGCTATTTCTCCTTCGGCCACTTGGGCTCGCTGCCACCACCTGCTCAGTCTAGGGGTTCGGATTGAGAGGAACAGGACTCCCAATCCCCCTCTCCAGCTCTGAGGCCAGGCCTCAAGGTCCTCTGCCACCCTGTATTTGGGTATCACAGAGACCGCAGCATTTCTTCGGGGAACCCCTGGAGGATTAGCACCTTATCCAACTGCATGCCTTCCCCCTTCCCCGGGGCCCCCTTCATAAAGCAGCGTGGTCTAAGCAGTTGGGATCTATGTGGTACAGAGTTTGACTGCCAGCATTCAAAACAGTAAAAATGTTTAATAAGAAGAGAAAGAAAAATAAAAACAAAAACAGTTACATGTAAAAGTTTAGCACAGCACCTGATCACCAACAAGAAGGGCAAATAAAAGGTGGATTCAAACGCATCCTCTCGTCCCTGGTGTAAACTTGGTCTACCTTGTGAATTACTTACTCGGTCTGATTGCCTGGGGTCCTCCTCCTCTTGAGTAGGCCTCTCCCACAGTCAGGAGCCCACAGACTCACAACCTCTCTCTTGGAGGGCCAGCTGCGGACTGGCCTTTTCCCGCCTAATTCGAATAAAAAGAACCAAAAGAACTTCCTGCCCCTCTAGGAGGCTTTCCCCCTAGAGTTGCTGGTTTAACTCCAGAAGGGAGGAGGGAATGAGGGGAAGGCTAAAGAACTTCCTGCCCCTCTAGGAGGCTTTCCCCCTAGAGTTGATGGTTTAACTCCGGAAGGGAGGGGGGAGTGAAGGGAAGGCTAGGCCGCACAGGCTGCCTAGTAGTTTCATCTTCCCCTCCAACCGAGCACCAACATTAACCAAGATGGCGTTTCTCCACACAAGCACCAGTTGTTTCCGACTCTGGGGTGATGTCACACCACGACATTTTCACAGCAGACTTTTCTAAGTGGTGGTTTGCCATTGGCTTCCCCAGTCATCTACACTTTCCCCCCAGAAAGCTGGGTGCTCATTTTACCGGACTCAGAAGGATGGAAGGCTGAGTCAACCTGGAGCCAGCTACCTGAACCAGCTTCCACTGGGATTGAACTCAGGTCATGAGCAGAGCACTTGGATTGCAGTACTGCAGTTTGATTACTCTGCACCATGGAGTTCCTGAAAACCCCATTGGGTCACCATAAATCAGCTGCAACTTGATGGCACTTACCACCACCACCACCACCACCGCTGGGGATTGAATCTGGGACTCTCTGAATGCAAAGCAGATGCTATACCATTGAGCCGCAGCCCCACTCCAGACTCACTATGCTTCAGCCAGAATCAGTATGATAACATTTGCCTGGCTGTATTTTTTTTTTTTAATTTTTAGAACACAGACAGATGGTCTACCACTGAGCCAGTTCTCCCCTCCCTATATTTAGCTGAAGGTGGGAGTGGGACAGGAGACTTGATTACACTCTTCAAAGGCTGTCGCATGGAAGAGAGCAAAGACTTGACCTCTTGCTGATGCAGAACTGGATTGAATTGGTCGATTTCTAGTGGTGGATTAGGAGAAACTTGCCACTGGTAACAGCAGCTCAACAATGGAGCCAGTTACCTAAGGGCATGGTGGACACTTGCTGAAGGCAGTCAAGATCAAGCTGGAAAGCTATCTCTCAGGGATTTGCTAAGTTTGGGTTTCCTGCACTGGGAAGATGGCTGGAATAGTTGACCTCTTCCACTGTAGGACGCCATCGTCCTTCCCTCCCACCACCAGAGTTATGGGTATAACTCTGGTGAGAGGTTGTAAGAAAAACGGACATAATTGTTTATTTAGATTTTTAGACCACCTTTCCCTGTGAAACAGGGCTCAGGGTGTTTATCAGTGAAAAACTCCAATAAAAACATTCACATACTACATTCACAACTAAAACCAAAATACAATGATTAACCTATTAATTTGACAGATGGCATTAAGACTACCAAATGTGCCGCTGCGTCAGAATGACAGGGAAGCAAGAAAACAGGAGTGCCAGACAGATGTAAACCACTGCTATCCTCAACCTCAACCAAATGCCTGGTGGAACATCTCTGCCTTGCATGCCCTGCAGAACTGCAATTAGATCCCACAGGGCACAGAAGTTATTCAGCAGAGAATTCCAGCAGACTGGGGCCCGGGTAGAAAACGCCCTTGTAAGGTTTTGCCCAGAATCTATCACAGGACTTCTTGAGTACATGCAAAAGAAGCTTTTAACGAAGAATCAGGCAGCAAACATTTCTAGCATGTGTGTGCAAGACTACTCGTCTTGCCAGACTGACAGTAACCAAAAGTTACTGTACAAATATAGGTTACAGGTTAACAGCCAGTCACTTCTCCTGCCTAAAATGTCTCCCGCTCAAAAGTCTTTTAATTAGTTCCCAGACCCTGATGTTGCTTTTCTCCAAGGTCACAATCCAGCTTTGTAGATATCTTCAGTTGGTACCTGTATTTCATACCTGTATATATACATACATACATAAAAAGATTAGGTCCTTGTTTCATACCTGTATATATACATAGTGAGTCCCTGTATATAAATGCATATAGGAATACATAAAACAATACAGTTGTAGATATATAAATCTATAAGTATATGTGGATATATATATATATCAGGGAAACAAGATTAGGTCCTTGTTTCCCACAGTGATCTACCCTCCACTATGGCTCATACTACTCTACGTTACAACTTAAAAGAATATAATAAATGTGTATAAAAGATAATACATGTTGATATTAAAATGCATGGGTTAATACAGTCATGAATACATATATATAAATGCATATAGGAATACATAAAACAATACAGTTGTAGATATATAAATATATAAGTATATGTGGATATATGAATATGCTTTGGATAACTGACCATTAGCAACGACAATACTCTTAAGAAAACCAGTAGACCAGGGGTGTCAAACTCATTTGTTATGAGGGCCGGACCTGACATAAATGAGACCTTGTTGGGCTGGGCTATGTCAGGTTGGGCCGAGCCATGTCAAGCCAGGCCATGTGTGTACCCGTTTAAGATTAGGTAGCAGAGATATAAAATTTATAAAGGACACAGACAAACACAATTAAATATATTTTTAAAAAAACTTGAAACATTAGCACTCACTGGTCTTAAAGGTGTTTTTTTTTTTAATTTCTCCCACAGGATCCAGAGAACTGGGCAAAGGAAGCTCTGGCTCTTTCCTTCCTTCCCCAGGGGACTGGTGAGGGGGGAAGAGGAGCCTCACCAATAAAAGAAAGAGATTTGGCTCAATAGCTGTGCCGTGCAATTGAGAGAGCCTAGAAAAACAAGGTCTGCCTCCCCTCCTTCCTCTGCAAGGGAGGAATCTCAGCCAATGGAGAAAATAGAGGTTTTGCTCTGTAGCTCCTGTGCAATGTCAGCCAGTTGCTCGGGGGCCTGCTTCGGCCCCTGGGCTGTATGTTTGACCACCCTCTGCAGTAAACTGTTTCTGAATCATGAGTTCGACGACTAACCTTTGTCAGGTACTTGTAGATGACTGCCCTGGCCCTGGTCAAGGACAGTGGAATGTCTCTTGGGCTGAGAACCACCAGTAGGTTCTGGTCAGCCAAGTGTAGTGCTCTTTGGGAGGGTATACTGAGAGAGGCAGTCCTGAAGATACATGTAATGATGATATCATCATTGCGAACTCTGTCACCTATGTGGCCAGACTAGGTTTTGTCCTGCCCTCCCTTTATCTCCTGTTGCTACCACCTTGGGTTAAATTTAGCTCCTCTCTCCCTCTCACAGGTCACCTGCAGCTGATACCACAGGGGTGTATTACTGTAGCATGCCAGATAGCCAAGACAGCTGAGTAAGGACATATGCAGACTCTCATGAAGGAAACAACTTTTATTTGTACAAGGCACAAACTCAGGGTACCACAAAAAAAGTCTAGGTGCACTAAGCAAAATAAACAAAAAGAAAGTTACTAACTAGGTCCTTACTCTCCATGGTATATCTGGTCTTTGTTAGTTGCATAAACACACACACACATACTGGCCAGGCGCATCTGCTGCCACCATCTTTAGCATCATCCCTTTCCTCATTCTTCATGGCAAAACACACAGGAGAGACAGATCCCTTAACAAACTCCAAAATGAACCCCCAGACCAGGGCACTTTTTTTTTGGGTAGTAGGAACTCCTTCGCATATTAGGTTACACACACACACACACACACCCGATGTAGCCAACAGAGCTGACAGTAAGCCCTGTAAGAAGAGCCTTGTAAGCTCTTGGAGAATTAGCTACATCAGGGGGGGGTATGTGGTCTATAAGGAATAACTTCCCTATTAAGCCTCCACCTCATGTGTGCACCAGGGCCCTTAGCCAATCTGGGTGCCAGGTCCTGGGCTCAAGCACACCAAGGTAAGCTGTGTGCAAAAATGGTAATGGACACTAAATCAGTAGTATTAATGCTTCAAAGGGCTAGCTTGTTCAGTTGTAAAGGATGCTCTCTATCCATTGAAGAGCACCTTTCCCACATTCTCCCAGTCACAGAGACACCAGTGAGCCTTTCCATTACCTTTCCATAATTATCACAGCATTTCTTGCCCCCCCCCCCGACTCTCGTCTATCACAATCGTAACATAATATAAAGTGCTTTGAATACTTCACATGCCATATAAGAGCTAAAGCAGTATTGTTAATGTGCTAAGCAGGGTCTCTTTTTCAGGGTCATAGCCAGAACATTTCAAAATCTGGGGGGGGGAGGAGGGGGGAGGGGAGGGGAAAGAGAAAGATCCCATCTGCAGCCACAGTCAGCTGCAAAAGCAGGAAGAAAACCTCCCACACTCTGTGCCTCTCCAAGTGTTGGGAGAGGCGCGGGCTAGCTGGTTATTCTTCCCGCTTCTGCAACCGAATGAATGGTTGGGATTTGTATGGTGCTGCATTGCCAATGCCTCCCTAGCCTCTCATCAATTCCACAAGTGTTTCTTTGGGACCCAGTTAGGGGTCCCAAAATCTCCTTAAGATCGCCCGACCGAAAGAAGCTCGATTATCCATCACCATAGCTAGAGTGTTCTCAGTAATAGCCCCGCTCTGTAAAATGCCCTCCCCGAAAACATCAGGGCCCTGTGGGACCTGCCACAGTTCCCTATGGCCTGTAAGACTGAACTGTTCAAACTTGCTTTCAACGGTTAGGGGGAGGTGGCTGTTATTCCACAGCGTCAGCAATCTCACTGAACTGAAAGAACTGAAACCAAAAACATCGGAATAAGAATATCAATGTACATCTTGGATGTAATGATTGTAAAACGTATGGAAATGATTTTATTGTATATCTGGTTTTAAGATTTTGTGTTTGTTTTAATTGTCGTGAGCTGCCCTGAGCCCGTTCGGGGAGGGCAGGATATAAATTTAATAAAATAAATATAGTGGTTAAGAGCAGTAGACTCCAATGTGAAGAACCAGGTCTGATTCCCCACTCCTCCATGTGAAGCTTGCTGTGTGACCTGGGGCCTTCTTACCCCTTTCCCTGATCCTCCTGCCACCAGTCGCTCCTTTTGAGGAGGGAAGCCATATTGATGGTGTTCCTAGACACCTCAAAAAATGCTGGCTGAGATTTCATGAGATCTCAATCAGCATTTTTTTAAAAAGTTGTGATTGTTTCTCTGCCTGGGAACAGTTTTACCCCCTCTGTTTTGTTTATCTTTGGAGATTTTTGTGCAATCCTGAAGATTCCCCCCAGGTTTATACAAACATCTTAGTTTCTGTACTTGGCCCTGTTGTGTGGATTTTGTGACCCACACACCACAGCCAAGTTCCACATGAATGATGTACAGCCTCTTAGGGTTTTTGGTGTAAACCTTGGGGCCACATTCAAAATTACATGTATGGTAACCTCTTAGAAATATGTGCTAAACTCACACAGCTGCTCACATGTGTATTTCCAGAATCCCAAACAAGACATCTTCCAATTTGGCCACTCAGATTTAAAACTAAAACCTGGTACATCAGTCAAATGAAGACCATGCTTGCAGCAGTGCCATTCATGTGATAGGAAGAGAATGGATTCCATCACTTGAAGGAAAATGGCGGGTTTTTAATCAGCTCTGTCAAACGACAGTAAGCACAACCACCTGAACATCATCATGGCAGATACTGAACAGCAGCACTCCAGCTGACATAGGGGAAGAGTTTCCTGGTGTCATATCCCTGCACATTGAAAATGAGCAAGTCAGGAAGAGGTCTTGGCCAAATCTCTTTCCTGTGACATCCTAGCTTTCTACATTCCAATGGTTCTCCTGCTTGTAGTCCGAATGATTCTATGTATTTTGCCATTCCAAGCAAGGTAGGTTTTGCACGCGCACACACACACACACACACACACACACACTGGTCAGTTTCTGAACAGAACATAGATTTGTGAAAAATAACATAGAAGAAGAAGATATTGGATTTATATTCCGTCCTCCACTTTGAATCTCAGAGTGGCTCACAATCTCCTATACCTTCCTCCCCTATAACAAACACCCTGTGAGGTAGATGGGGCTGAGGGAGCTCTCCCAGAAGCTGCTCTTTCAAGGACAACTCTGCGAGAGCTATGGCTGACCCATTCCAGCAGCTGCGAGTGGAGGAGTGGGGAATCAAACCCAGTTCTCCCAGATACAAGTCCACACATTTAACCACTACACCAAACTGGCTTCCCAAGTTACTTGTAGTTACCTGTAGGGTTACCTGTACATGTAGGTTTGCCAGGTCTGAATTGAGAAATACCTGGGGATTTGGGGGGGGGGGGCTGGGGATGGCAGGGTTTGGGAAGGGGAGGGATGTCAGCAGGGTATAATGTCATAGAATCCATTTTACAAAGTGCCCATTTTCCCCTGGTGAACTGAGTTTTGTCTCCTAGAGATCAGTTGTAATCCCAAGGGATTTCCAGCTACCACCTGGAGGTTGGCAACCCTAGTTACCTGGAACAGAATGTTCTTTTATCTGCAATTTCTTCACCATTAACTATATAATACTCAGTAATTCATTACAAGGGATTATAGCTCCCATGGAGGAACGTCTTTTAAATGCATGCTAACAATTGCTGTGGTTCCTTATAAACAAAAAGATGCCCTTCTTTTTTAGACTGTTTGTGTAGCAGACGAAGAGAACCTGCACTGAGCTGCAATTTGTGATTCTGTGGATTGTGTAATTTGGTTCAGCAACAGTGAAAAACAAGCAGGGGAGAAAAGCTACTGTTTGTTCAGGGATCCCCAATCCTTGATAGCCAGCTCCTTATGGATTTTGGTCCTTCTGTGCTGAGGATATAAAATGAGAGTTCATGGGTGGTTCAGTTGCAATGAAAAAGCATTAATTGGCATTTGGGGATGGTGCTGAAAAGAAAGGGAATGAACCTCGGAGGGCATGGAATAATCATCTGGATTACCTATTGGTTCATTGCATACTATGCCTGGCTTTTATCAGCTGTGGGATTTCAAATGATCTGTCGATTAGATGACTTTGGTGTCGGGAAAGCACTTCTGTTCCTCTGGGGGTTTTGTAGCTCTTCAGTGTGTCCCACATACAAACAGACACATTATGGTTGGCAGCTAGTAAGCCAGAGATTTGGGGGGTGGATCTTGGGGAGGGGAGAGTTTGAGGAGGGGAAGGACCTCATCAGGGTGTGATGCCATAAAGTCCAGCATCCAAAGCAGTCATTTTCTCCTGGGGAATTGATCTCTGCTGCCTGGAGATGAGTTGTAATAATGGGAGATCTCCAGTTAGCTCCTGGAGGTTGGCAAACATCACACACAACACTATATATATATATATATATATATATATATATATATATATATATATATATATATATATATATATATATATGTGTGTGTGTGTGTGTGTGTGTGTGTGTGTATACACACACACGCAACACAAGATGATAATAATAATAATAATAACAATAACAACAACAACAACAACTTTTTATTTGTATCCCGCCCTCCCCGCAAGCAGGCTCAGGGCGGCTCACAACATGTGAATACAGTATACAATAAAACCATGTGCAATCAATTATAAATTCATATACAATTTCAATATAAAATCATCCTTAAGATCATTAAAATTACATTAAATTTAAGATTATGGTGCTATAATTAAGATCTTTCATAAAATCCAGTGATTAAAACATAAAACATATCCAACAGGACTTTCTTGGCTCGGTTTATGTGAAGGCTATTTTAAAGAGGTGGGTCTTACAGGCCCTGCAGAATTGATCTAAGCATCGCAGGGCCCATACCTCCTCCGGGAGTTGGTTCCACAGTAGGGGGGCCGCAACAGAGAAGGCCCGATCCCGGGTGGACTTCAATCTGGCCTCCTTTGGCCCAGGGATATTCAGCTGGTTCTTTCCAGCTGATGATAGATAGATAGATGATAGATAGATAGATAGATAGATAGATAGATAGATAGATAGATAGATAGATAGATAGATAGATAGATAGATAGATAGATAGATAGATAGATAGATACACACACATACATAATGGAGGCAAGAAACCTATAGATTAGTATGCCCTTTCACAAGGTAGGTGGGGCTGGCTGAGAGATCTCTGAGAGAACTGCTCTTGAGAGAACTGTGACTGGTCACTCAGCAGGCTTCAGGGAGAGGAGTGGGTAATCAAGCCCATTTTCCCAGATTAGAGCCTTCTGCTCTTAACCACTGCACCAACTAGGCTTTTGTTGGAAAATACCTGGAGACTTTGGGAGTGGAGCTGGGAGAGGGTGGGGTTTGGGGAAGTTTGTAAATTTGGGGTTTGTAAATTTGCATGATGCTTACACTCCCCCCTCCCTTCCAAGGAAGAAAGGCAATGCAAAAGAGGCTGAGAGAGGCCAGAATACTTGGCAGAGGGATTGTGGAGCTGTCAAAATGGATCCGGAGCTTCAAAAACACACGTGCATGGGTGAAGGAAAGAAAAAGTTGCAACAATCTGTATGATTGATCATGAGGCAAGCACACGGTGATGCTGGTTCATTGTGGAATGTCTGATGAAAACTTCCCATTACAAAATAAAATGATGTGATTAGAGGCAAGACCAGATAATGCAAAGCCTGTAGTCTGACCGCAGTCTTTGTGATCCAAAACAAACACAGGCACTGAAAGTTCCACCATGGGTGTGGTGAATCTCCATTTTGAGTCTGCCATGCCTGTGTGAGACTAAATCTGATGTTCAGCAGGCTGGGTAGACATGAATATGCAGGACATGCTACATCAGGTCCCCTTGTTGAACCATTGGCTGTTTCTGGAATTTTGAAACTAGATATTGGGTACCACAACAGGGTTCTGTCTACAGGGACCTGTCACAAAATGTGAGGTACCACAATAGAGGCAGCTGTTTCCAAATTGGTGCCCCCTTCCCCCAGGATTGCCAGCCTCTGGGTGGGGCCTGGTGACCTCCCAGTATTGTAACTGTTCTCGGGGCAACAGAAATCAGTTCCCCTGGAGAAAATGGCTGTTTGGGATGGTGGACTCTATGGAATTTTACCCCACTGAGTTCCTGCACCTCCTCAAACCCCTCCCTCCCAAGGCTCCACTCTCCAAAATCTTCAGGTATTTCCCAGCTCAGAGCTGGCAACCCCCCCAGACAGAGAAGGAATGCCTCAGGGGCTCTTCTGAAGCATATCCTGCTCCACAAAAGTCAGAGCTGGCTTTTTGCTTTAGGGAAAAGATGCTTTGAGGATATAGTTGCCATGCTATGGCTGAAGATCGCCAGGGTGGGGCCTTCATTGTGTTTGGGGTGCATGCAAGAAAATTGCCCCAGTATGATTATGTCACTTCCTGGTGATTTCATAGTGTTTGGTGGTTCAAATTGCCTTCCCCTTTGCCCTGGCATTTCCACCCACCACCATCATTCAGCTGAACAGTGGTGGGCAGAGTTAGCCAGGGTGGTTGTGAGAGATCTCCTGGTGAAGAAGCAACTGGGCACTAGGGCACCACAGGTACCACACTGGGGATCACTGCACTACACTTAAGCAAAAGACTAGGCTAGGTGGCACCCAGAGATCTCCCACTATTACGCTTGATCTCTAAATGATCAAGATCACTTCCAGGAGAAAATGGCTGCTTTGGAGAGTGAACTCTATGCAGGGCCAGCCTGCCCACTAGGCATTTGCCCAGGGTGCCGGCAGGACGGGGGTGCTGAATTCGGCCCTCACCCCCAGCCTGCCTCCTAGGCAAATCCCTCTTTGCCTCCCCCTCCTTCCCTTCCTCACAATTTTAATGCCTAGGAACAGGCAGTGAAGCAACGTGATCTAGGCTCTTTAAAGGCTGCTCCCCCGCTGATCAGCTGATTGGTGGATAAAACTGCGCCAGAGACTGGTGGCTCCTATGCTGGCCCTGAGATGTGCTCGCAATCAGTGCAGGGGCAGCAACAGTGGGAAGGACGAGCAAGCCACTGAAAAAATGGGCACTGCCTTCTCCCCACTTCCTTCCCATGTGATCCAGGAAGGAAGTGGGGAGGAGATGGTGGCGGCAGCTCATTCATCCAGCAGCTTGCTCATCCTTCCCGCTGCCACTGTCCCCGTGCTGATCACAAGTGCGCCTGAGGGTTAGCACAGGAGCTGCCAATCTCTGGCAGGGGGGCAGCCTTTAAAGAGCCTGGGAGTGCAGCGCTTCACCACCAGTTCCCAGGCATTAAAATTGTGAGGAAGAGAGGGAGGAGGAGGTGCTGCGGAGGGGGGCAGCAGAGGTTGCGTGGGGTGGCAGCAAGCACCGAGGCTGCCTGGGGCACAATGTGCCCTAGGGCCAGCCCTGGCTCTATGGCATTATACCCTGAGGTCCCTGCCCTCCCCACGCTCCACTCACAAACTCTCCAGGTATTTCCCAACCCAGAGCTGGATATGCTAGACAAAGCTTCATCCCAAGAAGATTATGATCTACATTTAGCATTAAGGAGGAGAAAGACCAGGCAGAAAGGTAGAGAGAATAAATAATAGCTGTGAACTAATGCAAGTTTTAGGCAGACCCAGATTTACATAAAAAAGCTACAGTTTAGGGCCTCAGATTATGAAGGTAGGCCCTAAATAAATAATTTTTAGAAACCCTGTAAACATTATATTTTCTTTCTCTTGGCAATGCCATGGAGCCTCTTAAATCTGATACAATTTAAGATACATCTTACTCTAGCCCTGGTTGCAGCCTTCATTTCCATAACGGATAGGGTGTTATCCCGGTGACTGCAACATGGAAGAGGACATTTCATAAATCAAGGGGGGAAAGGGTCACTCATTCCAGATGCTGGACGAACAGGGGCAGAACAAAACCCAAACTCCCACAAAGCAAGGCTCAAGACTTGTCCATGTTGATTATAATGGAGAAATTGTCCTGATGTGTAGGAATTGCTGCAGGGATTAGAAATGAATGAAACAGTTCAAACGAAGGGACTGGGGTAGGGAGAGGGGAACCTGGGAAGTTGATAATGAGATAAGTGACCCTTCACCTCTGGGTCACTGCCTTGAGCACAATCCTGATGGGGACACAGATGCTCAGTGACCTGTGCATCATTAACGAGTGGCCCTAAACCATGACCTTGCATGACTCAAGTCAATAGATCTGCTGTTGACCTCAGTGCCTAAAGGAACAGACCCCTGGTGGGGCTGACATCCACATCATGAACATGACCATCATCATTTGTACTCATGCAGATGGGTGCATGTGATGATGCTCGTGTACTGTGACATAAATCACCATTGCCTTTGGAAAATTAGATCGGCAATTCAGTTAAAACTCATACAGCTTGCTCCTATTAAATTAGACCAATAGATTTTAGCCTCGTTCAATTGGTTTGAGTCCTTTGCAGATGTTATAACAGATGTTACATCCAAGCATACTGGGAGCCCAGCAACCAACAGTACCAGGACTGTGCACTAACCACATAGCTCCTAATAGGTATTGTTGTTATGTAGTTGGAACAGGGGCAATGCACATGTTTTGTATATACATACAGTTTAGGTAAACTGGAAAACCAAAAACTAAATTCTACCATAGAGTTTTTGCTCAAATACTAGCATCCTGCTGAAGTCCTAGATGTGATGATGTCACTTCCAGGTCATGTGGGCAGTGTTATAGACGCATTGCTGCATGTCAGATGGGTTGCCATCTTTTTTGAGGTAAACTCCCCCCTGCTGGCCGGCTGATTGTCAGCAGGTAGGTGGGGCCTATCAGCAGGGGATCCCCGCCTCCACCAGGAGGTCTTGCAATCCTAGAGGTACATAGATAACTCAAATATATATGTTATCACAAAGCTTGTCTGCTTGTCTGTGTGTGTGTGTGTGTGCAGAATATGTGTGTATCAACCTGCTTTTTGACACAGATAACTGAATTGTGATTTTCTTTTTGTTTCCACTGTTGCCCATTGCAATAAAGACTATTGCATAATTTTATTTATTTCGAAAAAGAGGCACTCGATATGAAAATACATCCAGCAGTCTGGCTGCCAGTGGGGACTTTGACCTGTTTAGTGCTCAGGCTGTATCTTCACAAGTCAGAGCTCATTAACCAAGACATTAAAATAACATTAATAAGTACAATAATAGACTCTTGGATTTTCCCAGTGACTGATTATTCTATTACAGTGCCGTTCTATTATTCAATATAGAACAGAACCTTTGTGTTTAATGGTTTATTTAAGATTCGAAATGAACAAGGATTCTGTAAGAGTAGTAGTGAGAATGTTTAATTTTGGCTTCTTGGGTTTTCTAAGAATGGTAGTGTATGACAGACTCTTGAGATCAGGGCTTTTTTTGAGCAAGAATGCACAGGAATGCAGTTCTGGCTGGCTTTGTGTCGGGGTGTGTGGCCTAATATGCAAATGAGTTCCTGCTGGGCTTTTTCTATTAAAAAAGCCCTGTGTGAAACAATGGTGACATCAGGGGGTGTGGCTTAATATGCACATGAGTTCCTGCTGGGCTTTTTCTACAAAAAAAGCCCTGCTTGGGAAAGACCCATCTTAAGTCTTTTACTAGAGAAAACCAGATAAAAATACTCTTAGATCAATAAATGGTATAGGCATTTCAGGATACCCTGATTATGCTTTCATTACATTTCTTTCATAAACCCAGAAAGCTGGGCACAACTGGGCTGTCTTGGAAACTGTAGAATTTCCTAGCATTTTGGTCGATTATATCATGAGATTTTGATGATATTCAGCTTTCTAGTTGTCTGATGTCCCTCACCCATATACCCTGTTAAAATTATTTAAAACTAATGTATGTATTGTATTCATAACAATTATATGGATTGTTGGCATCTTCATACAACTTGGAAGAAAGTAACAAGGTATCGCTCACTAGTAAAGAACACTGCAGCTTGATTACTACAAGGAGTTTGGTTGACTGAGCTTATTAAACTTATACTACAGTCACTATGTTGGTTACTGATTCATTTCTAGGTTTACGAGTTATTTATTATATGCTGCCTCTCCAAAGATCTGCTCAAAGTGGCTCAAAAATTCCAATAAATCCTGAAAACAAAAAAAACCATAAATTATCAATATTAAAAACAAGTCATTAAAAACACTGACCCACCACCTTATCTGATGAGGTGGAGAAAATACAGGACTGGCTCTTTGTTCTGGGGAAAGTATATTGACATCCGGAAACATACTGGTGGGTTCTAAGAACATAAGAGAAGCTCTGTGTTACACAGAGGCCAAAAAACCCAGGTGCCATCAGGAGGTTCATCAATGAGGCCAGGACACTAGAAGCCCTCCCACTGTTGCCCCACCCCCAAGCACCAAGAATACAGAGCATCACTGCCCCAGACAGAGTTCCAACCAGGGCTGTTTTTGAGCAGGAATGCACAGGAACTCAGTTCCGCCTGTCTTGGCATCAGGGTGTGTGGCCTAATATGCAAATAAATTCATGCTAGGCTTTTTTTGTAGAAAAAGCCCTTTGTGAAACAATGGTGGTGTCAGGGGTATGTGGCCTAATATGCAAATAAGTTCCTGCTGGGCTTTTTCTACTACAAAAGTCCTGGTTCCAACAATATGATGTGACTAATAGCCACTAATGGACCTCTGCTCCATACGTTGATACTACATTGATGATTGTTGATGTAAAGCAAATATGGTATGCAAGATTTCTGTAGACTAGTTCACACACAGCCACAGGGTTTAAGCTACACACATGGCAAGACATATGGATGAACCACAGGCTAGCACCCACCTCCACTGTGTGAGAAGGTGAATAGGTGTAGACTTGCCAAACACATGCCCCAGGAAACTTGGGGATAGATGGGGCATGAGAAAAAAAGACATTGTGATGCATCAGTATCATTTCTGGACTAAAGTCAGAAGTGCTGTCACTGACACTCTAGGGTTTCACTTATCTCTGTGGTAAAAACCATAGAGGTCAACAAAATCAGAGCACTAGTGGTGCCAGTTCCAGGTTTTAGCCAGAAGTTATGACAACCTTCCCCTCATTTTCTCTCTCTGTTCACTTGAACATAGGTAGGCAATGGGGGGTGCTTTGACAGGGGTTTCAGCACTGACAGAGGGAAAAAGTCATCCCTGGGAACAGGGCCCACAAATGTAAATGCCCAGATGAGTAAATGGACCTTCTAATATGTTCCAGGAGAACTCCAGTCTTGCAACCCTATTCGCATGTTCAGGCTTGGCAGGCTGAGTCTGGCAACTGGTGGGAGGTTTGGAGAAGAAAATGGGGGGGGGGGGGGATACCTCTAGGAATTGCCAGAAACTATGCTAAAACCAATAGAGTTTCCAGTGATTCCTAGAGCTACTTACCATGGCTTCTGGATTTTTCCTGGAAGTGACATCATCATGTGTACAATGCTGGTGGTGAGTTGTTGTTTTTTCCTCCACCACCGGTAGGAGTGGCAACAAGGAATGAGATTGCAGGGCAGGAGATCCCTCGTTCCATCTGGTGTTATAACAGGCCAATGTCTGTCTGATTTTGTATTCATTTGCCAATAAAGATTGGAGATGACCAAACTTCCCCTCCCTTTGCAGAGTTGAGTCTTTGCAGAGCCATTTGAATGCACAGACTCTGGTTCCCATAAGAGATCCTAAATGCAAAGCCTACATTGCAGATGTGTGAGATTGAGGCTGGGAAGGAGCAGAGGAAGAGAGAAAAGGAAATGGAAATGCTGGATGGATGGGGAAGGTTTGCAGGCTGCTAGCTATGTTATGTAGTCCAATGCTTTGCCTTTGAGATAAGAAATGTTAAGTTGGTCACAAAATGGATGATTGACAAAGACAGGGCTTGCTTTATCTGTGGTCACTGTACCTCAGAAAGGGCAGTCAAAAATGCAGTGGAGGTCAATTAAAGTGATTAAGGGTTGGAATGTCTTTCTTTGTGGTGAATTTCCAGACTTCTCAGTTTATTTTTGTAAAAGATGATTTTGTGGGGGAGACATGACAGAGGTTTAAAAAAATTGTAAAATTGTGCCAGGGATAGAGGAAGCTGGAAGATAGAGCTTCCCCCCCCCCTCCCTCTCTCCTAATACTAGAATTCAGAAGCAACTGATTAAATTGGTCAATAGTTTCAAGATGGACAAAAGGAAGTACTGCTTCAATAAGTAACCAGTTTGTGAATGCAGTGATGGCAATGGGCATAGATGGCTTTAGAAAGGTACATAATTATGGAGGAGACATCTATCAATGGTGAGTAAAGGGAAACTCCATGTCTAGAGGTAGTAAACCTCTGAACACTAGTGCTAGAAGGCATCTTCAAAAGGATGCCTTAACCTCAATGCCCAATATGTGTTAATTTGGGAATGCTGCTGATCAGCTTGTGTTTAAATTGAGATCCAGTTTGGTGTAGTGGTTAAGTGCACAGTCTCTAATCTGGGAGAACTGTGTTTGATTCCCACATGTGCCTGCTGAGTGACCTCGAGTCAATCGTAACTGTCAGAGCTGTTCTTTCAAGAGCAGTTTCTGTCAGAGCTCTCTCAGCCCCACCTATCTCACAAGGTGTCTGTTGTGGGGAGAAGAAAGGAAAGGAGATTATAAACTACTCTGTGAGTGAAGGAAGGGGTATATCTCCTCCTCCTCCTCTTCTCCTCCGTAAACCTAAAAGCCATCAGGGTCCTGTAAACATCTGCAGAGGTAAGTTGATTGAAGGAATCCAAAATGGACTGGGCAGTGTAGATGGAGCCTACACTGGTATGCTACTGACAACAAACATGGCAGCCAAGCCAAAATGGAGCATAGAGACTTTATCCTCAACATAAGTCACAACTAATGGCCAAATCATCTAACACTTTAGGCTCTGCAAAAGAAGAGTTAACTGTCAAATCTAAATAACTGGGCTGGATGTGAACTAGTGGGGGCAATGGAGGCAGAACAGTAATTCCTCTTTGCCGCCTTCACCACCACTTCATAGGCCTTCAACTGGGCTCTGTAAAGTGTTCTCAAAGCTTCATCACAAGTCTGGCATCACTTATGTTCCAGCCTTCTTAACAACCTCTTCATCTCTCTCAGCTCCTCATTATAGCATGGAGCCACCAAAGACTGAGGGCAAAGAGGGCACTGGGGAGCAATTCTATCGATGGCCACTATATTGGCGATTTGTCTGTCAAATAGGACTGTAAATTTTATTTAGTTTATTAGGTAGATGAGTGGTTTCCAGGCTCTTAGTTGGGACACTCAGGGTGGGTTGCATCGTCCACCTGCCTGGTTGCCAGCCGTTACATAGCCTCTTTTTGCTGCTGTTTGGCAGGACCTGATGCTAGTGGATATATATCAAGAATGAAGGTGATAGGCCTCCTCTCTCTTTGTAGGCATGCTGAGAGGACCAACAATACAAAAGAGCTTAGGCCAGGGGTGTTGAACTCATTTGTTATGAGGGATGGATCTGACATAAATGAGACCTTGTTGGTCTGGGCCTTGTGTGTCAGGTAGCAGAGATATATACTTCAAAAAGGAAACAAGACAAACACAATTTAAATTTAAAAAACCCTTAAAACATGCTTAAACGTAGGCTTCCCAACCCTCCCGCCCTGGCGGGGGACCCCAGGATTTCCACCCTCTTCCCCCGCTCCCCAAAAAAACGGAAGCGGGGGGAGGGGGAAACGGCGCCAAGGAGCATGGCGAGCCGCCCCATCCTGGAGCGGGTGAGGCCGCCGTGCCGCTGCTGCCCCCACCCCGCCCACCGCAGCGGCTCCTCCGAGATGGGCCCAGGCTGAGCCCATCTCGGAGGAGCAGCCAAGAGGCGGCAGCAGCGCAGGCAAAACCAGCGAGGCAAAACCAGAGAAGGGGAGGGCGGAGGCAGGCCAGGAGCATGGCGAGCCGCGAATCTGGGCCCTTCTAGGACCCGGACTCGCGGCTCGCCACGCCCCCGGCCCACCTCCACCCCCCCTCCGATTTTATCCCAGAGGCGGAGCGGGCGTGGCCGCCACGCTGCTGCCGCCCCCCCCCCCTGCCCCACTGCAGCTGCTTCTCCGAGATCTCAGAGGAGCAGCCACGGCGAGCGGAGAAGAGGCGGCAGCACCGCAGCAGCGTCGCCCGCTCCGAGACAGGGTGGCTCACCACGCTCCCCGGCGCCGTTTCCCCCCCTCCCCCCTAGCTCCACCCCAGTGTCTCCTGGCTCCATCCCCAAAGTCTCCTGTCTCCACCCCCAAAGTCCCCAGATATTTCTGGGATTGGACTTGGCAACCCTACTTAAAAGATTAGCACTTTTGCAATATTTGGTTTATTTAATGGTCTCTGATAACTTTGCTCTGAATTATAGTATCAAAATCTGGAGACAGTGTCTTGTACTCTGGCAATCTTGAGTATGCTGTTCAGATGTTGTTCGGGTATGTATCTGTAAGTAGCCACCCTGCTTCGGTGGGGAGGGCGGGATATAAATCCAATAATAAATAAATAAATAAGTTACAAACCTACTTTTGATTTCCTGAGATTCATTACAGAAATCTCATGGTCAATATTTTGAGCCTAAGACTCAGAGGAAAATATGAAATGGCTGGCCATTGTGAGCTTTTGTACATAAGCTGCTTCATGTGCTGGTCAGCCAATGAAGAAAATAGAGGCTTCGCTATGTAGCTTAAGTGAGCAAGCCAGGGAAAACAAGCTGTGATACAAAAGGAAGCAAGAGAGGGAGAAGGAAGCAGACAACAGTGAGTTGCTCACAGGTTTGATAGGAACCCTCCAGGGGCCTGATTCCACCCACAGGTCACATATTTGAGACCCCTGGTTTAGGCCATGGCAGAGGGAATGCTGTTTCACACAGGCTGTAGGTGATTCTGGCCCCTCTTCAGTAGTACCTCCAGGATATAATGTGATTTCCTGTCATGTGCTTGGTGGGTCACAGGCTGCTGCTTGAGGGGTAAAGTTAAATCCTGGGTTTGCAAAGACTGAAGACGGTCAAGGCAGGTTAATCAACTGGAGCTTTTTAGCTGATTCATCAATTGGTGGAGGTGATTTTAATCAAAGGAGCCAAATGTTTAACCAGCGAGGATGAAAGTTAAGGGTATTCCTGTTCGGCATGAAGCTATTGTTTTTTCACGCATGTTACCAGGGTCTGAAAAGGAAGGCATTTACTTTCCTTCTAACAATGAGTTGTAGCTTTGGAACTTCATTTTTAAATTACGTTTCCATTGACTGCAGAAGAGAATTCATGCTGAAGTTTAAGTCATGTGCAAATGCAAATGGAAGTTATTAACAAATAGCATTATCTTCTAAACTTTGGGCTGGATCCGTCTGGCTTTCTTTGGTCTTGGCCAATTATGCTTACTGTATCCTCCATCCCCCATGAATTTTGTTCATGTAGGTTGCATGACTCCTTCCATAGCTTTTTTTTTTTTTTGAGTTGTCAAAGGCGGCCCCACCTTCCTTTATCACCAGCGGAAAAACTTGCTGGACTGTGGGATAGCAACTAAATCCCATGTCAGTGTAATTCAAAGCTATAGTGGCCTATCTGGAGGCTCTATGGTGGTTTGATACACAGCAGAATTAATCAAAATCTGTTTCTGGTGTTTGCTATTTTATGGGATTATCAAATTAGTATACATGAATCTAGGATACAGGGAATCTTGGATTAAGTGTTCCCAGGTAATACGTCTATGCACGTTTAGTTGGGAAAAGATCAGGCAAGGAAGTTTATATAGCTGACTGGTTCATGAGTCATCCATCTTTTACGGCCCTGCCTATACTTTACAAAATGAAACAATAATGTATCCTAGAATTTACTGAAGATATGACACACATACTTCTCTCTGTAGAGAAGTAATTTCCAGCAGGGATTTACCCTCCTGGTCTTATCTTGCATATCCTTGAAATAGCAGATGATTGAAACATAGATAATATAGACAGAAAGCTGTTAGGAAAGAACCATGATTCAACAGCCTATATTATAATGCACTTAGAGATTTTTGTGGTGGTGGCAAAGCCTCTGGCAGTGATTGGCTAAGATATGTTAATGTCACAGAGGGACAGGGCAGGCAGGAGGACAGCATTGGCTAAATTGCTTCCGCCCTAGAGAGAGGCAGGACAGGCAAAATGGGTAAAAGGGTGGAACAAGCAAGTGCCTAGAAAAGGAGCAGGTACAAGCCTGAGGAAGAAGTAGGCCGAGCAAGCCTAATAAAAGAGAAATGGAAGAGAGAATAATCCAGAGAAGTATGGGGGCAATGGAAGAGGAGGCTATAAGGAAAAATGGAAAGAAAATTTAGACAGAATATATTTATACCCCTCTTTCTCCTTGGTTATTGTACCCAGGGCTTTTTTTTTTTGTAGCAGGAGCTTCTTTGCATATTAGGCCACACACCCCTGCTGTAGTCAATCCTCCAAGAGCTTACAAGGCTCTTATTAGAGGGCCTACTGTAAGCTCTTGGAGGATTGGCTACATCAGGGGTGTGTGGCCTAATATGCAAAGGTGCTCCTGCTACAACAAAAGCCCTGGTTGTACGCCTCCTGGGCCATACTCAGATGCAGGAACAGACTCTTCCAAGTGTGTGATCAGCAGCAGACCTGAATTGTTCAGGGTGGGGAGAACCAGGGAGGATTGTGAGGCACTCCAAAGGGCTCTGTCGAGGCTGGGTGAGTGGATGTCAACATGGCAAATGAGGTTCAACATGGCCAAGTACAAAGTAATGCACATTGGGGCCCAAAATCCTAACTATAAATGCACACTGATGGGGTCTGAACTATCAGAGACTGACCAAGATCTTGAAGTCGTGGTAGATAAGTCACTGAATATGTTGAGACAGTGTGTGACAGCAATAAAAAATGGCCAATGCTATGCTGGGGATTATTAGGTAGGGAATTGAAAACAAATCAGCCAGTATCATAATGCCCCTGCATAAATCGATGGTGCGGCCTCATTTGGAGTACTGTGTACAATTCTGGTCACCACATGTCAAAAAAAGATATCACATTGGAAAAAAGTGCAGAAAAGTGCAACTAAAATTATTACAGGGGTGGAACACTTTCCCTATGAAGAAACGTTAAAGCACTTGGGGCTCTTTAGCTTGGAGAAATGACGACTGAGGGGTGACATGATAGAGGTTTACAAGATTATGCATGGGACAGAGAAGGTAGAGATACTTTTTCCCCCTTTCTCACAATACAAGAACTCATGGGCACTCAATGAAATTTCTGAGCAAGCATAGACAGCTTCAAGAGAGGATTGGATAAACATATGGAGCAAAGGTCCCTCAGTGGCTATTAGCTTCAAGGTATAGATGGAACTCTCTATCTGGGGCAAGCGATGTTCTGTATTTTTGGTGCTGGGGGGGGCAACAGTGGGAGGGCTTCTAGTGTCCTGGACCCACTGATGGACCTCCTGATGGCACCTGGGTTTTTGGCCACTGTGTGACAGAGTGTTGCACTGGATGAGCCATTGGCCTGATCCAAAATGGCTTCTCTTATGTTATTAAATTTGGAATTCCAGCCTCCAGGTGGTACCTGGGGGTCCCCTGGAATTACAGCTCATCTCCTGGATGTTTTGGATGACAGACTGAATGGCAATATACCCTGAAATCCACATAATTTGAAATGGTCAAATCTTAGACTATTGATTTCATATTATGTAAAGACCTAAAAGTACAACCATGGTCCACAATGATTATGCATTGCAGTATCATTCCACATTCTTTTCAGGGATTAAAGGGCAATCTACCTTGTTTTCTGCAGTCTTGTCCATAAAGATTTTCCGCTGAGAACCTTGAAACTCGCTGGGGAGTCCCCATAAATGCATTTCCCATAAAGGCCAAAGTTTTGTATTGCAAGGGGAGTGCAGCCTCTCCAATCCTTTGCGTTCCTAATGTAAGGTCAAAAGGCCTTTGTAGTAGAGAATCAGCAAGCTATGTAACCTGAACACCCACTCCTCTCCCCCTTGCATATATGCTTGGCCAGGATGTTTTTAATCCACTCCCCATGCAGGCTTTGAAACCAGAACTAGCCTGGGTGAAGATCTAAAGGGGGTGGAGATCTAAAGTGAAGAATCAGAGTGTGAAGGGGATTGTGTTCTCCATGTCTACTGATGCTATCTTGTGAGCATCCCAAAGTCCACCCATATTTCTATTATTATGGGAATCTGGGGTGCAGGTTCTGTCTG